>NW_011888847.1:432502-446333 GCF_000151845.1 Pteropus vampyrus | reverse complement strand
TGCTTAGTTCCCTGATTCTTCACAGAATAGAGAACCTGCCCCGTTTGCTAATCCTCCTCATCCCCAAATCCAGGGTTTCTCAACCTTGACACTATTTATATTTGGGATCTAATAACCCCTCATTGCTGACTCTTAGGCCTGTGTGATCTGGGGAGCTGTCCTGTGCACTGTAGGATGTGTAGTATCATCCCTGGCCTCTTCTCACTGAATCCTGTTAGCACCTCCCACCCTGTCACAACAATCAAAAATGTTTTCAAGGTTGCCAAATGTTCCTTGGAAGAAGTGTAGAAAATTACTGTCGGTTGAGAACTAGTGTTTCATTTTCATCCAGAGACCAATGCGCTGTCCTCGCATTCCGGTATGGTTGCTGGCAACTGCCAAAAGCCTTCACTGACCTCAGTGCTGCCCAAAAGACATACAATGTGAGCCTTAAATGTGAATCACATATGTAATGTTAAGTTCTCTGGTAGATACATTAGCAAATTAAAAAGGAACAGATGGAATTACTTTTGATAATGTTTTATTTTATATAATATCTCCAAATTACTCTCATTTTTTATACTAAATCGTTGACATCTAATGTGTATTTTATACTTATGGCACATTTCAATTTGGACTAGCCATATTGTAAGTTCTCAATAACCACATTTGGCCAGTGGCTATTGTATGGGTAGTTCTGATCTAGATTTCTAAAATACCCTCTATTTTTCAATTCTTTCTGAGACTAAGAATAGTATAGTATAGTGATATCAGCATGGGGTTGGTGTGTTAGATGTACCCGATTTGACTATTTCCATATCTCTTTCTGACATTATGACTTTGAAATAATTATTTAATCTCTCTGAACCTCAGTTTCAATATTTGTATTGGGAAAATCATAATAGTTTCTCTTCAAACAGTTCTTATGAGGGTTACATGAAATAATGTGCATAGTGCCTAGCACAGAGCAGTTGTTAAATAAGGGGGATAGCTGTTTTCTGTACCTTCACTATTATCAGCGAACATTAGCATTAAGTTCTTCTAGTGCTAGCCTCTTTCTTGAAACAACACCCATGTCCTATTCTTTGGATACCATGCTCTGAGACTAACTGGATACTCACTGGATATGCAAAACATGGAATCATTTCAGGGAATCCAAGTTCATCCCACTTGGTCCTGTCCAGCTGATTATCATGGCAAAGACAGCCAACATTAGAGGTATATCTGTTTATTGCATTTCCATAAATACTTATTTAATTCAGAATGCATATCCAGTGGTATTAGGGTTAATTATTTATAATGAGAGGCTGACAGTTTTTCTGTACAGAATTGATTTCTTCATAGTTTTTCTACCTTGGACGGGGGAATTCCTTCTCCCTGTTCAACACAGTGTGCTAATTAATACTTTCCCATTCAGCCCTGGATTTTCTTTGTGAAAGCCTTAGCGGAGGTTTATGTTTTCCTCTGGTCACCACAAGGTTACTGTGAGAAGCCTATCAGCATTAGCTGAGACATATTCTAAGTGTCTACTATGTCAGGCACTGGGGAAACCAGATGGTTAAAGAAGTTTCCACCCTCAAGGACTTCACAGATCCGGAGGAAGCAGCATGTATGTAGATGATCACAATAAGATTTGCAATGGATACTATGTAAAACTTTGGGAGCAGAGACAAAGGAATAGTTTTTTATTCATTCACACATTTATTGAGCACCAAATATGAACTAGAGAAACACTGTGTGGTTGTTGAGAAAAAGTGGCATTAAAAAGAAATTAAAAGATCAAACATAAGAGAAGCATATTCCTGGCTTTCTTTTCATTATAAAATTGTTCCTTTTCCCAGGAAAGAAATAATGAAGGAAATCTTTTCATCTCTATGTTATATTGTATAAGTACTTAGATTTTACCTTTTCTAACCACTTCGTACCTTTGATTCTGAATTCATGGGCATACTCAGTCTAACCAGACAAATCCAAAGAAAGAGTCAACAATTTAATTGGGCATTTGTGACTATTACAAACACTCATTTTTCTGGCCAAATTAATGAAGAGAGGGCTCTAGTAAATAGAGAGTTGCTGTATATATGAGTAATATCGTTTGATCAGTTTTCAGCTAAGAGTATAGTACAATGAACTCTAAATCTGCCCTAAATTTAGTTTAGTCTCCTATTGCTAATTTAAATGTTCTTTAGTATCTTGCAGGGTCTTAGAATCTTCACATATATATCAATAATAATTTTACAATAGAAATCTGGACTTATGGTGAATTGTATATATTTTTTAAAGAATAGCATCTTAGATAAACTGTCTTTTCACAGCAAGCTTTTCTTCCTCAAATTCGTTTTTAATTCAGTCTCACAGTAGTCCTATAAGGTTGAAATATTATTACACTATTATTTTGCTCATTTTACAAATAGGTCAACAGAACACAAAAGATTAAATGCCTTACCTGGGGTTATGTAAAATAACTTAACTTGCAATGCCAGGACTATATCCCAAGGTTTCTCAAGTCTATCAGAGAATTTCTGTTTGGTTTACTTAAAATGTATGTAACTTTTAATAGATTTTTTCTCAAGTTTCCAGCACTTTAAATATTCTAACACCATCCTTATTTATCTATTGAGCAACTTCACAGTTTGATACAATCAATTTTTATTGATTGTCTACTAGGTATAGGATGACCAATTACAAAACAGACAGCAAAATTGCTTTCTTTAAGGAACTTATAATGTTAATATTGATGTACAAGATTACTTTAGCATGGGGTAGAATAATTACAATAGTTATGAAAACCTGTTGGTTGTTCTAACCCATGGAATACTATTGGTCAGAATTCACTATATGGTTATTTCATCACTGGCACTAGTGTCCATGTGGTGTATTGACAAGAGGATGCACAGATAGACCAATGGAACAGAATAGAGTCCCCCCCAAAAAATACCCACATATCTACAGTCACCTGATTTAAAGCAAAGGTGTAACTATAATTTATGGAGAAAAGGATGGTATTTTCAATAAATGGTGCTGAATTACATGGATATTCATATAGAAAAAAATGTAACTTGGTGCCTATCTCACACCACAAAAAAGTAATTAGTTCTAAGTATGAAAGGCAAATCAATAATGCATCTAGAAGATGACGTAGGAGAATATCTTCCTGTCCTTGGAGTAGGCAACTATTTTAAAAATATAACTCAAAAACATTAACCACAAAAAGTTTGCCAAAAAGGTCTTTATTAAAATTAAGGAATTTTAATGGTCAAAAGTGATCACTAAAAGAGTGAAAAAGTAGTCGCAGGTGGAAAATATATTGCAATGTATATATCTGACAAAAAATTCATTTCAAAATATATAAAGAATACTTACAAATCATTTTTTTAAAAGGCATATGACTGAACTAAAAGTAAAATGGGCAAAAAATTTGAAGACAATATTTAAATAGCCAATAAAAATAAGAAAAGGTGCTCAATATTGTTATTCATCAAAAAAAGGCAAATTAAAACCACAATGAGATATTACTATCACCCCACCTGAAGTCTCAAATCAAGAGGTCAGATAATATCATGTGTGCATGAGAATGCAGAGCAACGGAAACTTATTACTGCTGGTGGGAATATAAATTAGTACAACTGCTTTGAAAACTCTTTAGTAGTATCTACTAAACCTGAACATCTATATAAATATGAACCAACAAAAGATATGCAAAAGAAAGTTTATGATAGCTTTATTCACAATAACCCCAAACTGTAAACAACCTAAATTCCTATCAGTGATAGAGCAGGTAAATAAATTATGGAATATGTACACAGTGGAATAATACACAGCAATGCAAAAAAATATAGTTGTATGACCGTAAGTTAATCTCACAGATAAAGTATTGACAAAAAGAAGTCCAACACAAAAGAAATACATGTTTGATTCCATTTACAGGAAGTTTAAAAACAAGCAAAACTAAACAATGGTGATATAGGTCAAAAAGTGGTTATCTTTGGATAAGTGTATGGACGAAAAAGGTTACAAAAGTTCTGGGAAATCCAAGTGTTTGATATAGCTTTTCTTAGGGTGGTTATATGGGTATACATATATAAAAATTAACCTAGTTCTATACTTAAGAGTTTTGCAATTTACTGTATGTTTGATATTATGTGATAAAAAGAATAATAGCATCTCAAAGATGTCCACAGTCTAATTCCTGGAATTTGTAAATATATTACCTTACTTGGCAAAAGGTATTTTTGCAGAAGTTATTAAGGTTAAGACATTGAGATAGAGAGATTATCTTAGATTCTTCGAGTGGGCTGTACCTATTCACATGAGTCCTTAAAAGTTGAAGAAGATGAGAAGCGTAGGTTAGAAAAATGAGGCATAAAAAGGACTCACCCCATTGCTGCTGGCTTTGGAAATGGAGAGAAAGGGCCATCAGCCAAAGAATATGGGCAGTTTAGAATCTAGAGAAGGCAAGGAAACAGATTCTCCTCTAGAACGTCCAGAAAGGAACATAGCAACTTTATTTTAGCCCAGTGAAATCTGTGTCAGATTTCTGACCCATAGAATTATAAAATGATACATTTGTGTTGTTTGAAGCCAGTAAGTTTGTGGTAATTTATTATGGCAGCAATAAAAAAACTAATATACCTCAACAACAACAAAAATAAAAATTTAAAAACAGAACACTTCTATTTCTCCTTTTTTGAAGAGTCTTAAAAGTGACACCTTACCTACTTGCTTGCCGTAAACCTGATTTCTCTATCCCTGGAGCGCCCTTAGTACTCCATTTTACTACCATTCATCTTATTGTATCTTATATCCGTATCAGATTGCAAGTCCTTTGAGGACATCTTTATATCATCCACAGTGCCATATGTACAATGCACTGTACATATGTACATTTTATATAGCAGGTGCTCCATACATGTTTGGTAAGAAATGAAATTGAACTATTTATCTGTATGAGAGGCAGCAACCAGGACAGACGTGACCCACTAATGCATTCTTTTAGCCTACTTAGCAAGCTTTCCACTGGAAAGATACATTAACATTAGTGGTTCTGAATAATGAGGCTGAGGTTGTTTAAAACAGCAGGCTGGCATCAGAAGAAATATTTCCATATCATTCTAGATTAAATAAAACATTTACCATTTCATGCTTTCTTTCCTGGTAATTTTGCCATGTCCTTCATGTTAGTGATTTGTTCCACATGGCCGCTCATTTAGGATAATAGCAGGCCAGGAGGCGTGACAAAGAGAGATGGGGCCATACCTGATCACCAATATTCTATTACATTTTCTTGAGCTGTGGACCTGGTAAAACTGTTGGTATCTTAAAACAAAGAAACTGTGCTTGAGTCTACATATTAGGAATTCAATGACTGCAGTAGCGGTAATCAAATTATATAGTAAGCGAAGCAACAAGATTATAAAGGGAGGCCACCATCAAAATGAACTATTTTACTTCTGTCCAGCCAAACAACAAATTCTTTTTTGCAGCTATTATATTGTGCAGCCCTAAAATAAGTACTGTAGGGGATATGAGAGATAGACGATAGATTCCCTATGCATGAAAAATGTATAATACAGTTGGGGAAATAAAGCATTTAAGACAAGTAACACAAGAATGTGACCAAAATATACTATAAAACTTCAGAAGAGGCAGGGAGCATTTCACTCAGAAGGCTTCAGGAGTTGGTAGGAGTCAAGGCAGAAGTTACACATGGGAATTAGAGGTGGAAGCTGAGGGTGCGTGGTGAGGAGTATGTGCAAGGAACATTCAGGAACACCCCCCAGCCCCATTTGTCTACAACAGGGTTTCTCAATCTCAGCACTATTGACATTTTAGACTGTGTAATTCTTTGTTGCAAGGGTTGTCTTGGGTATTGTAGGATGTTTGGCAGCATCCCTAATCTCTACCAACTAGATGGCAGTAACTCTCCTCCTCTCAGAGTTGTGACAGCCAAATGTGCCCTGGGGGTTGAGAAACACTGTGCTAGAGTAAAAGTTCACAGAGGGACTCATGGGATTTATATGCCATGGCAAGGAGTTTGGATTTTATTCTACATATAATAGGGAGCCACTGAGAACATTTTGCCGAGGAATGCAGGCTAAAAATTGCAGTTGGAAAGTATCTGATTGAGGTCCCTAAGAAAAACTGGAAGAAGGAATTGTGGGGAAAAAAGAGGAACAACCCAAATATTATCATGATATTCTAAGCATAAAATGATGTAGATTGGTGGCAGCAGGACTAGAGAGCCTATGGTTATTCTTAATGCCCTGTGGCCTCAAAGTACTTTTATATTTAGATCAGCATTAAAACATCACATTGTATGTTTTGTTTGAATACCAAGTTCTCAGAGATACTTCACCTTTTAGAAAAATGAAGCAGCAGATCTCCCTGCACTCACTCATGGCTTCCCTGGAGAGGAGAACAGCTACAAGCAGTATCTAAAGAAATCTGTTGCTTGGGAAGCTTGGCTGGGAACATTCCATCACCTGATGGTTAGGAAAAGCAGTGTAGCAGCACAGGACCAAGCACATGGTGCAAATCCTCTGGGACCATTCTCCAGGCCCAGGGAGATTAGCAGCAACTTCTAAGCCTCCAGATACTTGCAAGGCCATACTTCCTTGTGCTCCACCTTCTCTATTAATTTGTAGTTTAAACCTAATTATGGTAAAAAAAATATTTTAGCAAGTATTTTTTTTTCTTTTTTTCCTAGTGAAGCAGCAGTGAAGTGAATAAGGAAAATTAACGTAACCTGGGCTCTCCATTCAGATAGCTATTTCCTAGGCTCACTGAACCAGGCTGGGATATTGGAAAACCTGTATATATGGCTGAGCTACATGGAAGACCATTTCCTTCATGATTTAGGAGCAGCACTATAATACATTTAGATGAGTGTTTAAAAATGTATGTAATTAAGATATTTATAAGAAAAAAACCACAAAGACTTCAAGGAAAAGATTACTTGAGAAAATTTGAGAAAATTTGCCAAATATAACAGTAATATAAAACTAGTAATTTCAATGACATAGTAAATACTTTAATTAATGAATATTTTAATTTTCAAACTTAAAAATATAGTCCATTTCAATAATATTTTAATGAGAAATTTTATGGAAGAAAACTTTATGTATTATTAATAGGTTTAAAAATAAACTTGAATGGACAAAAGCATATATCTAGGTGGAAAGATTAAAAAAATATTGAAGATGTCATTTCTCCTCAATTCGGTTTATTCAATTTTGAATATTTGCAAAAATACAAAACCATGACTTAATGTTAATTTAGAATTCTTGTACAATTGAGATTACCCTCCCTCAAAAGTTCTAAAAAGGTGAGAAATGGCACAGTAATATAATAGACCTTACAAATGTTAAAATATGAAGAAAAAAACCCAGAAAAGCTATACTAGTTAAAATAAAAGATATGGCTAAAACATTTCTAGCACAGGATAGTTTAGAAGAATGCATAAACCACTGTGAAGTAGTATTTCAAATAAAACATTTGAAATTATTAAAAAATAAGAACACTGAAACTCAATAGATAGGTGTCCATATTTAGGATACACTAATAGAATTCAAGAGATTTCTCCAAATAGATTAAAATTTTTACAAGGACAGTGACCACATCATATATTCCACTATTTTCCACATCCTCACCCAGTGAAGTGATGGGCAAATAAACACTTTCAGCACCTCTCTGAAATTAAATTCACCATGAATTAAATTCATCAGTAAAATGACTTGTCAAAAGAATGACATTCCTGAGTGTCATATTCTACCCAAAAGAGATATGGTGTATTGCCTTGGAGCATGAGCTCAGGACTCAGAAAACTGGGATTCAAATTCTGCCTCTGCCACCTTCTAGGTATATAAATGACCTCAGGAGATTTATTTATTTTCTGTGCCCCAGTTTCCTCACTTGTCTAATGAGGCTAAAATAGGACCTACTTTACAGGGGACTTGTGAATCATTAATGTGAAATAAACATAAAATATATAAATGCTTGATAAATGGAAATTATTAATGGAATGGTGAATGCAAATTAAATATAAATATATATTTTAATATTTTTAATATTATTTTAAATGTTATTATTTTTAATGTCCTGGCTATTTAAAGGGATCTGCTAGGAAATCCTTTTGTACTATGAAGAAATACCTTCTGATTTATTCAGGGGCTGTGGATTTTAATATATTGGTTTGCTGAAAACAGAGTTCCCCTCAATCATGGATTACTTCAGATTTAGCAATGAATAGGAAAAGCAAGATCTGGGGGCAGGTCTCGGCTGTGACATTGATTTTCTCTGTGACCTTATTTCCCTGAGCCTAATGTCCCTGCCTATTATAAGATGCTGCTGCTCACCTCCCTTGTTAAGAGAATTAATGTGTCTGTGTCATCTACTGTAGGGTCTGGGCCACAGAGTAGTTTAGTGTCCCATTTACCTTCCTCAAGAAAAGAGACTTTGTTCTGTGTTACCAATGAGGGTCCCTAGAAAACATCAAAAGTCTGAGAACTTCTGGTAGAAAAGTCCTCATTCTTCATGTAAATGCAAAAATATTTCCATTTCAATGACAATCAATCCCAAATGCATGTCTCTCAATCACCTTTACTTTTTCTATCACATACATCAAGTAGATGGGCTTGATTGAAGTGGGCTGCAAAGCTTGCTCGAGAAGGAGCAGACAAAACATTTAAGAATAAGGTCCTGCATTCTAATTTTCGAGGAAGAGACATATCTGCTTTGTAGTAATCACTTCCTTGGCCCATGAAACTCTTTTTTTATTGACTATGTAATGTAGACATACTGTCAAAGGATTTAAATCAATTTTATACAATTGCTTTTTTGAACGACCATTACTCCAACAAGATTCATATATGCAGCTGATTTGGAGAGAATTGTGACAAAATATCAGAGCTTCAGCTCTTACTGAAAAATTCCTCTCTGCAGATTGTTATTTTTCTAGCACTTAAAAGCCTAATACCAGAAAGAAATGAAATCCTATTTTGTATCTGCCTCTTTAAATGTGGCCCTTTAACTATCATAATTCCTAAACCTGGGTTCACACATATCACTTTACTCCAAACAGAATATTGGGATTAATGGTCTGGTATTAAAAACAGAAACAAAAATGCAATTGCTTTGGGAGGCACTTAAGTACCATAATACCTGGCAGAAGAAAAGGGTTTGATACACAGCTGAAGAGCTAGCTTTGCATTAGTTATCAATGCAGTAATGTTGGAAAGTAATAGATCATTCTTCATTTACTGGTGTTCTGAAATGGATGAAATTTATGTGTTTAACCCTTGATAAACCGGGTTAATTTACTACAGCATTAAAAATCAATGTAGAAGACCAATCCAGGTGTGTGTCTCTCTCTTTACTTTATGCTCAATACTGAGTTTCCTGACAGCTGGGATTCCAGGTTACCAGCCTTCTTAAAAACCACAACACTCAACTCATATCAGGTCCTCAGTATGCCTGTCTATTACTGTCTATGCACTAGAGACACAAAAAGGAATAAGAAATGATTCCTGCCTTCACATACTAGAAGGAAAGGGAGAGGCAATCAATGAATAGCAAATAAAGCCCTCCTAAAGAGCAAGTAATAGACAATTGGCATCTAGTTCTGGAGCAGTTAAAGAACAAGCAGAGAGTTATTTCCTTCCCCCAAATCTTAAGAATTTCCACAAAAGAGAAAAAGAAGTTAATGGGTTTCAGAACAAGTTTACCAAATGAAATAAAAACATTTTGAAATATTTTGGGAATAAGATGGTTTGGCCTCTGGATATGTGTTTGTGAGAGGGGGTTTGGGTGTGGCTGAAGACCAAGAGAAGGATGAGAGCATAAAAAATAGATTACAACATGAGAAGGCTAAGGGGGCGTTAGGAGTTGCTAGAAATAATTTTTTAATCACACCTTTTCCTCACTATTTTATTGATTTAATTAAATCATCCCCAGCACAACAGCTACCATGGGACAGAGAAGTAGCAGATCGAAGTCCAGGATCAGCCATAGGCAGTAAGCTCAGAACAGTACGGAAATTGAGTGATAATAGATAGATGCTGCATCAAGAACTGTACACATGCTCATTTGTCTCAGAGCATCCTCCTCCCCACATTCCAGTCTTTCAGTTTACAACCAGGGGACCAATTAAATATAAAAGAAGATGAGGGGCCCCAGAAAAGAGTATTGTCTGAGACTGAAGTATTAGGAGAGTCCCCGAAGTCAGGATATGTCCATGGACAAGGTGAGAAAGTTGTGAAAAGGAAAGCTTAAACTATAATCTGGGCTAATATACTGGAAGATGGGGTTGAGAAACTTTCTCAGAAAACATAAAGATAGATCAGGAATTCCACTCCCAGAATGGAGGCTCTAGGATCTCTGAGAGCATGTTCTCCAGAGAAATTTCCATAAGATGTATATCTCCATATCTATCTTTATATGTATTCATTTATCTCACCTATCTATAGAGAAAAGCCACTCAACTCTAGAGGTTATCCTAACTGCATACAGCATTCATTCTGAAGAAGCATTTATTCAAGAAAATTACTAAATCTCAGTATGAACAGCCAGAGTGTAGCACCTGAATCACATCTCAGTCCTCTACCCACACCCCAGCCTCCCCAGCTCTGTGTGATGGAAGCTCTGCTTTGGTTAGGTGAGGCCAAGAAGACAAGGCTCCCTCTCCCTCAGCTCGCAGTCAAGGGATATGGTATCTCACTGGGAGAGGTAGACCCTAACCATGTCTTATCAGCCCCACCTCCAACTTTCAGAAGCGAAATTTCTGGCAAGTGTGGCTGAAAGGTCAAGAACTCTCTTTTCCTACTTACCTCCTACTCCTAAGGTGGAAGCTCTATGCTTGGTATGGCTGGCAAGAATACTGGGGCCCCATTTACCCTTGCCCCAGCTTGCTTGTAGGGCAGAGGTTTTACACTGGGAGAAGTTGAGGAGATCTGAGGCTTACTTACCACCTTGCTAGTAAAGTAAGGGTGCCTCAAGAAAAGTAAGCCACTGTCCCCACCTTCAGCTCCAGAGCTGTGGCTCAGAAATTTTTTTCAAGTAGAATAACACAAAATGAACTCCAAGTAGGATAAAAACAAAAAAATCTTCACCTAGACATATAACAGTAAAATGCTAAAAGTCAAAAACAAAGAGAAAAATTCGAAAGCAGCAAGAAGAAAACAATTTCTTACACACAAGGAAACCCCAATAAACTTAGCGGCTAACATATCAGAAATGATAGAGGCTAGAATGCAGTGGCTGACATGTTCAAATATTGAAAGAAAAGACTAGCAACCAAGGATCTTATATCCATCAAAAATAGCTTTTAGAAATGAAAGCAAAATAAATATATTCTCAGATACATGCAAATTATAATATTTTTTTACTAGCAGGTCCACCTTATGAGAAATATTAAAAGAATTTCTTCAGGCTGAAGACAAGTAACCCCAGATGGAAATTCAAATCCAGAGGAAGAACATAGGGCACCAAAAAAGGTAATTACATAATTATGAAATATAGTATATATACATATTTCTTCTTTTTTCTCTTAATGAATTTAAAAAGAATTTTTATAAAACATTATGTACATAACTAGCTTGTTTAGTCTATAACATATAGAAATGTAATATATTTGACAATACTAGCACAAAGAAAATGGAGAGAGTAAGTTCTTTTGGAGGAAGGAAATGACATACCGGGTAACTTGAATCCACAGGAAGGAAGGAAGAGACCCAGACATGATAAGTAAAGTTAATGTAACAAACTTCATAAATATATTCTTTTTTTTTCTTAGATGCTTTGTAACTATGTAACATAGCTATAACAATGTATTTTGGAGTTTGTAACATATATAGATATAATACATTTAATAATAATAGTACAAAAAAAGGAAAACAGAAGAATAGAACTGGAAGGAGCAATGTTTTATAATTTACTGGCGCTAAAGAGCCTCTTGTCAGTTTAAGTCGGGTTTTGCCACCATGCTGACTTAGGTTCGTTCAGTGTTGCTGCTGAATAAGTTACGAAAAAGCTCTCAGTTTTCAGAGATTTTTGAATTTTAGAATTGTAAGAGACTTTGGACTGTGTAATTTTAATAAATGCAGAAGATACTACAACGTGTTGAATGTAAGATATAGTCTTAGAAAGTGGGAAAATATAAGGATGGAAAAGGTATACCAGGCAAATCAGAAATGAAATAATTCTGACAAAGTTAGATAAAGTGAAATTATGTATGATATATGTGTGTGTGTATGTGTTTGTGTGAGAGAGAGATAGTGTGTGTGTGTGTGTGTGTGTAGAGAGAGAGGACAGCATATATCTATGGTTTATAGATAAGTGGAAAACTGGAATTATCAAAATCAATCATATGTAGTCCCCATAAACTCAAATTATATAAAGTGACAATTGACAGAATTATGAGGAGATAAATAAATTAGCAATTATAGTTATAGATTTTAATACATCCTTCTTGGTAACTGTTAGACCAAGCAGAGAAAAAAATAAGGTAGAATAAATAATATTTAAATTACACAATTAACAAATTCAATTTAAAAGGTAAATATAGAATTCAAGGTTAGTAAATATAAAAAATTCATTATTTTAACCAAATCTAACATAGTCACAGAGATTGATGACTTATTAGGCCACATAGTAAGGAATAGAAAAAGAAGATAGGAGCTATAAGTAATTATTTTCTATTTCTTACCCTGCTTAAAGGGCTCCAAAGTGTCCATTATATTATACATAAATAAGAGAATATGTAAATAAAAAAAAACCCAGATGGACAAACAAACCATCAAAGAAAGGTGGGTGATGCATAGAAAAATAGTTACGATATATTGTGAACCAAAGATTGCAGTCAAAATCACTGCACCTTTTTTACCTGAGGTACAAATAGGTAGGAAAATTAATTGTATTTTTAAAATGTAAGCCTTGGACATCAAAGAAGATGGTGGAATAGGAAGTGCTAAGAATCTGTTTCCCCTACCTAGATAACAATTGTACTGGCAAAATATGCCTGATATAACTTTTTTGAAACGCTGGAGTGTATTCCAAGACTTGCCCCTTCCAGGGGAAGGCTTGGACAGTAAATTGTGATTCATTTTGACCAATTTCAGCTCTGTGCAGAGTAGCAAGCTAACCATCCAGCTCAGTGTCAGGCCCCCATTCTTACACTGCTGGATCAGCTTGCACACAGCTTGTGGGAGCCAGGTTGGGCAATAAGGACCTTCGTCTCCACAAACTGGGAATCAGAGTTGTGATTGCCGATTGTGATTGTGGAGGTACAGACACAGAGGCAGGCTGCCAGTGCTGCAATCCCGTCTGCTATTGTTACAGCCTCCTCTGGCTGAAGGGACTTCCAGGGGATTTAAAGGGCCAGCACCTGTGGATTTTCTTTTTTCCTGTTCATTCCCTACTTTTCTTCTTTTGGGAGCCAGACATTTAAAGACTAGGACATTCAATACCAACTGCTCGCACAAGGAAAATCAGAAAGTCACTTCACATCCTGGGGAAAGTCATAGGCTCAGGAAAGACCTGAGAGGATTTTAGGTTTACACCTGAGGCTGATCCCTGACACAGACACATTTTATAACAATCAATCAATCAATCAATCAATCAATCAGTCAAATGAACAAACTAAAAGCAAACACTGGGAAAGACAGAGCTTTTCCTCTAAAATCAAGAACAAGACAAGAATGCTCAACTAATAATGAATTTAGAAATGCAGCAGGATACAAAATCAACACACCAAAATCAGGTGTGTTTTTATATATTAATGGTGAATAATCTGTAAAAGAATTTAAGAAGCAATTCTATTTACAATAGCTCTGAAATTAATAAAACACTTAAAAATTAA
>NW_011888847.1:427713-431487 GCF_000151845.1 Pteropus vampyrus | reverse complement strand
ACCAGAACAAACAAAAAGAGGCCAATGTGACCAAGTGAAAAAAAAAAAAAAAGTCCAAGAAAAGAAAGGTAAAACCAATTTTATATATGTGTATAAATGAAAAAATCCTAAATTAAATATTAAGTTCCTGAGAATAAATGTTCCATATTTATCATAATTAGGAAGGATTTATCCTAAGAATGCAATAATGTTTCAAGTCAGAAAATGTATTGATATAATTTTTCCCATTAAGAGATAAAGGAGAAAAGCACATGATTATATCAATAGGTACAAATAGGTACAAATCAAATAGGTACAAATAAAGCAACCTATTATTATTAAAAAGAAAAAATCTTTTAGAAAACAAGAAATATAAAGTAATTTTCTTATCTTGATAAAAGTTATCCAACAAAGACCTGTACAGCAAGTATTACACTTAATGAAGAAACTTTGAAGATATTACCTTTAAGATCAGGAATATGACAAGCATGCTTGCTACCATTCTTACTGATAAACAGAGTACGGAAGTATTGACTAATGAGCTGCTTCTCTGTCTCTCTTTCTCTCACTCCTCCCCTCACCTTCTCTTTCAGTCTCTCTCTATGTATATATATGATTTGTTTATATAACTTAGAAGGCGTGGTAAACGTAGGGACGTACTGCTCACGTTCCCCTTCAAAAAAGGATTTGCACTCAGCTGCAGGGGATGCAGGGGGCTGACAGCCTTCAGCAGTCTGCTCCTTCAGGGCCCACCTCACATGCAGAGAACATGTTCCCCCAAGGTGATGCCCTTCCTGGAGCACCTGTTTTCTGCTGATTGAACAGGGCAGTAGTGCATAAAGGCCTGGCTGTTTTGACCCAATATGACCGAATATGGGACAAGTCTGATTGGTAGTACACATTCCAGAACTCCCTGCTGAGGTAGCTGAGGCTTTGTCTGGTCTGCAAAGCAATTCAACCTCTCTCTCTTCCCTCTGCCGATTCCTCCCCTTTTTTTTCCATAAGTATAGATTTCCCAATAAACACGAATCAGTGATAGAAAGGAGCAAAGATATAATCATTGATACAGAAAACATAGTGGAATAACTATGCTGATTAGAGGATTTATATTTTTAAAATATTTTCTAGTTAAGCAGGACTAGTAATTTACAGATCAAATTTCTCACCAATAACAACTTAAAATACTGGATAAAATATGGAAAACATATGTTTGAAGGAATAAGAGAACTGAAAAGATAGTACTTGAAGGACCAAGAAAAAATAACACTCCCTTTGATGCATATGCTAATTTTCTATTAGCACAGCAACTGGGCTAAGAAGAAAAGCATAAAGTAGCCACTAAGAGTTAGAGAATCTCAACAGAAATTTGAACAGTCCTACTTTTAGGAGTAGGCAAGAGAGAAAAAAGTCTGCTTCGAAGAAACCAGATATAAATATCTGTTACAAAGGCAACTCTGTGTTGCTGACCCAAGAACCAATCAATAGGAAATGGAATAAAATAGAAAGCCTAGGTCAGACTCGTATACGAATAGGAGATGTCACACTTTAGTGGAACAAATGATGGATTTTTGAAGAATTGGTGTTGGAAAAATAAGTTCACTATATTGTAATCCATAAAAACAAAAATTTTACTCTATCTCACTCCTGAACTCCAGTGAGGCGGGGACGAATTGCTGGAGAATATAGATAGAATCTTTAGTTAGCAGGAAAGAAAAGAAAAACATGCAAATAATTATTTCCAAATAGAATGTTATGGAATGCCAAATAGAGAGAAAGAATATAGTGGGGCAATAAAGGCATTCATTACTCCATCTGGTGGAGGCTATGGGGAGGTGAATATTTTCAAGAATGTCTTGGGACAGTTGTTTGGGGAAATATACATTGGTTTGTATACCAACCTTGCAGCTTACAAACTCTGTAAGTTTGGCAAATTATTTAAGTTTTCGTTAAGTTTGCTAGTTACAGTGTCAATGTATAGAAATTAATTTCATTTCTCTATTGCAACAAATAACTCAAGTATCAAATTTAATAGAAATATGATTTACTATTAGAGCATCCAAAAAACAAATGTAGTCAAATCTAGAAAAATATGTATAAGATTTCTACCTAGAAAGTTGAAAGAAATATTGAGAAGAAATTTTTAAAAAACTACACAAGTAGAAGAATTTACTAATGTCGTGGTTCGGAAGATTCAATAGTGAGCAGACCAAATGCAGTACAAATCAAAATACCACCCATCCTCTCTTAGGTCTATGGTTTTAACTCTCGACTTCTAGGATCTGCCATTTGTAAAATGAGAGTAATAATCTCTCTCTTATGGCGGCAGTGTTATATTTAAATGAGATAATCTTTCAAAGAGATCTCCATAACATTAATACCCAACAAATGCTAGACATTATCATTATTAGCTCTATAAGACATTGATGTTTAAAATCATTTTTGAAGGAGGGAGAAATTTTCAAAGAATACGATGGAGAGTTAGGGAGAAGAGTATTCCAGATCGCGGGCAATGCTGAGCAAAATCATGAGCCATGAAGCAGTATTCATTAAGGAAACTGTTATTATTTTGTTGGGTTGGAACCAAGGTTGAACTCAGGGTAAAGCTGTCAGAAGAGAATGAAGGAGTAATCAGAGGCCAGATCAGCCATCTTTCTACACTCTTATCATGAATTGATAAGAGTGTGGAAACCAGTGACCTCCTTTTCCTTTCAAAACTTAATTCTAAGTCATCACTAATGTCATTAGATTTGCAAAACTAACAGAAGATCCATCTGGTTTAATTTGAGGTTGAGGTGGTTGTTGATAGGAACATCATAGACCCCCTTGATAAAATCATGTCTTTGTCCTGCATGAAAGGAAGTGATGGAAGGAAAAGCTACTTGTCATATCAGAAGTCCTTATCAAGAGATCCCATGGGAAGTTAAATCTTGGGATGATCTATAACTTCCAAACCTATTGTCTTTTTCCCACATGGAGATTCTCCAAGAAATTCAGAGGTGTTCTTTGGGGCACAGATTTAAAGAAGATGAGAAGGAATCCCATGAGACTAAATTAAGCTCAGTGACCTGTTCAGCTTTAAAAGGAGGAAGAAGGATGCAGATTTTTAAAAGAAATACAAGTTCATTTATAATAATATGCCTTTTAAAGGATTTAAATAGGAGAGAAATAAATTACTAGAAAAAGATGAATGTGTTTCACTTTTCTTTAAAATTCTACTTTGCAAGAATAATCAAAATGGGGGAAAGGCAACAGAATGGACATTATCCTGGATTTCCTTCCCAGACAGTAGAAAATACAAATTTCAGAGCTGAAAGCAAAGATTCATTCCACCAACCCTGTGGGTAAGGGGTACAAAAGCAATATGCTCTGCACTTCATTTCTATTCTAACCATCAAGTCTCCAATGGTTTCCCCTTAAAATATAAAAATGAGAATAAATTTCATTCAAATGCACAATGAAAGATAAGAAGGATGTGGTTTGTTTTTGTTGTTATTTCCTTATAGTTTAGATATGCCTGTAGCTCTTTTATCAGAATGACAAGTGCTCATGATGTGAGATGCAGTAGGTCTATGTCTCCCGGGGGGTCGACAATCAGCAACTTGCTGTGCTGTATTCTGAGGGTAACATGAGAACAGGCAGAGGCAAGGGGCACATCAGTATTCTTGTACAGACTACATAGGGCTCCATACTGTCACTCACCGGCGTGATGAAATAACACGTCAACCTCTGGGGCTCTCCTGGAAGCAGCCCCCGGAATTTGCACAGGTCTATTCTATTCTCACCAATCTCAACAGG
>NW_011888847.1:417788-426793 GCF_000151845.1 Pteropus vampyrus | reverse complement strand
GAACGTGTGCTCTGTACTGAGCACTGCTGTGATGCTGCAGGAGCCGTAAACAAAACAGACAAAATCTCTCCCCTCATGGAATTACGTTCTGTAGGTTGAGATTCAAAATACACAAATAAATTGTAAGTAAAATACACAGCGAATTGGAGACCCACGTAATAGAAAATAATAAAGCAAGGACTGAGGATAGAGAGTGCTAGGCTGGGATATGGTTGCAGTTGGTAAAGAATGCCTCAGGCAGCAGCAGCAATACATGCAAAGCGCATGCCTGCACTGCTGGAGGAACAGGAAGGTGGGCCCTGGCAGGAGCAGAGTGGGTAGGAAGGAGCATGGTAGGGATGGGGACAGAGAGGTAACTGGAGGAGCGGGCAGATCACATAGGACCTGGCAATTGACTTTGGCTTTGACTCTGCAGAGTGCAATAACAAGTGGACTAAGACTAAAAGGTGCCTGCGTTGCCCAGTAGCTCCTTGCAGCACTCTTCTCCCCTTATTGGTGGCATTCCTACTCCCATTCCCTCTCAGATGTTGTGCATTTTAACTCGATTTCCTACAGGGTTTTCTGTTCAGGAATAGATCTGAAAACCATACTCATAATGAGGCAGGGGGCTGTCATTGCTGGAAATTGGCAGTGGCTATTTCTTCAATAAAATTTTTCTCCTAAGTGGGTCAGTGGCAGAATTAGTTAAGTCAATGACCTGCTTTTGTATCCTATTGCAGAATCAGGGAGAATAAAACCCTTTTGCAGTTTCTATTTTACATATCCACACTTGGGTGCATGGATTAGTTATCTAACCAGAAGGATGAGGGAAAAACTGTAAGGAAAAAATTCAGAGAAGGCACATTAAAATAGCTCCATATTTATACAGAAATTTAAACTGGGTGAAACTATGTACTATGAGTCAGAGTAGAGCAATAAACTTTGTGATTTCTAGGTTGTGAAAAACAAGATCCTCGCTGGCACTAATTTTCACTGGGTTTGGGGAATGAAGGAGCTGGCTGTATGGCATGGTGGTTTGAGGAGCACTGAAAGTCTCCCCTGGGTGCCAGATGTACCTTGTATTTTATCACAGTGGATTTGGATAGAAGAAATTGATTGTTAATTGTAGTGACTTAATACTTCATAATCAGTAATTGATGCCATAGCTGGAGTTAATCCATCTGATGGGCTTATCTTCTTGTGGGTGATAAGACATCCCCTGACCCCCACCCCCTGCCGCCCATCATGTATTAGTTCAGATGTAGGGGAAAGGGGAAAATTTGGTAAAGGTACAGAAAATAGGACTCTGTGTAGGACTTCATACTTGGAAGCCATGGCTAAAGCATGTGTGTATGTGTGTGTGTGTATGTGTGTGTGTGTGTGTGTGTGTGTGTATGTGTGTGTATGTGTGTGTGTTAATACAAGCACCATAATATTATAGGGTTTTGTTTATCTTCCAGCTTCTTAAATGGTACCTGGAATATAACAGATACTCAAAATTTGTTTTTTAAATTAATTAACTGAATAAACGAATGATGAAATATTAGAGTAAGGAAAAGGTAGAATATAACTACGCCTAGGGTAGGGGGTATTTTGACTGAGAAAAATGACTGCTTGGACTGACTTTCTTGAGTGCAGGACTGATGAAGAAAGGAAAAAAGCATGGTTAAGTGGAAGGGGAGGGGCAGGTTAAGGAGTGGGATAAAGAAATCACTACCTACAGCGACTATGGAAAATAGGATGGAGGTTCCTCAAAAAACTAAGAATTTATCTACCATATGATCCAGCAATCCCTCTACTGGGTATTTACCCCAAAGACTTAAAAGATCATACCCATAAAGATATTTGCACACCAATGTTCATAGCAGCATTATACACGGTGGCCGGGACATGGAAGCAACTGAAGTGTCCTACGAGAGATGATTGGCTAAAGAAGCTGTGGTACACATATACAATGGAATATTACTCAGCCATAAGGAGAGATGAAATACAGCCATTTGCAACAACATGGATGGAACTCAAGATAATCATGCTAAACGAAATAAGCCAGACAGAAAAAGTTGAAAATCACATATCGCTTATATGTGGGATATAAACCCAAAAGCAACAAAGGAACATGACAAACCAACAGAGACTCATGGACATGGACTATAGACTGGTGGTTACCAGAGGGTAGGAGGTGAGGGAGGAGCGGGAGGAAGATGAGGTAAAGGGGGTCAAATATAGAGGGATAGTGGGAGGGCGAAGTGGGTAAAGGGAATCAAATATATGGTAGCTGAAGGAAACTGGACTTTGGGTGGTAAACACACAATGGAGTATACAGATGTGAAATTATAATATATATCTGAAAATTATATAATTGTATTAACCAATGTTACCCCAATAAACTTAAATTAAAAAAAAAAAAAAAAGGAAATCACTACCAAAGAGAGCCTTGCTACCTTTATATCTATTTCAGATTAAAAACACAACACAACATAACACAACACAACACAACACAATACAACAAAACAAAGAAGGTAGTTTGTTGTTTGTGCGTAGCTATCCTACAGACAGGGCATTGAGACCAAGAGCCTGAGGGCTAGGCCCAGGGTGTCATCTACCTCTCCATTGCCTCAGAGACAATAAAGAGCTAGGGTCTTGTTTGAAGAGTGTTCTTGTCACCCAAGGTACAAATTGGTTTTGGAAGTTGTTCATGTTTACAGAGAAGATTGGGTGGGGGTAGGAAGCAAGAGAGAGAGAAAGAGAGGGAGGGAGGGAAAAAGGGAGGAAAGCAGAGGGGGAAGAGGTAGGGGAGGGAGAGAAGGAGAAGGGAGGTCGGGGAGAGAGAGAGAGAGATCTCAGAAATCCTCCTTGTCAGTATTTTTAAATAGTCTATTAAGTTGTGGAAACATCACTGGCCTGGAATTTTGCTATTATAAAGGGAGCTGACCCCTGTATCAGTCAAATCTAAATTTGTATGATGCTTGGGAACACATCAGAATTATCTGGGGGACATTTTAAAAATCACCTGGTGGTTTAGGTCTCCTGAATTATAATGTTTTTGTTCATTTGTTTGTTTAAAATGAATTTCTCCAGGTAATTCTGAAGTTGGCATCTTGGCAATAGGAAGCTGCCTGGACAGGAGTCAGAGCCACTTTTGACAAGTCTTTTAGGCTTAAAAATCTCATCGTCCTCTTTTGGAAAATGAAAATACTAATAATAACTTCCCTTATTATATGCGACATTACAGTATCCAGTATACACTGTACAGTTAATGCATAGTTTTACTTTGCCATACACTTACTCTGGAACCTTGGTCCAATGTTCTTCTTAGTTATTAACATTTTTGTTGTAAATCATCACCTGTCTCAAGAGACCAGGTTTAATAATCAAAAGCTTGGGCTTTGGAGTCAGCTATTCAGAATCCTGTGCTACTGTCTACTTGCTGGGCAATTTGCGCAAGGTCTCTGAAGCTAGTTTGTGTGTGTGTGTGTGTGTGTGTGTGTGTGTGTATGTGTATGTGTGTGTTTTAATTTGAAAAGCAAGATAATATTCATAACTATATCACAGGGTTTGTAAAAGGATTAAGATAGTATGATGCCTTTAAAGCACTCAGCACAGAATGAGAGCTCAAAATTTGCTTTCAGGTTTGTTATATGGGCATTCCAAACCAGAGTTCACTATGTGAAATGAGATTCCATTTTAATTATGAAAACAATATGCAATAAGAAATCAGAAGGGAAGGTATAATTTGAGACCATTTTAAGGTTAGGGACAGCAAACTAAGTTTCTGCAAATAATTTAGAGGGAGAAGGCAGGAGGAGGGAGTTCGGCTATGCATTTAGAAATAAGTGGTCTATAGTCAAGTCCACCTTAGGAAAACAGTCTCAAAGTCTGCTCAGCATATTGGAATTTTAAACCTTAAAAGAACCCAAAACTAAGACAAAGCATTGTTAAATAACTCGCCTGAGGTTATAGAGGGGCAGACTTAAGATGAACTGAATTCCAGTGTGCACAAATTTTAATACCAAATGTGTAAGAAATAGTAGTTACTGAAAATATCCACATTCATCTTTCATATCTCCAAATTTTAAACCTACTGACTTGCCACTATGCAGGAGTCGAGGCTGTTTGGTTTATGATATGGAAGTGATTGAAATATGGGTGAGTTTCTTCATTTATGAATGAGGTTAAAAATGGTGTCTTTCAAGAAAGATCATTGTGAGGCTTGCATTCGAAGGGCTCAGTATAGTGCCTGAATCACAGCAATTATTAAAATTTGTTAGCCTTTAATATTATTGCTGTTAATTGCTTCTCTAGGAAATGTGTCAGTGTGACTTTCTCCCCAAATGTATGCATTTAGGCCTAATTTGTCACCATTAATACAAAGTTCAGACCATTGAGAAAGAATTTTGGAGTTTTTTAGCAGGACAGGAAAGTAATTATGATGATCAGGTAAGTTCTTGGAACCCCTGAAATAAACTTCGATGACTCTAGAAGTCTTCAAAAATAGAAAAGAACTAATGTTTAGAATATACTTACTATTGTATATTCTAAATGTTCTTGCTATTGTATATTCTTGATGTTCTTGCAGGAAACTTATGTCCATTCTCTCATATTTTCCTCACAATAGTTCCTTTAGGTTATCAAAATGCCTATTTTACAGATGAAGAAACTGAGTTTTAGAGATGTTAGCTTGACATAAATCATAGTCACTTTTTAGACATGAATTCAAGCCCTGCTTTGTCTTCTTTCTCCTTCTCCTTTCTCTCCTTCTCTCTTAAGCAGTTGAAAGTTTTCAAATGAACTACTTTAATTCTTGCAACAATGCGACAATTGCCTGTTGGTCACTTATTCTACTTTAGGAATGGTATTAGTTTGCAGTGGGAATAATGATAAAAACTCAGTCACAGAGGGTGAGAGAAAAGGTGGTGACCTAAGCAACTTTGGAAACGAGTGGAGTTGGTGAAATTAAAGGCACAAGAGACTGTACATAGCACTGCACTCTAGTAGATAAAATTGTATTTCAGGGGTATGGGTTAACAATTCTGATACTTCTATATAAGTATACTGGACTTGAACAATTAAGTAAATGGATGATAGGTGGTGGGAGCCAGATATTTCACTGTTGCTGTGGGAGGTTACAGAAGCACACTATAACAATCCATTATAAGGATCCATGTGATAATAGGTGAGAGTTGGAGATATCAATATGAACTCACGTTTAGCTTACCGTAGATGTAGATGGTTACATATATAAATAATTATGTGTGAGTTAATACACACACACACACACACACACACACACACATACACATGAGTTAGTATACATACATATATTTCCTTGCTCTTTGAGTAGAGAAGTTCTAGAATTAAGGGCATTCCAACCACAACGAGCACACCTAGCTCCAATATCTTGGTTTCTAATACCTTTTTCCAATAAAATAGGACTGGGGCAAAATATAGATACAAAATAAGCTTCAATCTTAAAGTGCCAGAAAGAAAAAATAACATGATCATGGAAATAAGTCAAAGGGACACAGGAACCAATGTGGAAGATCTCCCAATGACCAAAGATGAAAACATTCGAGTAACAATAACATAACAATAACATAAAGTATTGGATCATAACCCAGAGTATAAAATCAATCTCCAGGAGTCTATACTAAAACAAACAAACAAACAAACAAACAAATAAATAAATAAAAACGTGGAGATACATGAATTCCAAATAATATGTGTAGCTACTCCAGTTTCAAAGAGATGGAATATAACTCTTTACCCCTTAAGAGTACAGCATGGAAAAAGGGAAAAAAGAATAACTTTACAGTTCAGAAATTTGACAAACACCCATCAGTCAAGGTGATCAAAGTCAGCTTCAACTATAATCGATCATGTTGACAGTATGTACCCTTGATTTGCTTGATGGGATGAAAATGACTCTATCTTTGTGGTTCCTCCCCACCAAACAAAACAAAACAAAACAAAACAAAACATAATCCCCATGTAATCATGTTAGAAACTCTAAACAAATTCCAGTAGATGGACGTTTTACAAAATACCTGACCAGTGCTGCTCAAAACTGTTAAGGTCATTAAAAATAAAAAAAAAGTCAGAAATTTTCATAGCCAAAAAGAGTCTAAGATGACATAATAAGTAAATGTAATACGATTCTTTGGAAGGCACACTGGAATGGAAAAACAATGTTGGTAAAAATAAAAGAAATATGAATAACTATGGGCTTTAGTTAATGATAATGTATCAGTATTGGTTCATTAATTGTAACCAATGTACCATTCTAATGTAAGAGATTAATAATAGTGGAAACTAGGTACAGTTTATGAGAACTCTGTCCTATCTTCGCTTTTTATTTATTTATTTTTTGTAAATCTAAAACTGTTCTAAAATATAAAGTTTATCTAAAAAACAAGTTAAGCACGGTGCTTGGCTTCATAGCTATTGAGCCTATACTGAATTGGTGAGGTTATACTGGATTGGTGAGGGGAAGTAGAAGTGGTTGGATCAGTTAGGAGACTATGAAATGATACTGCAAGAGATTACAGAAGTTTGGACTATGGTGGTAGTGTTATAGATGTTGACATATTTCAGATTTATTTAGGAGGTAAGTGAGCAGACTTGGTGAATGTTTGGAAATATCACTGGTTCAGACTTGAACAGACTGATGAATAGTGGTAGCACTGAGATGATAGGAAAGACTGGATTCTCCTGTCATCACCAAGGTTTTTGGTCTGTTGTATCAGACTGAAAGCAGACAATTGTATTTACTGCATATCTGGAAATCAGGATGAAGGTCTGGTTTGAAGATATCAACATTTTAAACATTTGCTTATGAGAACTGATTAAATCTTTAGAATGAGATCCAAGAGATAACAGGTATAGAGGAGGAAGGGAGCCTAGAACAAAGGCTTGAGGAACTTCAAAAAATAAATAGTCAAAGAAGAGTTTAGATTATCTTGTAAAATGGTGGGGCAAGAACAGCTAAAAAGATCAAAAGATATTAATGTCACAAAAGCCAGATTTAAAGACTTTCAAGGAGGGAGAGGTCAGTAGAGATATCTCAGAAATAAAATGAAAGGAGAGTTGGCACATCTGGGAATTAACCAGGTTGGAAGCCTCCAGTGGACACTATTGCTACTGTGCCCAGACCCCTTGGGTCACTTTTGCCATTTAGGCACCCCTCCCTTGCTAGAGGGCTCTTTTTCTAAGTCACACCTGTGACTTGCTTTGAAGGGCTTGTATCAGACTGGAAACACTTTGCCTGCACCTGCAGACCACTTTCTTACTTTATACGAATCTCCATTTCAGGGTCTGGTTCGAGGAAATCATCCTAAGATAAATCCCTATTTTAAAAGTTGTTTGTTTGTTTGTTTTTTTTAAACCCTCATTTGAAATAGGGGTAGGTGAAAAAGGGAGTTCTTTATGCTTGAGATTCTCTCCCGTTAAGCATCTGGGGCAGTGCTTAGAACTAAAAGTCCCAGTTTGCAAACCACTGCATTGCAAAAAGCTACCTCCTCCAGGAGGCCACCAAGACCTCATAAGTCCTTGTTATTAAGAACAGCCATGATATTCAATTCTCTCTTTTTATGAGAGAGGTATGTGTGTGGAGGGAAGTGTGGTACAGAGCATATGTTTGTATTTATGTGAGGTGGCTGGAATATAGAAGGATTTATGGCAGATCCCAAATACAAGGGTCAACAGAGACAGAAAAGAAGAAAAAGAATCCTGGAGGGCTGTATATATAAGCAAAAGTAACTCCAGCTACTTCTGCATGGTAGAGAGAAAGATGTGGGGGTTTACTGTGACTATGTGGCATGTATATAAGCATACCTATTTGCCCACACACTATGTGATATGTTAGAATACTATATACATGTGATATATTGGAATAGCACATATTGGAAAGCCACTTCAAAGGGGAGACTTTAAAAAGTGTCAAAATAATATTTCAGAGAGAAATGAGTCTGTTGTAAACATTTGGAAAGATAAACTGTCCATTTATCAATGTAATGGAATTATATCTTTTGATCTAATTTCTCAAAATATTATAGTTTATCAAGATAAGATCCAATCATTAGCATTTTAGATGTGTGATATTTATTAGCTCATAAGAGATAGTTTACTTCTTAGAGCAGAATGAATCAAAGAGAGCTTTCAACCCAAGACTATGCAAGTATATTAGTTTCAAACAACACTGCCCAATGGCAACAGAGAAATCAATTATTAAAAAAATTTTTTTATGAATATATAGCTAACATACACTATTGTGTTAGTTTCAGGTGTACACCATAGTTATCCAACATCGATATACCTAAAGATATGATCACCATGATAAGTCCAGCAACCATTCTGATACTGTAAAATGCTATCACAATATTATTGACTATATTCTTTATGCTGTATGCCACATCCCCATGACTTTATTTATTTTATGCCTAGAAATTTAAACCTATTATTCCCCTTCACCTCCTTCCTTTTTGATTTTTTAATTACAGTTGACATTCAGTGTTATTTTATTATTAGTTTCAAGTGTACAGCATAGCCGTTAGACATTTGTATAGTTATTACCATATAGTGACTGTATTCCCTATGCTTTACTTTACATCCCCATGACTATTTCATAACTACTAATTTGTACTTCTTAATCCCTTAACTTTTTGCACCCTCCCCCAAACCCCCTCCCATCTGGAAACCATCAGTTTGTTCCCTGCATCTACGAGTCAGTTTCTGTTTTGTTTGTTTTGTTCTTTAGATTCCACATATAAGTGAGATTGTATGATTTTTGTCTTTCTCTGCCTAACTTATTTCACTTAGCATAATACCTTCCAGGTCCATCCATCTTATTGCAAAAGTAAGATTTTATTCTTTTTTATGGCTGAGTAATATTCCATTGTGTTTATGTACCACTTCTTTATCCAATCATCTATTGATGGGCACTTGGGTTGTTTCCATTATCTTGTCTATTGTAAATAATGTTGTCGTGAACATAGGGGTGCATATGTCTTTTCAAATTAGTGTTTTAGATT
>NW_011888847.1:416989-417738 GCF_000151845.1 Pteropus vampyrus | reverse complement strand
GTACCACTTCTTTATCCAATCATCTATTGATGGGCACTTGGGTTGTTTCCATTATCTTGTCTATTGTAAATAATGTTGTCGTGAACATAGGGGTGCATATGTCTTTTCAAATTAGTGTTTTAGATTTCTTCTGATAAATACCCAGAAGTGGAATTGCTAGGTCATGGTAGTTTTATTTTTAATTTTTTTGAGAAAATTCCAAACTGTTTTCCATAGTGGCTGTACCAATTTGCAATTTCACCAACAGTGCAGGAGGGTTTCCTTTTCTTTATATCCTCACCATCACTTGTTTGTTGATTTATGAATGATGGCCATTCTGACAGGTGTGAAATGATATTTCATTGAGATTTTAATTTGCATTTCCTCGACTAGTGACTTTGAGCATCTTTTCATATGTCTATTGGCCATTCGTATGTCCTTTTTTGGAGAAATATCTGTTCAGGTCTTCTGCCCATTTTTTAATTGATCATTAATTTTTTTGGTGTTCTTTATAAATTTTGGATATTAACCTCTTATCGAATGTATCATTGGTGAATATCTTCTCCCATTCAGTAGATTGCCTTTCCATTTTGTTGATGGGTTTTTTTTTTTTTTTTTTTTTTTTTTTAAAATTTTTCTGTTTAATGTAGTCCTATTTGTTTACTTTTTTTTTTTTTTCCCTTGCTTGAGGCAATATGTCAGAAAATAATATTACTAAGAGCAATGTCAGAGAGTTTACTGCCTATGTTTTCTTCTAAGAGTTTTATGGT
>NW_011888847.1:384997-415753 GCF_000151845.1 Pteropus vampyrus | reverse complement strand
TTGGTTTTTTTTTTTTTTTTTTTTTGCTTTGCAAAAACTTTTCGTTTAATGTAGTCCTATTTGTTTACTTTTTCTTTTGTTTCCCTTGCTTGAGGCAATATGTCAGAAAATAATATTACTAAGAGCAATGTCAGAGAGTTTACTGCCTATGTTTTCTTCTAAGAGTTTTATGGTTTGGGGTCTTACATTGAAGTATAATTTATTTTGAGTTTATCATTGTATATGGCGTAAGAAGCTTGTCTGGTCTCATTTATTTTGCATGTATCTGTCCAGTTTTCTCAACACCACTTATTGAATAGACTGTCTTTATTGCATATTGTATATTATTTTCTTCTTTATCATAGATTAGTAGACCACATATGCATGGGTTTATTTCTGGGTTCTCTCTTCTGTTCCACGGATCTATGTGTCTGTCTTTATGCCAGTACTATGCTGTTTTGATTACTATAACTTTGTAGTTTTGTTGGATATCAGGTACTGTGATACCTCCAACTTTGTTCTTTTTTTCTCAAGATCACTGTGGCTATTTGGAGTCTTTTGTGGCTCCACATAAATTTTAGGATTGTTTGTTCTAGTTCTCTGAGAAGTTCCACTGGTATTTTGATAGGGATTGCATTGAATATGTAGATTGTTTGGGGTAGTATGAACATTTTAACAATGTTAATTCTTCCTATCCATGAGCATCGTATGTGCTTCCATTTATTTAATTCTCAGTTTCTTCACTGTCTTATCATTTTCTCAGTACAGGTCTTTTACCTGCTTGGATAAATTTATTCCTAGTTTTATTTTATTTTTTTTGATGCAATTGTAAATGGAATTGTTTTTTTAATTTCTCTTTCTGATAATTCATTATTGGTATATAAAAATACAACTGATTTCTGAATATTAATTTTGTATCCTGCTACTTTACTGAATTCATTTATCAGTTCTAATAGTACTTTGATGGAATCTTTAGGATTCTCTGTATACAGTGTCATGTCATCTGAAAATATTAATCGATTTGCAAATATTGAACCAACCTGTTTCCCAGGAATAAATCCCACTTAATCATGGTATATGCTCTTTTTAATGTATTGCTAAATTCGGTGTGCTAATATTTTGTTGAGGATTTTTGCATCTATGTTCATCAGGGATATTGGCCTATAATTTTCTGTTTTTGTAATGTCTTTGTCTGGCTCTGAAATCAGGGTATTGTTGGCATTGTAAAAGAAAGTTGAGAGTCTTCTATCCTCTTGAATTTTTTGGAATAGTTTGAGAAGGGTAAGTGTTAATTCTTTTTTGAATGTTTGGTAAAATTCACCAGTAAAGCTATCTGGTCCAGGATTTTAGTTTATGGGAAGTTTTTTGATTACTGATTTGAATATTTTGGTTGTTTGGTCTGTTCAGATTTTCTGTTTCTTCTTGATTCAGTCTTGGAAGATTGTATGTTTCTAGGAATTTATCTATTGTTGCAAAAGTAAGATTTTATTCTTTTTTATGGCTGAGTAATATTCCACTGTGTTTATGTACCACTTCTTTATCCAATCATCTATTGATGGGCACTTGGGTTGTTTCCATTATCTTGTCTATTGTAAATAATGTTGTCGTGAACATAGGGGTGTGTATGTCTTTTATCCATTTTTTCGAGGTTGTCAAATTTGTTGGCATATAATTGTTTTGTTTGTAGTATTTTCTTCTAATTCTTTGTATTTCTGTCTTATCACTTGTTACTCTTTTTTCATTTCTGATTTTACATTTTGAGTTCTCTCTTTTTCTTTTCACAAAGAATCTGCTTAAAGGTTTATCAACAGGTTCATTTTGCCTGCATGCGTCAAAGCCAAAAGAGATACTGCAAGAGTTTTTAGCAAAGAAGGTAGAGGTTTATTTAAGGAAATGGTGCCAAGCCCAGAGACACAGGTGAGGGTAGTGCCCAAAGATCTGGCTACCCAGTGGCCTATAGGGGATGAGTTATATAGGGGAAAACTCATTAGTAGCTAAGGGAGTTGGGGTCATGGGTTCTACTGATTGGTTGGGGCTAGGGTAGGAGGCAGTCGATCTTGCATCAGGTCCTGATGACAGTCATAGCATCATTCTCTCTGGTTTCAAGAGGATGCTGGTAGGGCCCTTCTGCCTTCATGGATGTAGAACAGCAAAGTGTTATCTTTAGTTTGGCTGAAACTCTGTTTCTGTAGTCAGTAGACCTGAGGCTTTATTACTAAGACTGTTTGATGCTGACCTAAGCGCTTAATGATTAAGAGTTGTAGTACAATATACAGAAGGATAAGGAAAGAAAAGAAGCAAGAGCCCTAAAGCCAGTTTGAATCAAGGAGAATGAGAAGAAAAAAAGCCATTTTAGAGAAGTAAAGTTTTACAGTTACATAAGTTTAATGTGGTCACGGGAGGAGGCAAACATTTATCTACTCCACCATCTTGACTGGAATCCCAGGATTAATTCTTACATATGATGCTAAATTAGCTAATATGTAAAAAATGTGTTTATGTTATAGATACAGTACTTTAAGTGCATGGATATGCTTTAAATACATAGATGATTTAAAGGGCTCCAGGGTGAGGAAAAGGCAGAATGTAACATAGGCAAAGAAGGTACATCCGTTAGCCTATTTATATAAACAGGCCACATGGAAGCATTCCCAGAGACCAACTATGAGCCCTGTACATATGTGATGTCCAGGAACACAGGGATATCTCAGATGCTCTCTCTTTCTCTAGCTGATATCTTGTGCCTCTAATAGAGGTTTATTGTACACAGACATGGCAGCCATTGTGCTTTTGGGCTGAAACAATTCCATCCACAGCCCCTGCTCAAGCAAGGCAACTTTGCTCAGGAGCTACCCCTGATTGGACAAGAGTAAGTCAATAGGTATTTTGATACAAAAGTCATTATAAGAATTATAAGAATAATAGTTTGGGTTATTAGCTAGCAAGTTAGGTCAGATATTTATAGAATTTCAATAGGAACATTTTAGAAGATGTTCTAGTTAGCAGGAGACAAACATAGAGAAGACATACAATGATAAATCATGGATTCTTTGAGAAAGATGGGTAGAGCACAAGTACCTAAGGCTGTTTTGAATCCTCAGTTCTAATTCTTTAATTAAAGTCCTATATTTTTAAGATTGTTCAAGTCTCTGTTCTTTGTAAACGAAAGACCTCGTGATAATTGGGAGATGTTTGTATCCAAAAGAAAGTGTGTACTTGGAGTTAGAATATATGAGTTTGAGTCTTAGTTCGTACATCTAATAAGTAAGAGAATTCGGACAAGTAATTTAGTCTCACTAGAACTTAGTTTCCTATATAATATTACTTTTTAGGGATGCTGTGAAGATTAAATGAGGTAATGTGTATGAAAGTGCTTGGTAAAAGAAAATACCCTTGAAAGAGTAACACTGGGTATTTAGTAATGAAGTGGGGAGAGGCCTGTCCCAGTCACTATGTCTCAGAGAGGTGGAGGAAAGTTAAGATCATGATGGACCATGAGTCTGAGTGCCTGGTAAACAAATATAATCGATATGCTTATTTTAAATGGACTTGAGGCATGATTATTTAAAATTTTCTGAACCACTGAGTTTACTAAAGTCCCAAGGCTAATAAAACAGGAAAGAAGGGATTTGAGTTTCTAAGAAGAAAAAACATTGTTGATTCAAGCCTGAGTTATTGTTTATAGCAGTGAGGTCTGTAAAAACCCACAACTGGATATAATTTTAAGTCAATTATATAAGTACTTTCTTTTTTTTTTTTTCAACCTGGTATCATCTTTTAGAGAAGCCAAGAGATCTTGGTAAGTTTACCTGATTCCTTTCATAAGTGTGGAAAAGTTAAAAATCATTTTTTTTTCTCATGTAGGACCTGGTATAAAGTTTCTTTCTTATTCGTTGATACCTTCCTAACAGTTTTCCTTCTAATCATGCCTCTGAAACATAGATAAGAATTTCCAATAGAGATTGAGACTGGAGTTGAAAGCTGGGAGACAAAAGCAGATCTAGTTCAAAATCAAGACATTTGAATCAAAGCTCAGGTTAGAAAAACACACATTAGTGGTCATCCATATATACACTACACTGAAGCAAACCACTTTGGCTCCATCCAGGCAGGCCAGTGTGTGGGGCATGGGCTTAATATAGGCTTCTAAAACTGAAAAGTTGCTTTGCTTTTTTCCTTCTCAGTCTCATCTAGTGCATTTTGAATTCTAGAGGTACCTTATGAGGTTACTACTTTTCTTTCCCCAAGTTGAGATTATAATGATTGCTGGAAGAGATAGAAGTGATGTTCTTCTAGGAAAAAAAAGAAAGAATGCATGAGGACTCATTATAACTCAGTAGCACAATGATGTTGAATATAAATTTTAGCCCTCAGGCAAACTTTTGCAAAGGTTCATTTCCTTGGCATACATACTCTCTCCATTATATGAGTCTTTTCTATATTCTGTACATATCTTGTACTTCCAAATTATAGAATTTTAGAGTTAAAAGAATCATCTAATTCATTTCTATCCTTGTTCAGATGAGACAACTAAGGCATGAAGAAAATATGACATCACCCAGACATTTGGAGGCATAAGCAGAACTGTATTCCACGCTTAACTCTCTCCCAGATGGGTAGTCTTTCACAAACCACACTATCTCTAAGCCTGGCTCTCCTAGTTCTGCAGGAGACCATACTTCTACTCTGTCACACCCTATCTATTTGTACATGCCAGAAATAATTCCTGCCCTAGCTCAAATTCATCACCCAAACAAAAAACGCTTATATAGAAATTGTTCCAGTCTCTCCTAACTCAATCAAGTATGAGATTCTTAACCTGGATTGCCTTTTCAGCTTCAGGGGGTATAGACTGTCTTAAATTTTATGCAAAAGTTTGTGCCTAAGTGCCTTCTGTGTGAAAGGCCCACAACTTTCATTAAAGAGATTAAGAACTTTGGCTTTAAAATCTGAATTGTAAGCCAAATTCTCGACTCTCCTGAATCTGATGAATGACATTCCTTTTACTGCATTCCATTAGGATCCTGGGCATCAGTTAGATATGACAGAGCCTTTACAGGGGAATATAGGTATTATTACACGGTTCATCAGTTATCATTGAAATGTCTGGCCCTATACATTTCTTGCAAAAATGTCCTTAATCTTGAACCTCATGGTAGTTGGCACCTTGTTTCCTGATGATGATAGATGGCAGGCACAGAAGGTAAAAGAGGGAGCAACATCAGATGCTTAGGCACCAACCAGCTTTGAGTCAAACTTGTCAGATAACCTGCCTGAAGTCTTTTATGACAACACTTAGAAACCAGCAAATCTAATTTATTTCCTCTAATTAAAAATGAACAAACAAAATCAAAGCTAATCTTTTCTACTTCTTAATTTCACAGAGCACAGCTACTTCTTGTTTTGGGGCAAGGTAGTCCTTCTGCACAATCAATTAGTTAACCACACAAAATGATAGAACTTAAGAGATGCAAGAAAAATCTCTAGTTCTCTCACTTGGCAGATGAGACGACTGGGGTCCAAGTTACTTTTCATTGAATACCTGCATATTTCATCCTCCTTTGGGAAAAACCAAAAGGCCAAAATAAGGTAACGTTATCACTTCATATTTGAGTTCAATGCAAATCCTCACTTTAGTTAGATTATGAAGCTAAATTCAGAAGATGAGAAAGAGGAAATACTTAAAATGGATTTGCACAAGTCGAGGTCTGCAGAAATAACTATGCTCTGACATCCCTTATGCCTTTGTCTCAATGTAGAAATAGTGTCTACGTTACATTTAGGACAAGCATTATAATAATTTATTTGTTTATCTTTAATTTAGTCAATAAATAAGTATTGGACAGATAGAAAGTGTCAAGAACTATGCAAAGTGTTAAGGAGCATACATATAAAATGAAAACAAAACCAAATCCAAAGTCCCTGCATCAAAAGGCTCATAATCTACTAATGTTATTTACTCCTGATATTTATTGAACACTACTGTATATTAGGGGCTTCCCTATACATTTTGGCTTTTTATTTCATTTAATTATCTTAATATTATTAAATTAAATACCTTAAAAGTAAAACTTGTTAGGTAAATTGAACTTGAGTACATGTTAAGATTTTATTATGTTTGATAAAATAGGAACCAACAAAGAGAAATATATTAAGACAGCTAAAACTGAGTTAAGGGTAGGATAGAATTTACATACTCTACAGCAATGTGACTCAATGTGTGGTCTAGAGATCAGTGTTCATCTGCAAACTATTTGTTACCTGCGAGACCAGGTAAATAAAAAACTTGAGAGAAAGAGTTTAGACACTATTATAGAAATTGGATATTACTGCGAAGTTCAATGACTCACTGGTGGTCTCATCTCATTGAACAGATAATCTATTCAATAGATTATTTTATATCTTTTTATACTGGCATGGTGAATTGTTTGTAGTGGTGTACAGGCAAACTGGCTCTCAAGAAAAAACAAGCTAACCACAACAAAATACCCTCTCTTTGATTTGTAGTGCCTTCTGATTTCTGGTGTAAATACTTCCACCATGGCTGACTTCAAGCTACCAATGCAATGTCAAATAATTAAAATTTAACAATCAGCTCTCCCGAGCCAGCAGAAGCCAGCTCCAAGCACATCAATGGATGGTGTGATCTGCATACTGACCATGAAAGTAAGACCACATAGTAATCCATGACAGATTAGGGGAAAAAACTAGTTCTTCAGAAATTACAAGGTACACATTACTGGCTAACAAGCACATTATTATAAATCCTTCCTGTTTTTATTAGTAGATCTAGGTTAACCCTACGACATGGTAATACAGAGCCATCTTCCCTAAGATGCCAGTTATGACGATGAGAATTTAGCATCCTTCCCAAGACTCATTCTTCCACTCTTTCCCTTTCCATTTTTCTAATAGTTAATTTTGGTTATGTTAATTTCACTGTTTACTTTGTTGTCACTCAGCAGGTAGTTTTCACTGCTGAGCCAAGAAGTAACTAATTGGTGTTCAGTGGCCTTTTTCAATCTGGCAACTCATGACCTTAAATTCAGTTAATTTTTTAAAATTTATTTGGTAATTTCCTCTCCATTTTCTCTATACCATCCTTCTGGAACACCTTAGCTTTCTTATCATTTTCCCCCTATATTTCTAAACCATTTCATTAAGGTGTAATTGACATACAAAAATTAATGTATACAACTTCATGTGTTTGGAGATGAGTATACCTGTGTGAAACCATCACCACAATCAATTCTACAAACTTATCACCTCCAAATGTTTTTCCTCCTACCTCCTCTGTCTTTTTTTTTTCTTTTGCGGTAAGAGTACTTAACATAAGTTTCTACCCTCTTAGTAAAATTTTAAGAATACAATAAAGTATTATTAATCATAGGCTTTATGTTATGGAGTAGTTCTCCAGAACTTATTTATCTCGAATAACGGAAACTATATATCGTTTGATCAGTACCTCCCCTTAATGCCCTCGTCCCAGCAACCACCATTCTGCTTTCTGCTTCTAATGAATTTGACTATTATTTTAGATTCCAAATATAAGTGAGGTCATGCAGTATTTGTCCTTCTGTGAATGGCTTATTCTCCTTAGCAAAATGTCTTTCAGATCTATCCATGTTGTTGCAATGGGGTTTTCTTCTTTTATCAAGCTTAATAATGTTCCATTGTATGTATATACCATATTTTCTTTGTCCATCTATCTGTCAGTGGACATTTAGGTTGTTTTCATACCTCAGCAGATGTGAATAATACTGCAATGAACGTTGGAGTGCAGACATGTCTTCAAGAACCTGATGACTTTGAGGAGTTTGTGCTCCCCAAGGTTAGGTTATTCAGACCTACTTAACGCTCCGTGCAGAACACCAGTTATGCAATCCATGTTGTGGTTGGCCTGGCCCATCGGGTCTTTTCTGAATCTTTAGAGAGGCAAAAACAGGATCAGCCTTTCACTCTCCTCTTGCTGTAGTTTCTTTGTGTCTGACCAAGACAAATACCAAATATAAAGTGGGCAAAAGTACTCTAAACCAAAGAAGAGATAAAGATGGCAAATCAGTATAAAAACTTTTGGTCATCAAAGAACTGCAGATAAAAACCATAATGAGTGCCACTACATACCTGCTGGAATGTCTATGGTAAAAAATAAATCAGTACTATCACCCAACAATATCAAGTGCCAGGTTACAAAGCACTGGTGCGAATGCAAAAGTGTACAGCCACTTTGGAAAATGCTTTGGCAGTTTCTTATAAGATTAAATCTACACTTAACCATATGACACAAAAATAATCTTACTTCTAGGTATTTATCTGAAAGAATCGAAACTATTCATAAAAAAATCTCAACATGAAGTCATAATTTCCCATAACAGAAAGCATCCCAAGTATCTATCAACTCATGAAAGGCTAAAAAAAAATATTGTGATACATCCCTACAGTGAGATACTACTCAGCAATAAGAAGGAAAAAAAAAAAAAAAACAATAAAAAGTGAAAGAAGCCTGAGGCAAAGACTCTATGATTTCATTTATAAGACCTTCTAGAAAAGGCGAAACTATAGGAAGAGGACAGAGAACATGTTAGTGGTTGCCAGTGGCTGGGAGTAAGAGAAGGAACTGATTAAAAAAGGACAAGGAATTTGAGACGAGGGGCAAGTGTTAGAAATTCACTGTATTATGATTGTGATGATGGTTATATGATTATATGTACTTGAAAGTGGATATTTCAGTTCTAATCAAGCAGCTTTGAGATGACTGAAGCCCCTGTCACTGCTTGACTGCAACCTCTTGAGAGACCTTGAGTCAGAACCCCCCTACCCTCTGGTAACCACTAGTCTATTGTCCATGTCCATGAGGCTCTGTTTGTTTGTCCTGTTTGTCTGTTGCTTTTAGGTTTATATCCCACATATAAGTGATATCATGTGGTTTTCAACTTTTTTTGTCTGGCTTATTTCATTTAGCATGATTATCTTGAGGTCCATTCATGTTGTCGCAAATGACAGTATTTCATCTCCTCTTATGGCTTCTTATATATTCCATTGTATATATGTACCATAGCTTCTTTATCTAATCATCTATCGTAGGACACTTCAGTTGCTTCCATGTCCTGGCCACTGTGAATAATGCTGGTATGAACATCGGTGTGCAAATATTTTTTCAGATATGTGTTTTCAAGTCTTTCGGATAAATACCCAATAGAGGGATTGATATGGTAGATCAATTCTTAGGTTTTTGAGGAAACTCTATACTGTTTTCCATAGTGGCTATACCAATTTGCAGTCCCACGAGCAGGTTCCTTTTTTTCCACATCCTCTCTAGCATTTGTTAATACTTGTCCTGTTGATGACAGATATTCTAACAGGTGTGAGATGGTACCTCGGTGTGGTTTTGCTTTGCATTTCCCTAAGAGCTAGCGATGTCGAGCATCTTTTCATGTTTGTTGGCCATTTGTATGTCTTCTTGGGAGAAGTGTCTGTTCAGGTCCTCTGCCCATTTTTTGATTGGATTGTTTGTTTTTCTGTTGTTATTGAGTTGCATGAGTTCTTTGTATATTTTGGATATTAGGCCCTTATCAGAGGCATTGCTTGCAAATATATTTTCCCATTCGGATGGTTGTCTCTTTATCTTGTTGATGGTCTTTTGCTGTGCAAAAGCTAAAAGGCGGCATTTTTAAACTGCTTATAATTTTAAAAATGGCCATGCATTAATTCACTAATCACTTTTGAGCACCACCTCTGTGCAAGACAGCAAGACAGGCATAAAGGTTATATTGGTGTAAGAAATAAATGTGGTCTGCACCTTCATGGATCTTGCAGTCTAGAAAAGAAGAGAGACATTACATAAATAATCCAACAATTGAATACAGTTGTAATAAAACATCATGCAGGAGACATGTAGGATTCAAATTTTTTAGTTTTGAAATGTCTTAATGACCTCCATCGGCACCTCGGTACACACACACAAAAAATTTCTTTGTTCCTGATTGTAAACTATATTCATGTTTTTAATTGTAAACATTTAGAAAAACAAAGCTCTCATGATATAAAAATAAATGAAAATCTCAAAAAGATTTAGAGAAAAAAGTGAAATTTATCCAAGATGACCTTGTGCCTTTTTGATTCTCCTTTGTCCCTGGAGGCATTCTTCCCTTTTCTTCAGTGGGAGGAACGGGTCTGTAGCTGGCCCTGCATATGAGACTCCTCATAAGCACCAGCTGCTCCATGGTGACCTACATCCAGCCCACACCTTGGATAGGCTGAATTAGATATGTTGATCCTTCTGTCTGCAGCCACATGCATCTACTAAGAGCAGCCAGCAGCCATTCTGAGGGGCCCTGAATGGCCTTGAAATTGTTTATGAGGTTGATATGAGCTGTGTAGGATGGTGAGAAATCAAAGGGGTGGTTGCCCTGGGACTGAGCTGCTGTTGTCTAGGCAACTTTATTAAGAACCTTCTGTTCCTCAGAAAAATGAAGCCTAAATTAACTCTTGAGTTTTAGAATTAAGATTTTTCATTCTGAACTGGTCTTTGGCATTTGAGAACTTCCTCTTCTCTTCAGTTGAGTCATTTGCACCTTATTTGGGGCCCTAAAATATTCAGCACTGGTAAGAAAATTCTCTTTATTCTTAAATTACAATTACAAACAAATTCTTTCACCATCCAGATACCATTCAGTATATTTCTACAATGAGATCTAACCCCAAATTCAATGATCAAATTCTGATTTGAGCAATCCTAAGGCCCTTTAAACATAAATAAAAACTCATAGGACGCGATTTTTTTAAAAGCATGTTTCTTCACCTGAATATGATGTGAAAAAATCATGTGCATTTCCTGGGTTTTAGCAATGACAGCCTTACATCCATAACAAAGAGCATAAAATGAATTCTGTGCTGCATTGGGGATCAAAGTACTTTCTTCTAGTATTTCCAACATGAAGAGTTTCTTCTTCAATGTTGGAACAGACAGCTATTTGTTCGGCTGAGCAGGAGACAATAATAGTTGATCCTTACATTAGTACTTACCATGTGCCAGGGACTATTTTAGGCACTTCGAAGATATTAACTTATTTAATCCTTGCAACAATCCCACAAGATAACTGTGCTAACATCCATATTCTATAGATAAGGAAACTGAGGTACAGAGAGGTTATATAAATTGCTCAACATCACAAATTAGTAAGATTCAGAGCCAGGATTTGAACTTAGGCAGTCAGTCTCTATCCAGAGTGAATGCTCTTAATCACTGGTATAGCATGTCCCAAAGTTGTCAGCTTGTGCTTAGGAGTCACATTATAGGAAATATTGCTATTTTTAAATACTGACAATACACTTAGCACAAGAAAATGCTCACACCAAGGAGAGGTGTGCAGGACTAGATTACAAAATTGTAGGTTACAGATTCACACCTCCCAGATAGGATCAACATTATTAAATTAATCTCTTTCTCTCTGTCTCTCTCCCTCCCTCCATCTCTCCCTCTCTCACCTTGAAAAAGCATAGGCTTTGAATTCTAGTTTGAATTTTGGCTTTATTGTATCTATTGCTTGTCTTTTTTATAATAATTTCTAAGCATTTTAGTTTCCTCATCTCTAAAAATGGTCCATTATTCCCATTGAAAAGTTCTAAGGAGGCAGAGTGTATGAATGCTATATGAAATAGAAAGCAGAAAGAATTTCAGGGATTGATTTTATTATCTATATGTGGAGTAGACGACTAACGGGTGCAATTTTAAATCTCCCAAGAAGACCTTGCTTTCTCTAAGTACCTCTCATTCTATTTTTCATCAGTGCTTGAAATCCCATCATTAATGAGTAAATCCTTTGAGTTTTGGAGATTGTATCTTTAAAAAAAACCTGATTGTTTAAATGTAAATACCAATAGGAGGCATAAGTCTTAAACCTTTTCTACTAATGCATTGAGGATTATCTAACAGATATTTGACTACCTGCCCCTGTGGGAATGAGATAGTCAGGCACCATACCAGGAAAAAGATAATAGGAAATAAAAACTTTGCAGATAATATATTGTTGCTAAATCTCAGCCTCGAGCTATTTGAAAGCCAGATCCCTGTGCCCTTTTATGAATGATGATGTCACCAACTATGATAATCTTTACAATGTTCTTATAGTAAATTTGAGTGCAGTATTCTCCTTATTAGAATCATATTTCTGTTATTTATGCTATGTATTGTGAACACCCACTCTGTGCTTTACATTGTTTAAGACGAATCCCATGCAATGGTAAGAAAATGTGAGAAATAGGGAATTCAGGCAATAAGCAGATGATTATTATACAATGTGATGAAGGCTGAGAGAGGGAGGAAGTGTGGTGTGCTCTGGAAGTACGTTGGAGGACAGGGATGGTCCTCTAGAGGAGAAGAATCTAACCTAAGAACAGAAGCATAAAGAAAGAATTAGCCAGACAAAGCTATGATGGGGAGGGTGGTGGGAGATTTGTGTTTGAGATTAGGGAGTGGGACATTCGGTAACTCTGAGCTGAGACAGAGCAGTGTAGATTCAGAGGACTGAAAGATGTTCCAGATGACCTGAGCATGGGTATGGAGGCAAGAATTGGAATTAAAATGGTAAATAGAGATAAGGTTAACAAAGGCCCTGTAATGTACATTAAGGAGTTAGAATTTTATCAGTTTTTTTCTTTTTTTAATCAGGGTATGGATCTGGGAAGCTGAATTAGGTTTTGTGGTTTCAGACTCTCTGATTTCATCTTCTACAACTTTCCCCCTCATCCACTGTGCTTCAGCGATGTATACTTCCACCTTGTCTCTATACAGTGGCATTCTTCTTAAATCGGTCTGGCCCCCAGATCCTCATCCTCTCACTTCTTTTAAGACGTTACTGAAAGGTCAGCTTCTTGGTTAGACCTTCTACGTTCACCCTATTTTTATAAGATTAATCCTCCTTTCTAACATTCTCTACCCTGTGCCCCCAAGCTCCTCCCTCTCTCAGTGTTAGCCAATATCTGACATACTGTGTACTCTGTCTCATCTATTTACCTGTTCCTTACCCAACCTCCACTAAAACGTAACCTCCATGAGATCAGGGAATTGAGATTTTTATCATATCCCCAGCGCCTAAAGCAGCACCCATTGTAAGAATTAAAACCTATGTACTTGCTAAATGAAAAATAAACTATTACAGTGGTTACTGTAGCTGTAATGTAGAGGCAGAATTGGTAACAGCTCTGGAGCCAGGAAGGCCAGCTGGAAGCTGTTGCAGGAATCCAGAAAAGGGCACGATGGTGACCTGCATCACTGATTCTAGAAATGTTCAGAAAATGGACTGAACGAGGCTTAGTAATTTATTGGGAATAATGGCGGTAGAGGTTGTGGTGGAGTATTGATAAAGGGGAAGGAATAGTTAATAATATATATCAGATGATACCTACATCTGATATATAGAATTATTTGGAGAGAAAATATCTACTTCCATCTGACTAATGTCAGATTTGTCCATGTAACTCACTGGGGCTGATAGAATATTAGCAGAGCAATGGCCTTAGTTGTCCTTGAGTACTCTAATACTGTGATTTCTGAAGAAAATTCTCAGGATAGCTATTTGCCTTTTCAGCCTGGGCCCTAGATTCTAGACATGTGATACAGACCTGGACCTAACCTTTAACTTGAGCTAAGCTAGTTGATCTGCAACAGGAAGCATTACTGTCCAGCCAAGCTCACACAATATTCATGAAATGATAGTTTACTTTAAGACCTACAGGCATGTCAAAGTTCTGGACACTGAAAGTCCAACATGAAGGTGTCAGCATGGCCAGATTCTGTAAGAGCCCTCTTCTGGGTTGCAAACTGCCGACTTCTTATTGTATCCTCACATGGCAGAAAGAGGGAGGGCTAGCTTTCCGGCTTCTTCTTATAAAGACACTAATCTTATTCATGAAGGCTCCACACTCATGGCCTAAATACCTTGTAAAGACCTCACCTCCAAATACTATCACACTGAGGATTAGATTTCAACATATGAAATTGGGGAGGACTCAGACATTCAGTCTATAACATGCTATAACAAACTTATCTTGAGATCTCAGTGGCTTACCACAATATAACATTACTGCTCATTCATATAATCATTCTATGGAAATGGAAGTTTCTACTTCATTCAAGGACATTGACTTCTTCTTGTAGTTATGCCACCTTGAACATGATTTCAGATCACCCTGGCATAATACAGCCTGCAGATGAAGAAAGAGAAAAAATGTGGAGGATCTAGCAGGACATCGTAGAGTCCAGGCCTAGAAGTTATAAACATCATTTCCATCCATAATCCACTCATCAGGACTCCATTTTGTGTCACTGACTAACTTCAGGAGAGTCTGTTAATTTTGGTTTGCTGTGTGCCTAGGAAGAAAATAAAATGAGTTTGATGAGCTTAAAAAAAAAAAAAGACCTACAGGCATGAAAATAAATGTTTGTAATTGTAAGTCACTGAGTTTCGAGATAGTTTGTATACAGTATTATTATGGCAATAGCTGCTAATACACCAGGGTACTGGCTTGGAGTACTTGAAAGATGGTGTTTTCTATAAACATAGGGAATTTAGAAAAAGGAGCTGATATGGAAGGTGAGATTTGAGTTCAGAGTTGGACATGTCAGGTTTGAGGTGCTTATGTAACATCCAAGTGCCTTTGTCCAGTAGGTAGAGAGAGAATTGTTTCTCTAGCCCAGGAGTGAGAGCTGACCAAGAGCTATGATTTGGGAATCATCACCACGTAGAAAATGACATAAATGATGTAAGAGTGCATAGAATGAGAAAAGGCCTGGGTCAGAGACCTGAGAGGCATTTTATTTTATCAAGGACAGTAACCGAAGAACCCTAAAAAAGGCTAGACTTCATAAGCAGGTTGAAGGCAGAGGGCATAGGTGAGAGCAGCCTGTTCCTCAGCTCTGGTTTGGGACTCAGGCTCAGCAGGTGTGTCCCCGACTCAGAGAGTGTAGACCGACTCACGGTGTCTCTGAGTGTGCTTCCACTCTGCTGTCCACATCCTCCACAGCTCTCGACAGAGACAACAGTAACCCCAGAGGACTCCGAAGGCCATTTTCTATTCCCCTTCTCAGGCCACATGCAATGGGCATTTCTGAAACCCTCATTAGGGAAACGCATAACAAGTCGCTAGTTCCCTCTGATTATCGAGAAGGGCAAGGAAGGGCAGAAGTGTTCTCTGCTCAATGATCCGTGCAGCTTGAGCAATATCCATCGTAGGCAAATTCAAGGCAGAGATAAGTGGAGATGTACAGCCCAGCAGCTCTCATAAATGAATTTAGTTCAAGTTGAATTAAGGTGATCTGTGAAAATGTGTTCTGAAATGATTCTCTTCAATATTAGGAACACCAAATCATTCTGAAAAATGGTTTAGTACTTTTGGTAAATGTTTCTATTATAGCCTTATAATTTTATAGAAGTTAGACTAGGGACCTCTAATGAGCTTATTGAAATGGTGAACACTAAATGCTATTTAATATTTGCTGTCACTTTTCTGAAGGCAAAAAGACCTCTTCATTCTACTTTTGCTGACTGCTCTCAGTGAATTGTGAATGTGTAAAAAGACCATGTTTGCCAGGCATGGAAAAAATCTTTTGAGGCTGGAAATTACAAATTATTGTTCTTCGTGAAGAAGGGCAATGGCATTTGAAAGAGACAGGGGCTTTTTCTGCTGGAGAATTCTACCAGCGTCATTTTCAGATTTTAAGGAAAGAGGCAGACATCTAACTTCTCTCACTACTTACTTATCAACCACTAAGTTAACCCAAACTTGACTTAGAACTTTCTGAATCCCACTTCATAAAGTACTGCTGCAGGGAGCAGGGGATGTCAGTGAAACCAGGAAGCTTTCTCAGAGGGGCCATATCTGGAGGAGATTTGAAGGATTATAATTTAACTGGCTACTGGAGGGAAAGAGATTAGGTCTCTAAATTCAGTACAATGGGGACCCATTAAGTATTTCAAGCATTAGGGGATCATGATAAAATTTATTTTGGGGGGACATCACTTGAGCAACTGATTGAAAGGAAGTAAGAGTTTATACAGGTGAATCAGTTAGAAGGCTATTGTAGTGGAATTGTCCAGGTAAGAAGTACTGGTATGTTGAATTAGGGTGAAGGTGGTAGCTATGGATATGAGAAGATGTATTTAAGAGATAAATTAGAAGGTAGCCTAGAGAAGAATTTGGAAATGCATCTAGAATAATGAAAATGAAGGTCATAAGAATCAGCTTAGATGGTTGACCAAATCTTGGAAGAGTACCATTTTTTTATTTATTTAGTTAGTTGGGGTGCAAAGTGATGGGAGTTGGTGCGGGATGATAATTTGGTTTCGGACATCTGAAGAATGAAGTATCATTGAGACATCAAAGTGGAGATGTCAAGTAAGCAGGTGAATATATTAATCTAGACTGCAGTTAGAAGTCTGACTAGAGATAAAGATATAAATGTAAATTGCATTGGTGGTTATTAGAGCTGAAAGCATGGATACATTTTTGTAGTGAGAGGATGCTAAGTAAGTAAAGTCTGGGGTCTTGGACAGCACTGAGGAACTACAGAATTTAATACCTGTGAGAAGGAGGATGAGATGTCAGAGAAGACAAGGTAGGGGCATTGAGGAGAAGGAGAAGCAGGACTAAGAGATGTCTCAGAATCAAAGAAACAGAGTGTAAGAAGTGGGAAGTGGTCAGCAGCATTGAGTAAGATGAGGACTGAGAAACATCCACTGGATTCGGTGACATGGAGGCATTTGGTAAGCAGGAAAGAGAAGAAATCATATCAGATGGATATTGAGGACGTACAGCTCCTTATGAAGTTTGACTTTGAAGGGGAATAGAAGAGACAGAATATTACATCAGAAGGGAAATGTCAGGTCAAGAGAGGTTTTTGTTTATCTGTTCTTTATATGAGAGACACCTGATAATGTTTAAAAATAAATAAGATAATAAGGATGACGATAGTGCGGTAGGAGAAATAAGTTAGTTTGAAAGTGGTATAAAGGGTACAGCAAGGACTAAGGTACACCAGGGAGTGTGCACCGATGATGGGGTGGCAGTGTAGGTCACTGGGGTGAAGAGGATCAAGGAAGCAGGTAGTCAGGGTATTAGATAAGGAATCAATACGGATGGTACAGTGCCCAGATTTTCAGCAGGGCTTAGAGAGGAAAAAGGGTCAAGTGCCAAAGTCTGTAGTTAATAAGGGGCCATAATCAAGGGTGTGATTGATGATAACAAGGAGGAAAAGGGAGAGTGGTATTGCTGTAAGGGCCAGAAGTCAAAACAGCAGACATTTTCATTCCAGGGTGGGAAGCAGTAGTAGAGAATGAGGACTTCAACCCCACCTGTGGTCCCATAGGTCACAATTTGAAAGGACAGTATGAGAAGCATGGTCTTCAGGGAAGAAGTGTTTTCAGTTAAAACTGGGCATCCTAGGAGTGCTTGTGGTGAGATTGAAGTTTGGGGGAATTTTTTATTTGGATATGTCATATCAGATCCATTGCAAACAGTGGAAGGTTAATATTACCAAAAATAATAATTGATTTTCTTATATAATTTTTTTTACTAAATATTTAAAAATTAAATACTAAAAAAAAGACATAGTAAATTTAAGAAAAAGATATATCTTAACACTTGTTTAAATCTACTTTAGTTCAATTCAAATCGGTGTTTTAAACTAATAAATCCTATTTCTTTATAGACTATAATTAGGAAGCAAGTAATTTCTCGCTGGGATATTAATGATTTCACTATATTTTTTAACATTAAAAATAACCATAATCACATTTTCTCTGAACATTGTATGTTGAATATCCCATTGTGCAGTTAGGGGACTTTATCACAGAGCCACTCTAACAAAGAAAGTACATCTTTTATTCGAAGAGGGATTTTCAGTACACATGATGCCAGCGTGCACGGTAGCAAGCCCTGTAAAAATGTACGTTTCGCAAGGTTATACTTCGCCCCGAGTGCTGTGGGTCTTCTACGTGGATAAAATGTGTTAAGTGTCTTATAGCTCCCAACAGCCACACACAATAACCAGAGCTTCTAGAGATCTTTCCAACTCAACCAGGCAGGAGTAAAGTCAAGTGCCAGCACCCAGACAAGCACACTTATTATTGTTACTTCTGTGTCTATCTGTATTCACTTTTATTCCTTGGAATGTACTCAGCTCTGTCTTGGGGAGCTTAGAGAATCTAATCCTCTAATCAAAAAATTGATGAAGAAATGAGTGATACTACTGAAGAGTGGGCATTTTTAATCAGAGATATTTTAATGGCATGGAAATAGAGGACGGAGTTTATAAAATGAATTACTAGTTGAACCAGGAATGGACCGAGAGATTTCTGATTCTCAATTTGCCAGTTAGCTTTGAGCCTTAACATATCGTACAGTGTCATTTTCATTTCCATTTTAAATGCCCAGAAGTGCTTTATTCATAGACACCTATGTTGCCAACATTTTTTTTTAGAAGCTGGCTCCAATTTTCCCCCTTTCTCCAATACATAACAAGTATGTGTGCTATAAATTGCCAAAAAAGAAATGGGTACTCATCCTTACAAGATTAACTCTAAAAAGACGCTATCTTCACAGCCAGCAATAAAAATTTCTGTTCCTAATTGGCTATGATAGGGAGTGGGGATTTGATTTTTGAGACCCGAAAGTCACACAGACTATTAGAAAAGTAAAGAGAACAGTAATTTTCCAATGTCCCTGATTAGAGCCATCTGTGCTCCCCTGGTGCTGGTCCCCTAATGCATTATAATACAAAATAGCCTCTTCTCTTGTTTATTTTTTAAGACAGCTGTTGTCTTAATTGAGCCAAACAGATAATGGAAGCATTGTTGCTCCCCTCTCCCCATTCTCCAAATGAGCAGTTTGTAGGATTTGAGAAAGATGCAAGGGAATCATCTTTGCTATTGGGAATCTGTGTGTCTTAATTCTCCAAATGTACTTATTTTTTATATTATTTAAAAATAGGTGGAAAATAAATGTCTATATGTGTGGGCATGCATGTATATATTCTACTTCTCTTAGAATTTGGACTTTGAATATTTGCTTTTCCTTGTAGATAGATTTCCCCACACATTGTTATCACATGATACATGCAGTGATTCAGGTTGAGATTTCAAAAAAGAAAATTTATTTTCCTAGCACTGCCTTCTCCAAACTGAAGGAGATGCCAATGATAGAATAGGTGGGTTTTCTCTTTCCTTATCACCTACTCATGCCCCTCTGTCCTTTCTCCAAAAAGTTATTGCATTCTGTTTTGAGCAAATTAAACTCTTAAATTCTAATGTTTACTTGATCTCTATTGATTTACTTAAATATTTTTGTAGGATCTTTCAGACTTCTAAAATCTAGGTTTCATGGAGCATGAATCCTATACAATCTTGTGAACCCTTGTTAAGGAAAAGAAAACAACTCTAACACTGACAGCATAAAACTCACAAATTCCAAAATAATGCTAAATAATAATAATAATAATTTTGTTAATTAACTGCCTAAAATATTTCTTTTAAGTCTTTTTTCCCTACATATTTTTTAAAATAATTTCCTACAATCAACTAACTTATTTTGATATACTAAACGTAAAAGGTTCTGCTGCAGGACAGGGCAAATTTCCCCAGGTGCGGGGAGACCAAGCCTTGCACTGAGAGAAGAAGAGGGTCCTTTGTCGGAGAGTGTTGAAAGAATTCAACACATACACTAAAGTTAGATCAAAGTTTATTAGAAAAGGGGTAACGCTCCACAGAGTGTGGTCTCCTTTCAGAGACAGAAAGTGAGAGGGACCTCCCTACATATTTTGATTCCATATTTTTTATTACCTCTTCATTTGATAAGTTTGTAATATAATATTTTCTATTGGAAGAATAAAAACATAATTCTGTCTTTTTGCCTCTTCTCATTATTACTATTATTATTATTATCATTATTATTATAGTATTAGTGGTAGTATTACAGTTAAGTATGTTAACCTAAAAATAAAAAAAAATAAGCTGAAATGAGAGGCAATATTATCTGAGATCAAAGAATTATAATTTTGGGAGCATGGATTTGGCAACAGTCCAAATAGTGCTCTGATTACAGTGTGAAGGCAAGGAGATTTTATGAGAAAAAGAAAGGATTAATTATATGAAAGGAAGAAAGATTTTCTATAGGTGCTGATAAATTGAGTTACTCTTTGCTATACTTGATTGGTTACTGATTCTGTCTTCAGATAGAGAGCCCAAAAGCATCAGTCTTTGTGGTGAGGATGTCTGCTTTCCTACTGGCTTTACAATTTGTAAAACAATGTTGGTTTTTGCCGAGTCCAAAGTTTTGGGAAACAGGATGTACAAGCAGTTCCTCTGGAATGGCTGTTCTAGCTCTATTTCAAAATAGCACCACTTATGTCAACTTTCAGTTGTGATACATGAAATGTGTGACTTCACAAACAATTGTGCTTACTGTTTCAACACTGCTACAAGTTTGTGCCCTACAGACACATAACTTACACAAAACATTATACTGCATGATACCCATCAAAAAAGAAAAAAAATGTATGGAATTTTCAACCGTAGTGCAACTGGTTCTAGAGTTGACCTTCTGCCATGAAGTTTAACACGGGACAAACATTACAAGTCAGTAGTTTTCAGGCATTGACCATAGGTAGAACTGCAATCCCTTGGATCTCCGACTGGGAATAAATGGAATGTGAAAGATGTTTAGTTGACTTAAAGATAACAAGAAAAGAGGGAGAAAACTGTAAGTAAATTAAAGCATATGGAATGAGTAGAAAAACAATAGCAAATTGGTACATATATGTAATAAACTCAACACTCCAATTAAAGTTAGATATTGTCAGACTGTATAAAATAGCAAGGCCCAAACATAAAAGTGAAACACTTTAAATATAAAGACACAGATGGTTTGAAAGAAAGAGTTGGGAAATGATATGCCATGTTAATAGCAAAGAAAGAAAAGGAGAGTTTCACATAAAGACTGTCATTTCATTATGATAAAGGAGTCAATTCAATGGAGAGACATAATAATTCTAAAATTGTATATAACTAAAATCAGAGATTCAAGATGTATAAAGCAAAACATTGACAGAACTTAAGGAAGAGATAGATAAATCTATAATCATAGTTGGAGATTTTAATATTTTATTCTCTGTAATTGTTAGACAAAGTTGACAAAAGAATACACAAGGATGTAGAGTATCTAAGTAACACAGTCAACTCAGTGGGCCTAATTTACATTTACAGAATACTAAACCCAACAGTTATAGAGTACACATTAAAAAAAACAACAGTCTTATTATATTGAGGAAAGAAAACAGTGGAGTCCAATGAAAAAATAACAATTAACAATGGTCTTGTTTTCTGGGAAACAATAGAGAGTGATGGAGTCTGTGTCAAATTGGAGAGTATCTTTGTCTAGGGGGGGCAGCACCTACTGAGCTAAGTAGGGTTAACTGTTGGTGTGTGAAAATGGTGGTAGCCAGTAGCTCTAGAGCTTCTGAATTTTTCAAAAGAAGCTAGAAATTAGGATTTGCATGTGAAATCTTCTAATCGTTAATCTTTGAAATATTCCTTCCATTTTTATAACCATGACAATGGGAAAAACAGGATGTCTGGAGATCTGAGGGTCATATTCCATTCCTATGTGCTCTGGTAAATACTTTAAGACATGGTAGTTCTATAAAGAAAATACTAGATGGGGGATAGGGCTGAGTTTGACTTTGAAGACTTAAACCCATAATTTTTCATATTTGTTGAATATTTTCTGTCAGGCAATAACTTCAAGAACTACTTATAACCTAGATATGGGAACTTTTGAGTCTTTAAAAAGTTAAGTAGCTCTTCTTCTTTGTGTCATCTCCTCCCACGTGCCACCCAGAGAAACAGCAAAGCTTTTGTTGACCATGTCTGGACTTAGACCATCCTCACATTGACTCTTTACATAGAGAACATCCTCTGGGAATGTCATCATTTTGGACTTATCGCTTTCTCTGCAAGCAAAGCTTATATTTTTGGCTGACTTCCATGAGCAGAGTAATCTCAAGACATGAAACTCATACATACTTAAGCACCTGTGAGTCCAGCGAAGTGAGAACACTATTCATTCCCACACGTGATTAAAATCAGAACGAAAAGCCAGGCTCAGGAGGCACAGTTAAACACAGACGTAGAGACCCATGGGGAAAAAAGTACAGAGACACACAAAGGAATGCCGAGCATGCTTCCCAACATGCTTGCCTAACAGGGCTGCTTAAGTGAACTCTCACCCAAGTCACCAGTAAGAGGAACTTCCTTTCTCATGACCGCCTGTGAAGCTCAGCTACCTCAGCGGCATTCCTATATAATCTAGAGTCGAAGACCCAAGGACAATGCATATTGTCTCAAATGAAAATGGGTCCTTACATCAGAGAACCAAAGGAGCAGTCATTCTTCCATAAGGCTCTAAGCAGGTAGACTGAGTTGAGTTGGTGCTTATCAGCACAGCATACAGGGCAGCAATCATAGACACATGTGGATGGTAAGCCAGCCCCAGGTGGTGAGGCTCTTGGGTGCTCAAGCTACACAGTGCATACCTTTCCTCCCTTAGTGTCACCGCCCTTTTCTCCCATCACTTGCCCTGGTCACCTACTACTTCATTTCCCCTGACAAGGCTTACATGGGAAATACTGGGACCAAAGGCAAAGCAAAAATAGCCATGAAAAGTTTGAAAAAATGTTGCTAAGGGAAGGACCATTGAGTGTATTTTTTTAGGGAAGACTTATAATATTTTAAAAAATAATGGTAATTCAGTGGACAGGCCCTCAGAACATTCACAGCTAACATTCACACTATAACGTAATAAGTACCACACAGAGATATACCCAGTGCTTTGAGATCACAGAGTAGGGTATGATTGATTTTGCTTCGAGCAAGTTGGGAGTGGGAATAAAGAAAAATACATACATTTAAGTGGGTGGTGACGGCCACACAGCTTGAGCCCTGTGACAATGCCAGGAGTGCTATTCTTCAGCCCCACGCACTACCCAGCAGTGCAGTGCAAACCTGTCTATAATCTCCACCCAAATCAAAACTATTTCAATGGTAGGACTCAGATATTAGCATGTTTTGACCTCTACTCTTATGAGGTGCTTTCACTTGGACCAACCTCAGCCTTGATAACTGACAAGTACCTTCACAGGAGAGTTGCCAAATATCCTGGATTCAGGAAAGGATTAAAGCATGACTTGCAGATGTTCCACTTTGATGGAGGGTGTGACCCTTTGTTGCTCCATAACCCACCTGAATCCTGGCTCCTGTCTCTTTGCCTCATTCTAGCCTCACCTGTGGCAGGAATCCTTGCACATCCTTGTCTTGCTTTCCCCTGCAGACCTCCTGGCCCCCAAATTACTTTGCTTACTTGCAGCCCAGATCCTGGACTCACCTCTTTCTGATATCGATCTCTACCTCAACCCCCTGCATTTACCTTAGGGCTTGACCTGACTTTTCTGCTTTCATATACAGTGGTATGAAATGATTGACGTTCGGCAAATCTACATGATAAGTGTTTATGTGTTTTATTCCTCAAGTTGTTGCTCTGGCTCTTCTCACGTCTTTATAGAGTAAAAGCTGGGCTGCATAGTCAGACAGCACTGGGTTTGAATCATATTTAATAACTGTATATCCTTGGGCAAGTTACTTAAACTCTCTGAGCCTTACTTCCCTCACATATGAAATGGTTATGATGATCATACTGCTTAAATCTTAGAGCTGTTGGCGAGTAGTTAATGAAACAATGCCCATAAGCTATTTAGCACAGTGACTAAAACACAGTAAATCTTCAGTAAATGTTACTTATTGTACCAATTGCCACCCAGTCACGTATAATAGATGTTCAGTAAACATTGTGTAAAATCAACAGGGAAAAAAAGCTGAAAGAGCCAAAATAAGAACACACACAAAAATATCCTTCAGAGCTGAAGTTATACTGATAAATCAAACATTCCATATTTTATGCTCAAAGCCACCTTTTCTGGGATGGAGAAGTAGTGTGGTATACTGAACAGGGTACTAAGAGGAACTAACTTGCATAGCTCTAATTTCCATTCAGTTAGAAATAGGATGGAACGCTCAAGCCTCAGTCATGCTAGCTGGCTGTGCAGGAATGAGATCCTGAATGTGTGAGATCTGCCACCTTTGGATGCACATATACAAAACACAACTACATAATGCAGTGTGGAAATTAAGTATGATACGCTATATCAGTTCTAGGCACATTAGCGGAGATTGAAAATGGTTTCACACTTAGACATTTTCAGTGGATGATAAATAGGGTTAATGGATTGTGACTGAAATACTCCTGCCCTCTTAAATCTTCCAGGAAGCTTTTAAAACTGGTAAATATATATTCTTCATGATAGTTTGAGAAAATCTGCTCTAATTCAATTTTGAGCTGCTTAGGACTGTGCAAAAATGCAAAAGCCTGCTTGTAGAAACATCCAAGCCCTGGCACTTAAAAAAAAAAAAAAAGCGAAAATGACACTTTAAATCATTCAGCTTCCTAGAGTCTTTTGAAGTCTTGCACATTAGAGTTGGCCTGGTGTTAATCTTCTCTTGAGAATAAAATTCAAGGTCAGTATTTTATTTTGCATGTTTATCTCAGGAAGCTTTGGAATGCTCAGGGCAGTTCTTTGAATTGATTTGTATAGGTGTCCACATGTATGGGAAGCAGAAGAGGGAATTTGGGGCCATGGATCTTGTCATCTAATCGGATGCGACATCTCCCACTTTGCCACACTTAACCTTGAGAGAACCCAGCTCACTTGAGCCAAAGGAGGAACGTGACAGAACAGCTAGTATTGTGACATTTTGTGGAGTCAGCCCTGTTGCTGCCTTGACGTAACTGCAAAGGCTTGACAGATGCATTCCATGCAGAGCTTTGTGATTAGTTGTTGCACCTAGGTGCTCAGTAGGCGTCTGCTGTGCTGCCCCCCTGGTGATAACACCTCAGTGGAGTTGGCAAGAGCCCTGTGGCTGTGGCATCTCAGAGGGAGAGACCAAACACCAGGAACAAAGAAGAAATCCTCAGGCATTGGCAGTTTTCTCTAGGAGCCAGTGAACCCAGGGCACTGAGCCTGTTAGGAAAGAACAGGGAAACAGGAGCGATGTCAGACATGAAAGACAATTCGGGCTGGGACTGGGTAGGTGGGTCTTACTTCTCCAGTTTTAAAGTGTATTCTCTTTGAGGGGAAAAGGGCAGAAAACTATCCTCTTTTAACCCAAGTCCTAGGCATAGGAGGAGCTGTTCCACTGGAGGACTAACGTCGCTGTGCTCTAGGGAAGAGTGCTTGCATTTGGATAGAAAATTAGGTTCAAGCCTCTTACTAGCTAGATTTTTTAAAAATTTTCCCATTTTGAGATTTTAATTCTTTCATAAAGAGGGATAGTCAAATCTGTCTCAAAGGATTATTTTCTGTATTAAATGAGATAGAAATATTCTTTAAACATTAGAGTCCTACGTAAAAGTTAATTGTCTCCATTAGCACTACCATTAATTTCTCAGGAAGTAATCTGACAAGTTGGAGTTTCTTTTTTCTTATAAGGATCTCAAGTCCTGACACCTTAAACTAAGATGACTACTGATGTCTCCTGGCTGGACTGGGGAAACAGGTTCACCTAACTCGCATTTCCATCTTCCTTTAAGGTAGCCTTCATAGTATCCACTTAGTAAGTTAAATAAAATAAATCATTCTTAAATGATTCGGTAGCAGTGATGGTGAATCAGATATTGGTTTGTTTTAGGTTTTACTCCTGAGGGATTTGGAAGCATAGACTCCAGGGGGTGGAGGGAAGGGACCAGCGCCAGGACCAAGCCTTACAGATCAGTGGTTCTCATTTTTTTTTTTTAAAGAGACTTTTAACATCTTGACCAACTGGGGTAACTGACAAAGAGTTCCCAGTGTTTTATTTGACCAAGAAAAGACACTAATACACGATAAAACAAAACTATCATCTACCTTTATTCTCAGTTCATAAAGGAAACACCATTTTAACAACCTTCCTTCCAAAGTTGGAAAGATACAGTCACAGGTTTTTTTTAAATCAAATTAAGAAAAACACTTAAAAATCCTTCTCCTGTCCTAATAAAGTCAAAACATTGTCAAGATACCTGCTTTTAGAAACCATTTATATGGTCGTTTCTGGGTACATTAATCTGAGACCTCCCAAACCCAATTTCTCTTTGCCTTCTTCTTTCCTATGGTAAGTAGCTATTCTATCTTCAGAAGGCATAGGGACAGATGAGACTATAAAATTCATATTCCCAGAAGTCAGTAACTCTTGTTATGGCACTTCCTGGAATAATTGTTTTCTCATTGAACTGGGCATTTGACAGCCACACATTTTCTTTTGTATGTCTTTCATCACAGACATAGAAAGCAAACCACTCAGGATAATGAAATAAAGTACCACATTAGGATCTGTAAGCATATGTGCATTTATTCATAATAATGCTGAAAAGAATTTAAGGCATTTAAATCAATTGCACATGTGTTCACCATGTAATTTAATTAGCACTTATGGAAGGCACCAAAAGAGCTCCTATTGCACTGTTTCCATTACAAATAATTCCAAAAAAAAAAAAAAAATACTTGTAGCATTAGGGATGGTGTTCTCTTTGTGATTACAAGAGGGCAATTTGTTTAAAAGCTTCACTGACGTCATGTATGCAATAGCTATTTATCATTTAAGCAAAATGCATCATGTCAAAGATAGATCTTTGACAAGAGAAATAGTGTTTGTCATTGTAGCACTTCACATTATTTAAATGTACATAATAAATCCAATAGAGTTAGATAATCATGATCTACTTAAATTTTCTGATTTTAAAATCAAACAGAAGTTTCCAGAAAAAGGAGGGAGAATAGTAACCTCACTGTACTGACAACGGTAATAACTACCACTATTTATTGAATGCCTGGTGGTTGCTGGGTAGGGAACACATGCTGTGCTTCCAGTTATTAAAAAACAAAAAACAAAAAACTGTCATTCTACAAATAATCTCCATTTTGTTCATGAGGAAATGGAAATCAGCCAGTTTCTTATGTAAATCGTACAGGATCAAGTTAGAGGCATCAGAAGATAAAGTTGTATCAGAATGCCCATATTAATTCCAGTACAGGACATAGTTTTTACTAAGGTATGATGCTTTAGTGTAAACAGCAGGTGAAAATCTACTGTGAACTGCCTTAGCATTTCCTTTTAAGAAGAGCCAAATGAGTCTGAATATATGCTGCTTTGTGCAGATGATCCTATAAACAGTTAAGAGAATTCAGACCTACTCAATTGTTTTCAACTTCCATTGCAAATAGTTTTGACTATGTTAATGAAAGCAAAAAAAAAAAAAATGTATTCCTTCCTAGCTTTCATAAAAAGAATGAAAGACTTTATTTTCTTCTTTCACAATCAGAGACCAAGGCATAACCAAAAGACCTTCTGACCACTTAAAATATATCACATGGGGATCCTCATTTGTGAAGAAAAATGCTGAGCTTGAGATAGTGTAGGACATTGGTTACTTCCTCTTTCTTCTTTTAAATTTTTTTGATGGCATCTCCTCTTAATCTATTTCTTCTAGGAGAGTACCAATTCATTGGATTAACACAAATGGTGAGTTTTGTAAACTGGTACTTTAAGTCCTTTAAAAGTGGAAAGCTTTAAACAATCAATTGAAATTACTAACTAATAGATTACATCTCAAAAGCAATCCTAAGAATGATAGCTACACCCAAAGCTTGCTTCTTTCTATGACTCTGAAACCATTCTTTATGTTGTTGAAACGTGTTTCACTCCTAATACATTTTATTATGACTAAATTTTCCACAAGAATAGGACTTTAGCTGGGACTCTTTTATTATAAGAAAAACAATATCAGAATAGATCAGTGTTTTTTTCCAACTGGTATAAACTGAATAAAAGTGTCTTGGAATATTTTTGGCTGCTCTCTAGGAAATTACAATGCATATTAGCCTTATAAAGGCTACAAAGAGTTCTGCAATAAAGAAATCTGTTTACATTTGTTTTAACTGAGCAATTACAATTTAGAAATGCTATTTCCCAGCACTTCTGTAAACATCCTGCAGAACAATTATAGGGGACTCAGATGTGCTATCCAGATACCTCTTCAAGGAAGGCCTTCTCCCCTAGCTGTCAGCTCCTTCAGGGCTGGCCTCAGCCAAAGAGAGCCTTGCCCAAAGGTATACCCTTCCAGGTGGTCAAGAGTGAGGCGGGCTCACATCCAGTGGCTTACTGAGGTAGGAGTATAAATACCTACCCATTCTGACCAAATAAAAGTTAGCTTTGACATGATATATATGCTCCAGAATTCCCATGGGGTTAAATGAGGTTTTTAGGGCCTGAATAGCAGTTTCACTTTTCCTCTGCTTAATCTTGCTTCCTCTCCTTCCTCCCACAACAAATACCTTGAACACCAAGCTGCATCTCAGAACTCTTCCAGAGAACCTCATTTGTGAACCTGTTGCCAGGAGTGGTCCAAGAAAACAAATAATAATATAAGATTTCGGAGCTAGATAACTCACTACCTAGCAGGCAGTGGAGACCCCTTGACTTGCTGTCTTGGGAAGCACAGAGAGCTGCTGGCACCAGACAGCAGTCAAATTATTAAAATTCTCACCAATGTTGCATTGGGATGTTGACCTAGTAGAAAAAAATACAATGGCTGGTGTGATTTAACTGGTTAAAAAATCCAGAAGAAATAGTATCTATATGGATGATGGGATGAAATGGCTATAGCTAAGCACCACTGCTACTCCTAAAAAGGATAGCAAAAAGCTACGATTGCTTATCCAGAAAGGGAAAGCCAATTTTGAACGTCAGAGGGACTCCCTGGTAGCTTATGAAGTTGCTCTCATCTTCTGAAGTAGGAGATAAGAGAAAGTTGAGGACCAAGCCTCAGACTTCATAGTCACAGTGGCCGAGCTCCAGAGAAGGTTAAATGCTCAACCAATGCAAATGTGTGGCTCAAAGGTCAGGACACTGGTTGGGAAATATATGAATGGTGAATATCACTCCACGGTGCTAACTGAGCCAGATCAACAAGAAGTGGTAGCACTCTGGAGGGTTTGGTAAGACACATGAGCTCCAGAAGATAGGAAATAAGTCTTACGAAGATTCAAGGGCCTGTCCTATCAATAACATTTTTAGTTGTCTAGTGTTCAGCAGTGTTTTAGGACATCTGAGATAAGTAAGAGATAAGTTATGGGACCCTAAATTACCATGCATCTGGAACTTCCCACCATGAACTGGGTTCTGTCAGAGGTACCAAGTCATAGGGTGAGGCAGGCCCAGCATTCCATCATAAGATAGAAGTTAGCATTTGGCATATCTAGGATTATGCTCTTTCGTCATGACTGGGGCACAAGCAAATCAGTAACCCTGACTCCCATGTCACCCCAGTGGTGCTCCTGAGCTCCTTCCTCTGCTCACACCTATGGTCTTATGACAGATTCCTTAAGATCGGAAGCAAAAAGCCTAAGTTTGGTTTTCATATGTGTCAGTCGGCATATCCGTGCAAGTCCAAAAGGGATGGCAGCTGCACAGCAGCCTCCCTTAGCAGTGGCCTTGAAAGACAGTGTAAGAGAATATCATCTTAAAAGGTGGAATGGGGCGCCAGGTTCTTAAACTGTGTAAAAAGACATGTGGCTTGAAGTTAGAGTATATAGAAACTCATGGATAGTGGTAAAATTCTGGCTGGCTGGAGAGGAGCTTGAAAGAAAAAAAAAAAATTGCCATATGGGACCAAGGTCTGAGCTAGAGAAATGTGAAAGAATGTGGGAATGACTTGAGGTGGGAGCTTCGTGTCACATATCAACACCCACAAGAGAGTGTCAAATAGGAAGAGCCACTAAACCACCAAGCAGGCAGAGTGACTTGACCACTGTTATGAGTTGGCCTCAGTCATTGGCCACCCTAGGATTGGCACAGCAAGCATGAGAATGGAGTGGTCATGGTTGGAGAGACTGAGGTTCGACATGGGACTAACAGCATGGTCTTCTATCTATAAAGGCTGATTTGGCTACTGCTGCTTCTGATTGTCCACCAGTCAGAAACAGAGATGAACAATGAATGAGTCCTCGATGTGGCAATATTCCTCAAGGAGTCCCACCAGCCACTTCATGGCAAATTGACTATATTGGAACACTTCTATAAAGACCAGCTGTTTGTCCTAACAGTCATAGACATGTATTTCAGATACTGGTTTGCTTGTCTGACTGTGGCATAAGCCAGCATCACTTCTACATTGGCTAATGGACTGTTTTATCTACCCACATGGGATTCCACATAACATCGCGTCAGACCACAGAGCTCCTCTTACACCAGGTAAGTGTGGGAATGGACCCAGGAACATGGGATTCACTGGTAAAATCACATACTATATAATCCAGAAGCTTCTTTCCAGATAGAGAATTAGAATGATCTCAAGCACAACAGACTTGGTAGCTCAGGGTTAGGGGGATTTAGACTGGGTATCAGAGGAAGGAAAATGAGTTTCAGTTGTGGTCTTGAGAATACATACTGTGGTGTGGACTGTAGTTCGCCTCACTAACTTTTCAAAGTTTTACCCAGAATAGGAGGCCCACTGGAATAGTGGAGGGGCTGTTTCCTAAGTAAATATGGAGTGGATCTGAGCAGCACAAAAAGGTAGATGGTGAGAGACATCGGGATGTGCTGCCCAGATTCTCTTATTGCCTCAGCTGTCAACTCCTTTAGG
>NW_011888847.1:369876-384947 GCF_000151845.1 Pteropus vampyrus | reverse complement strand
CACATACTATATAATCCAGAAGCTTCTTTCCAGATAGAGAATTAGAATGATCTCAAGCACAACAGACTTGGTAGCTCAGGGTTAGGGGGATTTAGGCTGGGTATCAGAGGAAGGAAAATGAGTTTCAGTTGTGGTCTTGAGAATACATACTGTGGTGTGGACTGTAGTTTGCCTCACTAACTTTTCAAAGTTTTACCCAGAATAGGAGGCCCACTGGAATAGTGGAGGAGCTGTTTCCTAAGTAAATATGAGTGGATCTGAGCAGCACAAAAAGGTAGATGGTGAGAGACATCGGGATGTGCTGCCCAGATTCTCTTATTGCCTCAGCTGTCAACTCCTTTAGGGTTTGCCTCAGCCACATGTGAAATACTGCTTCTCTCAAAATTTATCCTTCTCAGAAATACAAAGTTCTGGCTGGTTTGGATAAATGCAGGGCAACTGCGATGTGTTGCTTTAACAGAAGACCTCCTCCAAGGGTAGATTGAGGCTGTGTTGGATGTGAATCACAGTTCACCCTCTTCTTCTGCCCCTTCTTCTGTTTCCACTTCCTTTCACAGATATTAATTCTTAATTAACACCCTGAACTCCAAACTCCATCCTGAGCATCTGCTTCAGGAAGCCCTACCTATTGACAGAAAGTGTTCCATGAAACACCAATCTGGAAAAAGTTGTACTAGAATAAATTATATCCTTCTTCTTACTTATTAGTCTTTTAAAGATAACAAATATCTTAAAAATTATTGCCACCATCTTTCTATCTTAAACTTTTTCACTGAATTTGATTTTAATTGGTGTATGATCATTAATTAAATGTATGTGGATTAAAGCAAGTAGAAAGGAAGAAAGAAAACATTAAACACCTTCATGCCAGACATTACTATACCTGGGAACTATAAAGGACTTATAGGATGTCATGGATGCCATGTTGAGTATGAGTGGCTTAAAATCCTATCAAAAAGCAAGAAATATATGAAATAAATCAGAATAAGAGATTAAAAAACATTTCACCTTATAGTACAGCAGTCATAGGCAGTACACCATTAACTTCTCAATGAGGGAATACAGGTAATATCTGTTCTAGGGGCAAGAGTCACAGAAGGGAGGATATAGTCAAAATACTAACAAAATATTAAAAATAAGGAAAAAATAATCTCAGATGGGAGTTTTTGGAATATTTAGAGGGGAAAAGGATGAATTGAATCGGTCCCTCCCTTCCACCTATACCTGCTTCTCTACAAAATCAAAATGCTCAAAAAAATTATTTAAAAAATCCCCATGTTTGGAAGACACAGTGCTATGTTCCACAGATAGAAATTGCTGTGGACTGAATTGTTTTCCCCCTGTATTCATATATTTAAGTCCTAACCCCCATGTGAGTATATTTGGAGAAAAGGCTTTTTAGGAGGTAATTAAGATGAAACGAAGTCATAAGGGGGGTGGTCATAATCCAGGAAGACTGATGGCTGAAGAAGAAGGAGAAGGAGAGAGAAAAAGGAGGGGGGAACAGGAGGGGGAGGAAATGCCACTCTTGCCCTCCACATGCATATGCCAAGGAAAGGCCATGTGAAGACAGTGAGAAAGCAGCCATCTGCAAGCCAGGAGGAGAGCTCGCACCAGAAACCAAATCTGCCTGCACTTTAATCTTGGACTTCCCAGCCTCCAGAACTGTGAGAAAATAAGTTTGTTGTTTAAGCCACCTAGTCTATGGTACCTCGTTATGTCAGCCTGAGCTGATTCAAATAGATATTATCCTAAAAAGAAAAGTGGCCTATTCCCTGTCAGATTTATATTCTGCCAGAAACAGAAAACACTGGCAAGACCCATGTCAAAAAGGAAAATGTTCCAAACGCAAGTGTTGTGTATGAGTAGGGGAGGAGAGGAGGAAGATAACACACACACACATGCATCCCACTTTATTTTACTTCGATACACAAAGTTTACTTGATTGTAAGATATTTATAATTCTATAATCCAGTAAGAACAAAATAGGCATGTTGAGTGAGAGACATAAGGAAAGGAAAATATTCTTTGAGCAGGAGCAAAACCCTACAGAGACTATACAGAGTTTGGAAGGTGGGGGTGGCAAAGGGTGAAAATCGGTGACAGTCTTTTTATTTAAATAAGACAGAGCAAGTAAAATGAACAGAAGCCGCTGCACCTAAATGCAGAGCTTCATTTACATAGAAACAGGAACAGTTTTATGTTCAAGAAATGTCAGTTTTCTATAAATACGAAGGTTCAGTCATTACCACGAGAATTATTCATCATACTATGATTTAAAACAAGATAAATATACCAGGCCAACATTAGGACTCCAGTCCCCAAAGAGGCCTTTCATGTATTTTTCAAAACCGACTTTGTCCATGCAAAAATAGAAGTTTGCTGAGTATGTGATAAGGTCAGAAAATTAAAAAAAAGGAATGAACTCATTTCTTTCCTAATTCAAGTGAGCAAGGAGTAGTTATTATAAACATTCGGGACATTTAGCTGACTTGCATAAATTTCCATTTTCTTAATTATTTTAAATTTAAAATTTGGTAATAAAAGAATATTAGCACCTGAGATCTCATTCTAGTTGTTTCTGTCCTCCCACTTTCCCTCCTCTTCAGTTTTTAGGATTTTCTGGGGACTGTGTGTGTGTGTGTGTGTGTGTGTGTGTGTGTGTGTGTGTGTGTGTGTGTGTGTAGATCTGCTAGCACAATTACTTTAAATATAGTTCTTTAATAACTCTGATGGATTGTTGCAGGAACCCAAGTTATTTTGTTTTCTTTTGCCTGATTGTTTTGTCCCATGTGTTCACTGTGAGCTTGATATTTCTCTGTGTCTGTGATTATCTCCTACTCATGCTTCATGCTGTGGTTTACCTAGTTTCATCAGGCCCAATCCATCTGCTTTTTATATTTCGGGATTCTCTTATAATATCTTAAATTTTCTTGTTTTTCAGCAGTTGTGGACCCAGTTTTCTTTTGTTGTTGTTCAACTGAATTCATTAAATATAATTCTAATTGTTTAGCATACATAAAAATTCAAATTCACATTTGAAAAAAGTCCTATTATCATATCAAATCGTACGTATTTAAGAACATATGGTTATTTTGAAGGAATATCAGTCTTTCATCATAAACTATTGTTAAACTAATATATCATAACTTTCTTTTTTATGTATATATAACTTATTTTTTGATAAATGAAATCTTGAGACAGGCATAAAGATTCCATACCAAAAGTTAACTCAAATTCTACATTTAAAATCAGATTTAACTATGTAGATAACTTTTTTTGATCCAGTCTTTATCTTGATCTAATCTTAAAATGTATATCCTGATGATTTATTTTTTTTTTATTGACTAGAAAAATGTAAATGAGAAAATGATACTTCTTTCTAGCCACTAAAAAGTTAATATCTGGGTATATTTGAAAAATAGCAACAAGGAGACAACTTTTGAATCTTTATTATGCAGAATTAGATCTTGGTCATAGCTTAAAGTTATGTAGAACCTCAAGTTTCATTACTAGATTAAGATGTTTCCACTCCTAGGGACATTTGCATTTTAATAGAGAACTCTTATAACACAAAAGCCTTTAAGACCAAAGAAGTTAATCTCTAAAAGTGAAATTTGAGATATTATGAGAGTTTTGGGAGCAAAGAAGAGGGGAATTTTTAAATGGCAGTCTTTTTACCACCTTCGGATTAAATCATACGTGTCATAAGACAAGCTTTAATAGGAAAAAACAGGGATCATATAAGCCCATTATTTCTCATAGGAGATAAAATTTATTTAAATAGTCAAAAATATGAAAGGACTGTCAAAGCACATCAAATCATTTACATTTTTTGAAAAATATCCACCATTGCTCTTTTGATTTTGGCATAGATCACTGTATGAAATATTACTTTGAACTAATTATCTAGTCCAAGTAATCTTTCTTCTTATCCCTACCAAACCATTTATTTGGATTTGTGTGAAGTATACAATATCAAATGACATCCATGCATGAATATGGATATAGTGCTTGGTGCAGCATCAGATGGAGTAATTAATAATATTGGAGATGGTGAATTTCTCTGAGTTGAGCAAACTGCCAAAATTTCAGATACCCACAAAGGAGACTGAGATCATGATTCAAAAATATATCACGAAAATAGCCCCAACTGAGACACAGTGGATTAAATAAATGGCGGAGCTGGGTAATTATAGACCCTAGATTTTCCAGTAGTTTTTCTTTTCTCTTTTACCATGCCATGTACAAGAGTAATGAATCTTGGTATTCTTTTACTTATTCTCTTATACGTTTTACTTTTGAACCTACAGTTATATGTAGAAGTTAGCAAGTCAGTAGAAAAGGTGAAAATACCCTCCAACCCTAGAACTGATTGAGTTATAGAAAATGAGATCCTTCTGTCTCCCATTTTGCTTAAAGAAATAAAATAAGAGAAAAAGTTGAGATTAAAAACAGCCAGGAAAGACAGAAATAAGATTCCTATGGTGCAGGCAGAAGAAACTTAAAATGCGTTTTGACCTTCCCAATACAACAATTGCTTAGTGGTAATGTGGATATACTGTTTTGCAAACTGGGTTAATTTTCCTTTTAAATAAAAGGAAAACATAATTGTCTTTACTTAAAAGGAAAGTTGAAAATTGGAGAAAGGTGTTTAGTTCTCATTATATAACAAATATTGACTAGAGTATTTTAAAATCTCATTCGTTAAATGAAAGAAAAAGAACATATGAAAAGTCATGTACCCTTACCAAGGTAATCACTTCAGAAGATATATAAATGTCTGTGTTGTGTACCTGAAATGAATATAATATTGTCAACCATAAGAAAAAAAGTTGTGTACCCTTAAGCATTTATAAAGATAAAAATTCTAGTCATCTCGGGCAATCTGCTTTCCGAATTCTCAGAGTCCTGATAGTACCACTTTTATATTTATTTACATTGGTAAGAGCACTGACTGATTTCATTCATCTAGTAGCCATTTTCTTAGAAAAGTATCCTTTCCATGAATGAGTGATATATCTTTGACAACCAACACAACAATATACAAGGCTTTAGGACTATTGTTCTTTTTAGCTTAAAAGAATTGTTGTCTATCTAGCTTTTTTTTTTGAAACTGCAAAAAACATCCCAGACTAGACTGGAAATAACAGATGTCACAGACAAGAAGGAATTCTAAGTCATGTGTCACAGAAAGAGCAGGTGTGCCCTCAAGGGAGGAAAAAAAAATCTTGTTTTCTTGCAATTATCTTTTTTAATGAAAATAAATGAAGGAGAAAAACTCACAAGACCGTGTCAACATCAGTATCGTCTCTCTTTCCCCCTCCCAAACTGTTTTCCCAGAAACTAAAGCAGCTCTTTAACCTCCTCGAGTCTTGAATCATCTACTAAGTAAGCACTCATCAAGATAAGTACTGAAATCTGAAAAGAATCTTACTGATTGGGTTTCAAAAGCAGCCATTCAACCTCACAAGAGTAACTGTTTTTAATTAAGAACTGAACAGTAGGTAGATTGCAAGAAGATGGTAAAACAGATAAAGAAAGCATTAGAAATGCAAGGAGAATCTTAGGTAGTAGATATGAGAAGGCATTCTAAATACAGTGGCCCCAAATGTACTTTATGCTACAATTCAAGAGATCAGATGAAGAGAAAATTAGAACATTATAGTCCAGAATAAGAAATTAAGATTCTTGGATCAGAGAAGGGGCTAAAGTGTTTCATAATTGCACTCTTGTTCCATTTATATAAAAAAGAACAGTGGGAAAATTGCAATGGTTTGGAGAAAAGTATAAAAACAACAGAAGCCTTGGAAACCAGATGGCTGATACTATGAGAAATTCAACAGTGTGAATACCCCAATGAACCTAAGCTGTCTGTGAGTGAGGTTGATGGTGAAATACTGCATATTACGCTCTTCATTCTTTTTCTGTACATTTTAAATGGTCTCGCCTTTGCTCATCTATTCTCCCATCAGGAACATTTTTCCTCTCTTTACAACACACATTTATATTCTACCATTCTTCAGTTCCTATCCCTTCTCTGAATACTCTCCTGTTTTCTCAGGCAATGGCGTCAAAACCAAAGAGAAGGGCAAGTAACAGGAATTCATTTCTTACCATCAGTTGGTTCAGGTAGGTGTCTTAAATGAGCAGACAAGGTACAATTAGCCTGACCCCAAAGGCTAACATAATTTTTTTTTTTAATGTAAGTATGCAAGTTTTAAATTCTTAAGTGTTCTAAATGTCAGGAAAAAGAAACAGGGTCTAGAGCGATTGGGAAATACCAGTGCAAGAAGATGGGCTTGAGCTTTGAAGGGGAGGAGAGTTGCACATGGGAAAAAAGACACGAGGGTGAATTAAATAAGTAGAATGAACAAGATGAAAGACACAATTATAGGACTATGAGGCATTTTTAGGAGGAAGACTAGACTGAAGTTAAAAAATGTAAACCATATTATGACCTCTTTTGCTTAGGATTCTCTAGTGGTTTCTCATTAGAGCAAGAATAAAATGTAAATTACTTTCAAGGCCTTGCATAATTAAGTTGCCACCCACTGTTCAGGTGTCACTTCCTAGCACTTTCTTTCTCCTTCATTTGATTCAGCCATTGACCTTCTTTTATTTCCTAGGCCACACCAAGTTGTTTCCACTTTAAGCCTCTGTACTACCTTTTCCCTCCAACTGGAGTTCTTTCTTCTTCCTACCTTTGCACAGCTGGATCCTTGATATCATTCAAGTCTCAGTTCAAGTGTTTCGTCCTACAGAAGCCTTCTTTGACTCCTTCCTCCAGATTCTCTCTCTCTCCCATTAATTTTACTTTAGCAGTTATTACTTCTAAAATTTATTAATCTCAAATCATTAGGTATCTCCTCTCCAACTCCAGACTCAGGTAGGACATAGCTATGTGAGAGAACAGACCTTTACTATCTTGCCCAATGCTATATCTTTAAGACCTAGCACAGGTTCTAGCTTGGTGCTATACAAAATAGCTGGTCTCTGAATTGTTAACAGTTGGTCAAAATGTGAATCGACACACTGCTTCCTTTATCAAGAAAGTTGTTCTACTAAAAAAGTCAGTTAAACTAAATAATATGCCTAGTGACATGGTTGATTTATATTCTGACCCCACCTTCCTACTTGCTCATTGATCCTTAACAGTTTATGGACTGTTAGAGTCTGCAGACTATACTTTGAGAAGCGCTGATATACCTTCTAAGAGAGCCTGGAAGGCTTTATTCCAGAAGAAGCTAGCAGTTAATACAATGTGAATGGTTTACTGAAAAATTTGATAGTTATGGTGGATCATTTATAATTACCTGGCAAGTATCATAACCAGTGATAATTTATTAGTATGAAAGAAGTGCTTGCACCTAGCTTGTGAGAAGTAGGGTGATGTCCTCAGAAAAGTTTATGTAACTCTACTAACAGCTATTAAAGTCAGGAGAAACTATAGCCTGGGAGGAAAGGACAAGTCATTGAAGCAGTTAGCCAAGTCCAATACCCGAAGTCATTAGAGATGGGATTCTCACCTAAGACACACAGAAATTACTAGAAGATAGAGCAGACACAGGAGTGTTCTAATGACATGTAGGGAGAGTTTTATTTTGTCATTCCACAGAAGATCAACTTGCTATGCACCAAATAGAAAATGAATACTGCACTCAAAGAGATTAGGATGCTTGGGAAACACTTTTCTACACTCCGGTCATCATAGGCAGTGAAGATTTCCAAAAAGGAAAGTCAAAAGTTTAAGATTCCATTAAATCATTAAAATACAATAGTCACAATAACCTATATTTATGGAGTGTTCCCTATGTTTCAGACACTTTGGCATTCCATTATGGCAATGAATTCTCTCCTTTGGGGTTAGACACTGTTATTATGCACTTTAAGTGAGGCTTAAAGAGGTAGTAAGTGGCAAAGTCGGTATTTTGACACAAGAAGTCTTAAATGAGGGCCAGTGCTCTTAACATTTGTGCGCATGGTCTTTCCTCATATAAGAAGCTCAACTTCATATAAATGTTGAATCACTATATTGAGCACCTGAAAGTACTATAATATTGTATACCAACTGTACTTAAATAAAAAAAGAGATTCACTGAAAGAAAAGACAGAAAACGGATCCAGAAAAATTCTAGATACCCAGATATCATCAGCCAGGTCATGGATGAGGCATGAGATTGAAAATAGGGTGATAAATGGTACAAACATTTTCACCACATGACTGTCAAAGCTAAATATGTACAATTAGGGGTTTCTTTCTTTGGATCTTGAAAATTTTTCTGATTACCAAGGCCTCACTATATAACAAGAAGAAAGAGATAAAATCTTCTCAAACTTGAGTCCTACTAAATCAGGTCTCTGAAGTTGGGAATCTGCATTTTTTTTTAAAGCTCCCCAAGTGATTCTGATGAACAGACAAGTCTGGAAACTATTGCCTCAAGTTAATCCCTTATGAAGATGAAGAAGTAGTTGGAAACCTGCTCAATGCCAGACTGATACTTGATACAGGACGGTAGGAGAAAAGGAAGGGAAAGTGAAAGCAATAACTAGAAGCAACACTCCCCACAATTTTCCCCAGATGCAGCCTTGTCAAGGAGAGTTCTTTTTAACACCGCCTTACTTCTTTTATGGCTCCAAGGAACTTTGCAGCAAAATGACCCAATGAACTTAATAAAGGGTTATTGCACATTTTACAGGTCTGATTTGAAACCTTGGAGGAATGAGTGTCCTGGGGATAGATAACTTGAATGAACAAAATACCCCTTGGACAGATGGCTAGAAGCCAACTGTAAGCATTATCACATGTTGAACAGCATAAACAATGTCACATTAAAGTGAATAGACATGACTTCATGAGCAATTCTTCGAAATCAGATATATTAGGGATACTTATTCTAATGACGAGTTGATATTCTGCCTGGCATTTTGGCATGTCACTGTGACTCTTGCACTTATAAAGCAGAAAAATGGAACTGCACAGCAGGAATCTTTGGAATATAAACCAGTACTGGGAAAATCTCAGAAAGCAAGTAGGTCTCAGCTCAAGAATCAGCTTTATGTTCTTCTATATCCCCGTTTGTGGCTTCGAGTACAGCTTTATTTCATAACATCCTGTGTTCATTTGTCATATATACCTATTATGCCTTGACAATCATAATACTTTATATAATATTGTCAGTCCATTACCTTTCAGTATTGTTTTCAAGTTAATTTAATCTAAAAGAGTTTAAGAGGAGCAACAAGACTATTTAGAAAGTCATCATAATTATAACAGGAGTTCTTCATCTGTAGATCTGGATGCAATGCAGGAGATCTTGCGTTATTTATACCATTAGATAATGGTGACGCTGATAAAACACTTCACATTTGATGAAAGTAAATACTATATGGAAGTCTTAGAGGAACAGTTCAGAATAGCTATAGTTTCTGCTGAGTTTAAGAGTATAAAAAAAATTTCTTTATTATCTAAATCATAATTATAAAAATAGAAATGAGAGGAGGCTGATGCCAGATATTTCCTTAGGGTTGGCATATATTTATTGGAGGACCATGAGGATTGTTTATTGGAACAAACCAAGTTATTATCTTTTTAATTTTTTAGGTGGTAAAGGTCAGAAAATTCTACTTAGAAGATTTCAAAATCTGATTATTTACAATATATATGCAAGGAGCAAGAAGATTTAACTGTCAACAGTGGCTAAGAATAGATAGTGTTAGGATATATCCATATAGGGAAAGTGATTGAGGATGTTGCCATTCAATAAATGTGTATACTATCATGCCGTATGTACAAAACGTGAGCTTCATTATAATTAGAGTGGGTTGGCTTCATATATTGATAGTTGGTATCAAAGATGTTTGGATGCTTATCTGAAATTCATGGGTACAGTCTGTGCTTCATAATCAGCAAAATGGTGAGAAAAAACTCTAATCAATTTCTTTTAAAACTTCAGATATATTTGCTTCATCACAGACAAGAAAGTAGAGATGGTTACATCCACCAAGTGAGAGGAAAAATTGAGAAAAAAGAATGAATAAACATTTATATACTTGGAGAGTTTCTTTGGGGTTTGGTGCAAGTGAAAGAGTTAAGGCCATTTCTCATTTCATCCAAATAAATCTCCTCAGTCTGGGTTATACATTTAGGGGGATCTAATCTAAAAAATGCTCCAAATCACTTAACTTTTTTTTCACTCAGATGAATTTAGTGTGGCTGGTAGGCTCTGTTCAGGAAATGAAGGTTTCCAAATGGTAACTGGTTTTATCATCAGGTGAATCTTCCCTCAGAGAGAGGATCAGAGATGTGCGGAAAGCTCCTGGTCAGCAGCAACGGCAGATTCTGTGTCACAATGCTAGCAGCAGAAGGAGAGTTGAAATCTGAAAATGAAATGTGCTCTTCAAAAGATGTGTGCCCTTTGTCTTTTCCCCAGATGTAGTCTGTTCTCATTGATTTGACATACTTTCTTGGCTTAGATGCCCACAGTAAGGACAAGACCTGGAAGGGAAAACTGACTTTGAGCCAGTTCATTAAATGTTTAATTATTAGTGATTCATTGCTCTTTGGTTCTTATTGTTTTACATAGGATTTCAGGGAAGATTTTGAATAGGATCAATCTCTGTTCCTTGCATGTGATTGCTGCCTTAGCAAGCATCCTTCTCAGAACTTATTTGGGAGCAAGTAGAGAAATGGAGTCACAGGTGAAAATTAGCATGAAGGTGATTTATTCTAGTAAGACTTGGGCAATGCATCCCTGTCACGCTGTCAGCTGTCAAAATGCCACTGGACCTTTCATTTACTTGTTTCAGTACCTACTCCTGAAAATCATCAATCTTTGGAATTGGCACTTTAATTAAAATCTAAAGGGAAGTGGTTGGCTTAAAATTTGTGCACACATGTGTAAGTATACATGTGTGAATATGCATACTTACATGGTATTTGGAGTTTGTGCATGGGCATGTATTTTAACATATTTAAAATATATACATACTTCCAAATGTCATCATTTTATGCACTTAGGGTTTGTTAGTCATGTATGGTCTTGGAAAAACTTGTAATTGCATGGAGACACATCTGAAATTGCAATAGATGAGTATATTTTTTAAAGGAAACCTATTATAAATCCTTTCAAAACAAATATTTACTTTAAAAAGTGAATAATATAACTTTTGTAACTTTTATGCCAGCTGAGATCTTTATAGGTTACATTTATTTTAAACAAGAAAACCGTAAATGATAGTAATGACTCTGATCAAGCAAAAGAGCATTTAGGTCTAAGGGTATCCTCAAATAGACCAATGCCTACGAAACAAATGTTTATCTTTATCTATGTGAGACCTCTGGTTAGATTTTTCCACACAGAGCCCTCCCTTAGCAGGATGGTAATATTTCTGATTCCCGTCACATCTCTCTTATTACTGGCATTCTCCATCTTGAGTCTGATTCCCTCCGTTCTGCTATCCCCTGGATAACCAGTCAGATCCTTCCCATATGGAACCCAGTTGGGTATACCATCTTCTAAAAGGAACTTCTTTCTATAAACTCCAAACCACATTGAAATCTTTCATTGAACTGTCTTTGGTTTACTGTCATGTTGGATAATGTTAATCTCTGCAAAGTTTAGATGAGGTATTCCAAGAGGAATTTCCTTTTAACTAGGGCAAAGCCATAGCCAATACAAATAATCACCTAAAGGAATATCAAGTTCCAGCAACATAGTCAGTGATACCAAGAAAGGAAAAAAAACAACCTGCACCCGTTTTTGGGTTATTTCCCAACAGTGCAAAGGAGTATGTGATATTTTTGCATTGTTCTTGGTATGAACATTGCACAGTGCAAAAGATGTATGGAGTTGTGAAGATTGTGTTCTGATTTCACTAAGCTGAAAGGTTAAGTTGACTGTGCAGTGTTCATACCATGAAAACTCATCCAGCAAACTCCTTTGTACCTGCTATAAAGGACCCTTTTCAACAAGCCATAGTCACTTTCACATGTTGGCAGAAGAAAGGGTAAATCTGGAGAGGAAAGTTCCAGGCCAATTTTCTTGAGTCAGAAATAAATAAAGATGGACATTTATAATGGCCAAGAAAGGTATCATCTATAATTGGGGTCTTCTGGACAACAGAGTATTGCAAAGGCAGGAATATGTGATGTTTTAGGAGCATCAACAGAAAAAGTAAAAAGTATTAATGAAATATTGAGTTAGATCTTGTTTTGCTGTGTATTTCTAGATTGAACTGAGGAAGAATAAATATGCTTGTTATATTCTTTTAGTGTCCATTCTTTGCTTCCTACAGGTGAATTAGGTAAACTGTGGCATCTTGGCAATTTTCGCCTTGTAAAAACGTGCAGATAGGTCTGGTTTGGTGAAGAGTGAGGAGAGAAGAATGAATGTATCACAGGCTATGAGAATGGCTTGTGTGAGAGTGGGAGATGACAAGTGAACATGGTACTTTTCAGAATTATAGAAGAGTGAGAGAAAAAAAAAACTTTGTAATATGGCTGAGTTAGAAGACTATTGTTGGGCCTCCACTGTATTAATTTGCTATGACTACCCTAGCAAAATGGCACAGACCAGTTGGCTTGAACAACAGAAATTAATTTTCTCACAGATCGAAATGTTAGCATGTTTTGCTTCTTCTGAAGGCAGAACAGAGTGGGATAGCATAAGATTTTATGCTACTCAGAGTGGCACATAATATGAAAATTATGAATTGTTTATTTCTGAAATTTTCCATTTAATATTTTGGACTGTGGTTGACTACGGGAACTGAAATAGCAGAAAGCAAAACCATGGATAAGGGGAGACTACTATAAATGCCTGTGAGGAATGAGTAGGCAACATAAATGATGAAGCTGCCTTAGTATATGCTAATAGGAGTGTTGGGAAATATAGTGAACTGGAAACCAGAACTCTAAAGGGGAAAGTGCTTCAGAGCTCTAGCTGATTGAGGCCATGTGGAAATCTTGATTCTACTAGATTTTCCGATTTTTCAAGAGAAGCTGGGAATACAGATTTTAATTGAATGCTTACAATTTTAAAATTTTGTGAAGTATTTCAAATAAAATAAATTACTGTGTAGTTCCCCAGTCTATATTGCCTCTTCAATTTGTATCTTACATCTATTAGAGATGCTATTTCAGAGCCAATTGTCAATATAAAACTTCTCACGAAGACTAAGAAAGACTAGAATAGGGTGTTCATTCACGGAAGGAGTTAGAGACATTTTTATTTGCCAGAATCCATTGTAGGTGAAGCGCTATGTGTGTTTCATTGAAAAAGTGCTACTTAGAGTAAAAAGAAATCTGTAAAGGCATTCTCAAGCAATAAAAACAGTATTGCTAAACCATAAATCATAAGAGAAAGGAGGACTAGGGGAAGACAAGGGCAGACGGAGGGAAGCAGATGCAGGTGACCCAGTGAGATGGGGGAAGGCTGTGTTTCAGAAGGGGGAATGGTCTAAGCGATTAGAAGCAATTAGAAAGCCTTCATGGCAGTGCGGGGTAGTTGAACTGAGTTTAATAAATGAATAAAAGAGGTACTTTTAACTTTAGGATGTGGTAAAGGTATAAACAATATGTTGTTACAATTGGAAAATAGTAAAGATTCTTAATTATTTGAGAATGGAGGCCATCCTTCTATAAAATTAAATGAAACCAATTGGCATCTCTAGTTTGGTATTATTTCCAATTGAGTTTTCTAGCCTTGTGATCTTTCCCTAACTAAGAAGAGCAGGCAACACAAGAAAGGAAGACCAAAAAAAAAAAAAAAAAGTGTTTTTCTAGAGCGAAGGTCCACAATTTCTTTCTAAGGGCCATATAAGCTCTGTGCAAGTGCTCAGCTAGGTCATTGCATGAAAGCAGCCATAGATGACTCATAAACAAATGAGCATGGCTATGTCCCAATAAAACTTCATTTATAAAAAGAGAGGTGGACCAGTTTTGGTCCATAGGCCATAGTTTGCTAACTCCTGGTCTGGAGAGAAAAGATCAACTATTCTGGCTGGGGTAGGAGAGGAAGGAAGAAGTTTTCAGAGAGTGATCCTAAAGAGTGCCAAACAACACTGGACACCCTCAAAATGATTAATATGTTTTATTGAAACTATAGAAATAAAAGGAAGGGAGATGATGGATTGGTGATTTTTTTAAATGTAGAAAGAAATGTGTGGCACTGTATGGGGAAAATACAATCCAAATGAAATGAGAGACAAAGCCTATTTGAGAAGACTAAATGAAAGAAGAAAAGTAAGCATGGAGGTCAAATCATTCAGAGAAATATCACATCAGGGTGGAAAGGATCCAGTGGTATAACAATAGGTGATGATACAAGAGCATTGCAATAACAGGGCTAGTAAAGGGAATTAGGGTTCTTAATTCTTCTGGGGCTACTTCCCTGAACCAGGAGCCCATCCGCCTCATTAAGCAAGGCCTGCTTTTTCTTTTAGCAGCTGCTCTAAATTTCTTACTCTCTCTCTAATCAATTATTCTAACCCTGAGAGGCAGATGGAAAAATGAGAAGTGCTGAGAGGAGATGGGCCTCTATTTGTGTTTCTGTGCCTCTCTTCAGCACGAGGCCCAGTTGACATCTCTCCTTATTCTGAAAGCTCTGTCTATTCCTGTGAGGTATGGACGATCCCATAGGCACAGTGTGATGTCTACAGAGTATTAAGCCTTGCAGATGTCATTAAGGCAATGTTCCCAGCTGATATAATGAATGTAGCCAGCAGGAGATCCAGAGAATTGAGTTTATCAAGGGGATTGTAGTTGTCTTATTATCTAGTTTAACAATTTGGGGATCACCAAATCGCATATCATCATCACTCCCTTTCTGCCAATGTTTTCCTCTTCTTTTTCAAGACCTGCCACTGAATCATTTCACAGTATGCTTTAATGACAGTGGGTATGGGATTCACAATACAGCTGCAGCTGCCAGGCTTGTCTAAAGAATTACAAGGTCTCTTTTCCAAGTACAGTGGGATGAATATCACATCAAAAATAACATCTAGGATTTAAAAATAAAGGGTGCTTGGATACAACTTACAAGAACCAAATTCTCTTTTTGTTTTGCTTC
>NW_011888847.1:343731-369826 GCF_000151845.1 Pteropus vampyrus | reverse complement strand
TGAGAATGGAGGCCATCCTTCTATAAAATTAAATGAAACCAATTGGCATCTCTAGTTTGGTATTATTTCCAATTGAGTTTTCTAGCCTTGTGATCTTTCCCTAACTAAGAAGAGCAGGCAACACAAGAAAGGAAGACCAAAAAAAAAAAAAAAAAGTGTTTTTCTAGAGCGAAGGTCCACAATTTCTTTCTAAGGGCCATATAAGCTCTGTGCAAGTGCTCAGCTAGGTCATTGCATGAAAGCAGCCATAGATGACTCATAAACAAATGAGCATGGCTATGTCCCAATAAAACTTCATTTATAAAAAGAGAGGTGGACCAGTTTTGGTCCATAGGCCATAGTTTGCTAACTCCTGGTCTGGAGAGAAAAGATCAACTATTCTGGCTGGGGTAGGAGAGGAAGGAAGAAGTTTTCAGAGAGTGATCCTAAAGAGTGCCAAACAACACTGGACACCCTCAAAATGATTAATATGTTTTATTGAAACTATAGAAATAAAAGGAAGGGAGATGATGGATTGGTGATTTTTTTAAATGTAGAAAGAAATGTGTGGCACTGTATGGGGAAAATACAATCCAAATGAAATGAGAGACAAAGCCTATTTGAGAAGACTAAATGAAAGAAGAAAAGTAAGCATGGAGGTCAAATCATTCAGAGAAATATCACATCAGGGTGGAAAGGATCCAGTGGTATAACAATAGGTGATGATACAAGAGCATTGCAATAACAGGGCTAGTAAAGGGAATTAGGGTTCTTAATTCTTCTGGGGCTACTTCCCTGAACCAGGAGCCCATCCGCCTCATTAAGCAAGGCCTGCTTTTTCTTTTAGCAGCTGCTCTAAATTTCTTACTCTCTCTCTAATCAATTATTCTAACCCTGAGAGGCAGATGGAAAAATGAGAAGTGCTGAGAGGAGATGGGCCTCTATTTGTGTTTCTGTGCCTCTCTTCAGCACGAGGCCCAGTTGACATCTCTCCTTATTCTGAAAGCTCTGTCTATTCCTGTGAGGTATGGACGATCCCATAGGCACAGTGTGATGTCTACAGAGTATTAAGCCTTGCAGATGTCATTAAGGCAATGTTCCCAGCTGATATAATGAATGTAGCCAGCAGGAGATCCAGAGAATTGAGTTTATCAAGGGGATTGTAGTTGTCTTATTATCTAGTTTAACAATTTGGGGATCACCAAATCGCATATCATCATCACTCCCTTTCTGCCAATGTTTTCCTCTTCTTTTTCAAGACCTGCCACTGAATCATTTCACAGTATGCTTTAATGACAGTGGGTATGGGATTCACAATAAAGCTGCAGCTGCCAGGCTTGTCTAAAGAATTACAAGGTCTCTTTTCCAAGTACAGTGGGATGAATATCACATCAAAAATAACATCTAGGATTTAAAAATAAAGGGTGCTTGGATACAACTTACAAGAACCAAATTCTCTTTTTGTTTTGCTTCTACAATGATTCCTGGAGCCCTGAGAAGATGCCCTTTGAGTGAAGTAGAATATAAACTAAGGATTTGCTTAGGGTAGAACCAATTGTACCTGTGTCCTCCATCTTCAGCAAGCCCAGCTGACATCTTATTCACATCCACGTGCAGCCAGTACCTGGCTCAGTGCCTCAGCATAAGTGAGGCTTACTACGTGGGAGGCAGGTTTGGCAGATGAATAATTACAAATCTCCCTCGTGCTTCTCAGGTCTTGGGAGGGAGCTGGTTAATGTCCTCTTGTTATTTCATTTTTACTTTGCAAATTACCATTGGGATTGGGACACATTCCAAACAGATTTCTATTTAGCAGTATGAAAACTAGGCAACCTACTTTCTTGTTTTCAGTCAAATCTGAACCATTGCTAAAGAAATATTTTGAATTGGTAGACAACTGGATCCTATTTCTGTACACCAGCCTATAGCCTATGAACTGGAGTCTCAAGTTATTTTTAGTGAGGCTTGTTTAATGTCTATGCTGTGATCAGTACTAATCACAACTTTAATTACTTTATAATTACACAAGTACCATCCTGTGGCTAGATGTTTTCTCAGACTGAGGAGAAGCACAAACATAGGTTCTTCCTGATCATACCTTCTCTACATTCCTCCTTTGTCATCTTTCTGCATCTTCCTCCAGGTAATTAAAATTATGAAATTCAGGACTAAGTCCAACAGTTAAATAATATATTGTATAGTTAACAGACAAGTTGTACTCTTCACTTATTGAAGGTACAATTAAAAACACATAAAATTTTAACTCCTATAATGTTTAATTGGTAGGTTTGAAGCCAATTATGGTCCCAATGTACTCTTATCCTAATTTTAACTCTTACATTATTTTTCATTAAAAATGTTAGATTAAAAGAAATTGTCATTAAATATCAGGAAAATCTGTCACTGAATCTAGCAGGTGGTATCTATTAGCAAAGCTAAGTTCACTTAGGGAAATGGTTGCAATGGTAACATTTCTTGATAACCACCATCAGGCAACACACACACATACACACACACACACACACACACCCTGCAATATTCTATACTAAAAGCATAAGCATATACCAAGCCAGAACATTGGAAATTATCAAAATATGAAAAAAAAATAATGAAATAAACATGAGACGATAAAATTGGCACTCAAAAAAAAAAAAAAGTTAAAGATGCCCCTAAACCAGAATTACTTATCTTAAAATTGCAAATGCTGCCAGATACTATCTCCTCCCCATTTTCAGTCTTTTTCCCTTCCCAGGAGGTCTTTCACATATGAGAAAAAGTTCTAACAAATCAAAGCTGGTGGTAAGGTTGAGTGCCTCGTTTGTATCATGAAAGATCTCTCTGTAGCTTTCTGTTTCGATAAATCACAGGAAAGGACTGTAGCTACCATGTATAGTCTTAATAGAAGAAACTTTCAAAATTATAATATGCTCTCATTTTTGTTTTATTCTTTTTCTCCAATTTCTATGCTTTCTATACTTCTTTAATTAAAGACCCTGATTGGAAAAATATCTTGTATGGGAGAGTGAGGACTGTGCACAATTGATGTGAGCTAGGGTAGAGTCGTGCTGTCCCAAGGAAATATCAAAACTATGTCAGAATTCTGTAAATATCTATAGTTTTACCTCAGGATATTTTCTAGTGTTTACCTGCTAATAGATCTGTAAGTTGTATCAGAACCTTATTGCATGTTACTCGATTAAATTCACCTTTCAGGGCTTCCTGTCTCGTCTCTCTTTCACACGAATTCCAAGTTAGAAAGAACCCTAAGTATTTCACTTTATATTTCTGCCAAAGTAGAGATCTCCTCCAAACAGCTCTGCCGTGTCATCATGCAGCTTGTTTGAAAATTTCTAGGGAAAGAGAGCTTGCTGTTTAGCAGGCATCACATCTCACTTAGAGGAGACTTCAGTTTTCAGGAAGAGCTTCCCTGTAATTTCTAGCCCTTATCCTGCGTCATGAGTCCAGTTATGGAAATAAGGCCAGGCTTTTATTATCCTGGAGCAGAGTTTCTCAACCTCTGTGGTATTAACACTTTAGGTGGGATAAATCTTTGTTGCGTAGAGTCGTCCTTTGTACTGTAGGATCCCTGGACCTTTCCCACTAGATGCCAGTACTACCCCTCCACCCCACACCCCTTGTTCACTTCCCCCACCAGCTGTGATAATAAAAAATGTCCCCTTATGAAGGCAGATTGCCCCTAGTTGAGGATCACTATCTAGAGAATGAGAAATAGCTAGTTGGTGGCATTGCTTGGGCTCAAACCCAGGCTTCTATCCTTTCATTATTTCTGTGCTCATTTAACATAAACTCTCATTTATGAGACATGGCTTTAGATGTGTGAAGAGGACAGAGATTTAGGATCCTTTATTCTCAGGGGTTGTATGTGGTGTCATATGGTATCACTTGGTGGACTGGCTTCTGTACTTTCACAAAAGCAAGTGTCCACCAGATTGGGGAACTGGACTAAATCTATAAGAGTCTTTTCACTAAAATTCTGTGACCTTATGTATCGCATAATGAAAAGATTTAAAAATTTAAAGATGATAAAGACTAGCCTGGCCTGCTACTTCTTAGATAGATTCTCTGAACCTAGCTTTTAGTTGGACATTTTGCTAATTTTACACCTTGCTGTCCTATTCTCCCTCACTAAATTTGAAAATATATGTGGATTTTTATTAGGATTTTTATTTTTTTTGTTGTTGTTGTTCTTTAATTAATAAATATGCCTAAGTTTTGAGTAGTCTTTCTCAATCACATTTTTCTCCATGACCCCTAATATCTTTAATGGTCAATTTTGTGGAATGTAAGATTTCTCAAAAATGCATATATTGTATTATAGCTGTTATGATTTATAGTTTAAAAAAGTCAAACAGTTCCAAAAATACCCTGGATTTTGTCTCAAAACCTTTAGAACCTTTTCTTTATCCCTGATGGTCTAAGATTTCATGATGTGATTTTGCAGGTTCTTTTTCATTCATTCCATTGGACTCTCTAGAGTTATATGACTTTCAGTTTTGGAATTTTTTTTTTTTTTGTATAATTTCTTTGATAATTCTCATCATTTTTTCTAGAACTTCTATTAATACAGTGAAAGTGGAAAAAGATTTAAACAAAACTTCCTTAGTTATATAATCCAAATTATAAAAATAGAAGTGAAAGGAGACTGATGCCAGGTGTTAGGCTAAGAGTTGGCATATATTTGTTGGAGGTTTACTGCAAGCAAGTCTTGCTGTTATTTAAGTTTTTCAAGACCTAAAAGTCAAAAGAGCCAAAATAACTTAGATTATTTCAAAAGCTCATTATTTGTATAGAGTGTTTGAAAAAGAAGAAAGTTAGACTACTAAAAGTTACTAGGAAAGGATAAAATTAGACAATCTGTATGGGGAAAATGAATGAGAAGGTTGCCCTTGACCAGCCAGCGTTGTTATCCCCTAGTTGCTGGGAGTGTGGGCTAATAACTCATAGCATCCCCTTCTCTAGACAATTGTCCTGGCCAACGAGGAGCTGCCTCTTCTGGTGGCTATGTACATATGTCTCAGAACTGAGAACTCAGATAGTAAGTGACTGACACGGGGTTTAAAAGGCTGGACCCTTGCTTCAAAATGGAACTGATTCAGTGGGTCAGTGTGTCTTCTAGGTTTTCTACTATGAGACCAGACTAAAGGAAGTCTCCAGCTAAGACCAGACCCTTGTGTAGGTTTCTTGCTCTGCTATATCCTGCTTCCCTCCTCTCTTCTGAAGGCTCTTCCTCAGTCTATCACTTGGACAAGAATCATCAGCTCAGGCTCCACTTCCAGGGTACCTGGCCTAAGATAACAATTATATTTTTTAAATTCAAAGAGCTCCTTTCCCCACTTTGATTATTTCTGTTTATAGTAGCCTGTTCTTGTTACATGAATGTGATATTCTGTTCTGTTTCTTGTATCATCTCTATTTCATTTCATCTATTTGCTTTGGTTTCTGCTTCACAATGAAGGCTTTCCTCAGATATCTGGTGATTTTTGTCTTTCCATTACTATTTAAGGTGGAGACACCAAAGAATGATTTGGAAGCTCTGTGTAAATGGTGGACTTGTCTTTGGTGGACATCACTGGTAAGAAAGTTTAATGGGCACTGGCTTATCATTAGATATATGCAAACATTTTATCTTTCGAGTGGTTCAATTTCTCTGGAAGGGTTCCTTTTTCTCTTACCTAAGTTGGGTAAGCTTGGTTTCCTTGACAAATATTCTGGAGCAGTAGGCAAAGGGTCTACAGAATTATTACTCAGGGAGTATCTTTCACTTTAGCCCCTTATTTCAATCTAGCTATTCATCCTTGCCCATTTTAAGCCTAATATATTTACCTCCTGTGCCTCTCTGTTTCCATTTTTTTTACATATGTAAATAAACTCACCAACTCTTGGCAAGAGTCAGGGTGGAGAAGGGGTAACCAAATGTCTGATTCTTATTATAAGGACTCTCAAATAAGTGCTCCCCCCGCCTTTAGATTTAAACAAACAAACAAAAATCCAGTTATCCTTCTTAAATAGCTTTGTTTTTCATTTTCCCTGTCAGCACACATTCTGTTTAGAATAGATCTTTCTACAATATTTTATTTATTTAACAAAAACTTAGTGTTTACTATATCCTAGTGCGGGTATAAGTACTCTGCAAATATAATTTATTTTAATAACATAACAATCCCATGAGGTAATATTATTATCCCCATTTGACAAATAAGGAAAAGTCACATTGCTACTAACTGACAGTGCTATATTTTGAATTTAGGCACTTGGCCCAAAAATCTTCGCTCTGTGCCACCACAGGACTCTTATTCTAATGTTGCTTCACTTGCACTTGCCACTTCACCAAATCTTCATGTCTGAATTTTATTGAAGGTAGAATTTCTGTTGCAACCTTGTTGTTTTAGGGTCAACTTCAAGAAAAGTTCACCAGGTTTTTTGAGGTCCTCCTGTGGTTAAAGTTTTAAGCATAGTTATTTTCCTTAAAATCCATATATCTGGTTAGAGGGACAATAGTTTTAGGACACTGTATGTAACTTAGAAAAAAGAATAGTCTTCTGGCTGCATGGTAAGTTTCCATAGCTTTTGATATCCTCTCCCAGTCTGAGCAAGTCATCTGATATTTTATTTAACAGCTTTATTGAGGTATAACTCATTTGTAAATTATACCTCCCTTTCTGTCAGTGCTGGTTTGCATTTTTGAAAATTTTATGAAAATGAGTTCATGGAATTATAAAGTATGTACCTTTTTATTTTTTGTCTGTCTTCTTTTTCTCAGAGTAATTGTTATGAGAGATAACCATATTTTTTTCATGTATTGATAGTTTATTCCTTTTTTTATTGCTGAGCAGTGTTCTGGTATATGGCTATACCATATTTGTTTATCCATTCTGTTGCTGTATATTTGGTTTGTTTCCAGTTCTTAGCTATTATGATTAAAGCTGCTGTGAACATTTGCATATAAGTGTTTTTATGAACATGCTTTTATTTCACTTGGATAAACTCCTGGGAGAAGAATCAATGAATCATAAGGTAGATACACATTTAACTTTGTAAGAAACCACCAAATTGTTTCCCAGAGAGGTCATATCATTTTACATTCTCTTCAGTAGTGTGTAAGCATTCTAGTTCCTCCACACCCTCATCAACATTTGGTATAGTCAGTCTTTTAATTTTAAACCTGGGTGTATACTAATAGTTCCTTAAGGTTTTAATTTTCCTTTCCCTAATGGCTTAGGATGTTGAGCATTTTTTTTATGGGCTTATTTATCTATACATCTTTCTCTGGTGAAGATTTGATTAATTTTTTTTTTGCTCATTTATGATTTTTCTTATTGAGATTTGAGAATTGTTCCTTATATGTTCCAGATAGAAAATTTTTATCAGCTATATGCTTTGTAAATGTTTTCTTTTGGTCTGTGGTTTGTGTTTTTATTTCTCTTAATAATGCCTTAATAATGAAGTAAAATTTATAAACTTAATTTATCGATCATGCTTTGGTATTGTGTATAAGATTTTGTTTTTAATCCAAGTTCCTAAGATTTTCTTACTTTTTTTCTAGATGTTATAGGTTGTACATTAAGGACTATGATCCATTTTTAACTTATTTTTATTTATGATGAGAAATATGAATCAAAATTCATTCTTTTGCATATGAATATCAAATTATTTCAACTGCAATTTTTTTGTAAAGGCTCTATTGAATTCAATTGTCAAAAATCAACATATATGTGTGAACATTTTTGCTGATTCTATTTTGTTTCATTAATCTATTTGTCTATCTTGCCACCAATACCTTACTCTCTTGAATACTATAGCTTTATAGTAAGTGTTGAAATCAGGTAGTATAAGATCCACCTTTATTTTTTTTCCAAAGGTATCTTGATTATAATAGGTTCTTTGCATTTCCATATAAATTTAGAATTAGTTTGTCAATTTCCGCTGATACCCAATCTGCTGTATTTCTCACAAATTATTACTACCTCTCAGGAATGATTCTCACTCAACCTGTCTTAGTGAAAAGGTCAATATTCTCCTCTTGTCCAAAGGGAATGCAGAAAGGACAACCTCTAAGTCTCACCTTCAGGAATATTTCTGCTAGTTAATTGCCCACCTAAAGATAAATATCTGAGGCAAATTTGTGGGGAATTCTTACCAAGTCCCTTCTTAGGCCCTGAATATACTTTTATTTTTCTTCTTCTTCTTCTTTTTTTTTTTTTATAAGCTTCAAGAACTCAATCTATTTTCCTGTCCTTTGAAAATTGGTAACCCCTCTCTACCTCTTTGGGCCTTTCTCCTAGCAAGCCTGCCTGCAGAGTGTAATGCTATATTTCTGCTTCCTTCTTTCTTAATGTCCTGAAGATAAGCACACAGACCCTTTTTTATTTTAAGAAGTTTAGTGCTAATCACTATGGGGAAACAGATGGTAAGCAAAAATAGCATTACCAGGACACTTACAAAAGTTTTAGAAATTTTACAAAATTTCTCTGGTACATGACTCTTGGCTCCTCCTAAAGGAATAACAATTATCCTTTTGTTTACTGTTTTTATTGTTTGGCGTTGGGGCTCCTCATGTACTCCAGCAAAGGAATTTTCTACCACATGTGACACTCTAATTACAGGGTGCAGTAAGTCTTGACTATTCAATAAAGGGAAGCGCTGTATTCCCTCAAGTGGGAAATTTATATCTCTGTAGTTGTTCAAACATGGTGATAGCCATTGTCCAGTCCAAGAATGATTGCTTTGGACATTTCTACACAAAGACTCTTGGGTTACTTACACAGGCAAATCCATACCAGGAAATCCTGTGAAATGAATAAAATTAGTTAGATTCAAAGTTCCATTAAGTGAGTTTCCAGAGGCTAGGAAAACAGAGACCAACTTTCACAGTTCCCACAAATTGGTGGATAAGTTTTAGGGTTTTTCTGTTTCTGGGAGTTCATAGGTGGAGAACAGGTGAGAATTAGGAGGTAGTCCAGGGTTAAGATAACCAGAAACAACATATCCCACGTAGTAGATGATGCAGTTAAACCCAGATGGCTGGAACTGGAAATGAAGTGTTGACAAGTCAGATAAGAGAACTCAGTAATGAGGCAGTGATGCTGGAAAGCTGAATTAGAATGGTACTGAATTGAATAAGATCAAAGACGGAGTTATTTGGCGTCACTGACTGTAATGGGTAGGGAGTCATGCCAGAAGCATGGCAAAGTGTCATTGAAGGCTTGACATTTAGTTACATCTGATTCTGACTTTTCTTTTACCTGGTCTGGCTTAAAGATGACTTATTTTGCAAATTGTGTACTTTCTTACATGGCCTTGGCTCACTTGAACCTGTTTGGTGAGTTCATAGATGGTTAAAGATGGAATATATACTGAGTGAGCCTTTAGTTAAGCCCCCTCATTTAAAACATAATGAAAAAGATATGGTTATGAAAAACTATGAGACAAGTGTAACATTGTGATGGTCCATGAGGTATAGGGAAAGTGTACCCAGATATAAACAGGCTGTGAGATTCTGGCTCAAGTTTTCTCTACATTGTGGATTCATCCTTGTATAATTGCATAGTTTGAAGATCAAATGAGATGGTGCTTGTGAAAGTTCTTTGCAAACTGTGAAGATGACCAAAAAATAAATTAAAGCCCAAGGCTCATACAATGATACATTCACATTTTAAATCACAGACTGAGTAGTCCCAGGAATCAGAATTCTGAGAATTTGTGGAAAACTGTGTACTATATGAGGGGAAAAAAAAAATGACCAGAATATTTGTAAGCTATAGAAAAGAGACACAATTAAATTACAGTAATTATAACAATTGCCATTTGCCAAATGAATACTGTTATCAACTCATTTTTTCTCACAATGACCTTTACATGATTACCTCTGTTTTATGAATGGGGTGACTGAGACTCTGAGAGGTTAGGCAAACTCTCCAGGCCAAGCAGGCAGAAGAGGCTAAGGCAGGATTGGAACCCATCAGTCTGACTTTAGCACATGTGCTTAACGAACCATACTGCCCCACCTTCTTAATTAAAATTAAAATAAAATTAAACATTTTGGAGAATGTTTGGGCATAATATGTTGTAAAGTGATGGCCTTCATGTTCAGCCTACTGCTTCTGAACAGGTAAAAGGCCTGATTTCATAACTTAACCAAGAGATTTCTGAGAGTTGGGTAGGTACTTGTCAATCTGATGCCCTGGGAGAAAGAGAGTGTTTCGAAGAACAAAGTAGGCTCTCCAGAGGAGATCTCAGTCAAGGGATGAACTAACAATCCAATTACCTGCCATCCATAGTTTTAAGGGGAAAAAGAGAAATTTCCTCTGACCTACTGTTTGGAAAATAAGGTATGAAGTTGCCTCATTAAAAGGGGACAGTGGAACTTTCTATTTTACTGATAATGCTTTAATGAGAGCTGCAGAGGTACTGGCCCTAGTGTCAGCCAAGATAGCTAATTAAGCTTGGAAATCACCTTACTGGATTGGAGAAACAGAGAAAACCAGTTCTCTTTTCCAAACTACTAACCATGTAGGAATGTCTCATTAACATCAGGGTTCTCATTATGTAGGACCCAGGCATTTGCTGTCCCCAGGAACCCAGCAACTATTTTGAGGTTCCAGTGAGAATAGAATGAAAGGGAACAAAAACTCTAGCAGGTGGGTTTTAGTTTGCTAACAGTGGAAACCAGAACAAATAGATTTTGACAAAACCTGATTTAGACCCCACAACCAGATTTATGAAAAAGAGTTTGGGTTAAATCTCTTGGAGGTTTCAAGAATCTAGCGTGGTTCTCACCTCTTGGGGTGGTTGTGAATATTGAACAACTTAATGCAGTGATTCTAAATGGAGGGTGATTTTGCTCTTCAGGGAATGTTCGGCAATGTCTAGAGACATTTCTTTTTGTCACAGTTTTTTATTGCCAGTAGGATGCTACTGGCATCTAGTGGGTAGAGACCAGGGACAGTGCTGAAGATCTTACAATACACAGGACAGACTCCCGCTCCCCCCACTAACCCCTCACTAACCCCGCCCCCAACCCACACACATGCAAGAAAGAATTATCCAACCCCAAACATCAACAGTGCTGAAACTGAAAAACCCAGCACCCTAGTACCTAAAGACCTCTCATCGGGCACATAGTTAGTTCTCAGTAAAAGTCAGCCACTGCTTTTAATATTACAGAGCTGGCACAACACAGAACTTTCTCTGGTGAGGAAACCACCCAGCAGTCAGTTTTCCAGTGGTGCTGTTTCGCCTGGAAGCTGATCCTGCTTGTAACGACTTCTGCTTCCAGAAAGAGACTCCCAGATTAAAGGTGTAATTCAGTGGTAGAGCTTTGACTGCAGAGAGAAACTCTCACAAGGTTCCTGATTCTTGGCATCATTAGATCCTGAGTCAAAGTCTAGTGTTGATGTATCTGATTGATGAAATGTTGATCACTGATCATGCTTGTGCTGCGAAGGAGGATGGAAAAGAGAGTATCTGACATTGTCAGCTGCTGTAATGGAAGATGGGACCTGCTTCCCACTATGCTTTAAAAGATCAGATTCCCCAAACATAGGAAGGAATTCAGTTAGACAGAAAGAATAACAAATACCTGTTTCACTGAGATATTGCAGTCAATGACTCTGAGAGGTGATAGAGTGATAGAAATTCACTATCATGGAAATTACTGAAAGAAAGGAAAACAGTTATCTCCAGTGTTGTTCTAAAACAGCTGAGAGTTTGTACTGAGGAGTAAGTACAACTAGCAGAGATAGAGAAACTTACATTCGAGGCCTTTATTCTTGTCATCCTACTGAAATGATCAATACTAAAGTTATTCTTAACACTCCAACTATTAAATGGTTACTTCTAGCCTATTTCACAGTAACTTCTCCACAGTATTTGATACTGCTTGCAATAAATGGAAAAGTAATATTTCCAGGCTATTTAAAGGTCAAGTGTATGGTCAAGGCAAGGAAGCACAGTGAGAAGATGGAGCCAGGACAGGGACCTTGGAGAGAATGAGACTCATGGTAGTCATTGAAACAGAGTCATTGAAACAGAGAAAGCTGGACAGAAAGGAGAGGTCATAGAGGGGAGAAAAGCAGCATGGACAGAGTTTCATAAAAGGGTGATTTTTAGGGCAGGATTTTACTATATTTATTCCTGACATCAGAGATCATATGCTACCTAAAGATGTTTAATTAAATATTATAGTAATGTATTCTTATTGAAGAAAATATAAAAACATGTAAGAAAGAACGACAAAAAATACCTGTGATCACACTGTCCCCTCCCAGACATTCTTGAAGTTTTAATGTAGTTGACTCCAGATTTATTCTGGACATTTTTGAATCGTGGTTTCAATCAAGTATATATCAAGTAGATTTTTAAATTTAACTTTACAATAAGTATTTTCCACCTTAATTATACATTTATGTTATCCTATTAAGTGCATCTACCATAGTTTTATTTAATAATTCTTATATACTTATACCTTTGAATAATGTCACATTCATTATTATAAATCATTTTGCTGTTAATATCTTTGTACATAACACTGGTTTTCCATCGTGTTCATTTAGAGAGGGCTCCTGGGGGAGTATACAAAACATAGACTTTAGAGTTAGATAGACTTGGTTTTGATTTTTAGTTCTGCCACTAATAGCTTGTGGTTTTAGGCAATGTGTTTAACCTCTCTTGAGCATTGGTTTCCTAAAATATAAAATGAGCATCACTATGATTCTTTTAGAGTTCTCTTTTGAGAATGAGGATTAATAATTGTGAAGTGTGAAGTGTTTTGAATACTGGCACATAGTGGATGCTCAATAAATAAATTATGTCTATGTTGTTATTAGAATTAAGCTTGATATTATATGACTCTCCTTGGGGTTAATGGAGAATATTGAGTAAAACTGTTTCTTGGAAAGTGGGGGGATCCTGTAAGGAAAACATGAGAAGAGAAGTTTGTAGCCTAATTTAGTAGAATTTGAGTATCTGCTCAAATCCTGTTCTTAGCCTCTGGGGGCTCCTCTTAGCTCCTTTTCCAGGAGCTTTTTATGATTCTACAGCAAGAGAGTGTTTTAAGGAAAAGAATATTTTGAGACAATCAATGATTAGTCTTGTTTTTCTTTCAGGTTAAACAACCCCAGTATTATTAAGCTTTCCCTATTCAACCTTATGCTTTCCAGACTAATCCTTTGAATTCTCCTTGTGGCTTTCCACTTACGTAGGTGTAACTTCTATTTAAGTCCATGATATGACCCCTTCCTCACCAGTCTCTACCCAAAATTACATAACTCTGAGTTTGGGACAGAAAATAAAATTTGAAATTGCCTAACCATGCATCAGAAATACAGAAACAAGAACAAAAACAAAAACAAAAATTCTGTAATTGAATCCCAATTCCAGATTTTTGTCTCTCAAAATGAATTAAATGGCCACCTCCTGAAAGAAGACAGAATAAAATACTTTGGTAGGTATTTTATTAGTGAAATCTAAATATATATATTTTTGCATTCATATAAGTCCTTCACAGATTTATTCTCTCCATTACCAATCAAAAGAACTCATAAAGGTAGAACCAGTGGACCAGGCAGGATTTGAGCTGCCTGGAAAAACATGTGCTCTTACCGCAGCATCTGAGCTTTAAACAATCTCACTGGCTGTTTATTCCTGGGCCAAGTGAGAGCTGACAAACAGAGTGGCTCATGATAAACACTTTAGATTTTCAAAAAGCCACAGTCTCTGCTTCTTAGGCTTAATTAATATTGAGATGAGTTGATTCTTTAAGTTTTCTTTGCAACGACTCATAATCTTGGTTCCTACATGGAAAAATAAATAGCAAAAAACCTAAGCATATGAAAAATTTAAAAAGCCATTATATATTTTTATTTCTTTTTGGAAAAACAAAATAAAACAAACAAGAATAGTTAAAGGAGGGACACAACCTTAAATTTTGGCACTGTTCTTAAAATCTACTAACATCGTTACTACCTGCTTAGAATTTGACAGATATTTTTTTTCCTTCCTAGGAATGGATGGCAGTTGTGAAAGGTATTTGCTTGTTTCTGGGTTTTATAATATTCTTAATGAAGGCTTGGAATGGCCTTGCCTTCTCTATAGCAATTTGCTTTTTCATGGCTATATCACAACTATATGTTGTTTTAATATGTATAATAATACAAATTAAAATATATTAAGACATATGAGCTAAGACAATTGACATATAGAAGTCATGTAAAATACTTTTTTATAAAAACAAATTCTTTTTTCATTTCTCTAATATTGAAATAGATATTTTTTTCTTAAACTCATCTACCACCGAAGATATATTCTAAAACTTGAAATGTTTCTTTTCCTGTCCTTCAGTTTATTCTGCCATCTATCATTAATTATTTGAAAATAAACATTCAAGTGCACTAAGATAACTTACATTTAAAGTCATTTAAAGTAGAATGTTTTAATAATGTTCATATCTTTAATGAAGTAGAAGAAGTGAGGGAAAAGGGACTTGAACAGGGCACAGACTGTGCAAGGGGGTGGGGAAGGGGGCAATTTTGGAGGTTGGACTTTGATGTCCCATGTTTGAAAAGAGCCATGGCTATAGGATATGTCAATACTGTATTTCAGTGTTTTTCAACTTTTGTTTTTCATTATCACCTCCTGAAGCAATTTTTTTGCCTTTGTAGGCATTTTTTTTCTAATCATTGTCTCCTTCTCCATGAAAATTTAATACTATAGATGTACCGTATCTGTGTTTGTACTATATGTGCTTTATACATAAAAAGAATAAGATTTTTTTTTTTATCTCTCTTTCATGTTTGCTCCCTTGGGGATGATAGCGCTCCCACTGAGAATCCATGTTCTATGTGAGCATACCATACTTAAGAGATAAATTGTCCAAATAATAAGGCATAAGAGAAATTGTGTACATAAAACAGATTGGAAGGAGTCAGAATTGCTGCATTATTGGAATGCAAAACCATCAGAACTGAAGTCCTTTGTTTCGTGTTATGTGGAATAGGAAACTCCTAGTGTTCTTTGAGGTCGGGGTTGAGTTCATCTCCTGTCAACAGAGAAGGGACTATCCCATTAGCCATGAGATTCACTCATTCATTCCACTAATACTTAGTCATCAGCTTCTATGTTTGAAGTTAAGGTGGTGTACTTATCACCTTGCTGTAGAGTGTTGACATTCTCTGTAAAATCAGAATTATGTCATATACTGGTATTGCTAATACAGTTTTCAGATAATCTTACTCATTAGACTTTTGCTGATTTCTTTTTATACATCCAGGCAATTATTTCAAGGATCTTTTTAGTAGTCTTATACATCAACTTGGCAAGTTAAACTTTTTTCAAATAGCGGTTTCCTTAAACAGTGAGAGGTATGCTTCAGGTTTAGAGTGTGTTATAGGTTGAATTGTGTCCCCCTAAAAAAGATATATTAGAGTTCGAACCCCTAGAAAGTGACATAATTTGGTGATAGGGTCTTTACATTAAAATGGGATCATTAGGGTGGGCCCTAATCCAATATGACTGGTTTTCTTATAAACGGGGGAAAATTGGACACTACGTTAGTTCTGCTTGAGCTGTCAAAGTAAGATACCTGACTGAGTGGCTTAAACAACAGAAATTCATTTCTCACAGTTCTGGAGGCTAGAAGTCCAAGATCAAGGTTCTTTCAGAACTGATGTCTGGTGAGACCTCACTTACTTTATAGGTTACCATCCTCTCACTGGTTCTTCACATGGCTTTTCTTTCATGCACATACAAAGAAAGACAGATCTCTCTCTCTCTCTCTCTCTTTCTCTTCTTATAAGGACACCAGTCCTACCAGATTATGACCTCATTTAACCTCAGTCAAGGGGCCTATCTCCAAATACAGTTGCACTGTGGGTTAGAGCTTCAACTTATGATTTGGGAATCTATGACAGACACATAGAAATAAGATGATATGAAGAAAGAGAGAGAGAACATAGGCATCTACAAGCCAAGAAGAAAGACCAGGAACATGTTTTTCTCTCAATAGTCCTCAGAAGGAATCAACCTTCTTAACATCTCAATTTTAGAATTCTAGCCTCCAGACTGCAAAGCAATGCATTTCTGTGCTTTAAGCCACCCAGTTTGTGGCACTTTGTTATGGCAACCTTAATAGACTAATACACCTGATTTTCCCAGTCTCATAAAGTAGAAGTGATCTATGTTAGCCTCATGGTCATTATACTGAGAATTTGAGACCAACACAAAGGAGCAAAAGAAAGAGAAGAAAAGAAAAAAGAAAATTGAGCTTAAGTCTTCTGAGACAAATTTTGAAAGCTTTTATCAGACTGATACTTGGTCTGCATTCTGTTTTAAGCAAAATTACATTTAAGCTTTGCTGTTCCTGTGATTTGTTATCCACCCTTCTGGGGTTTTGGAACAATTACTATGAGGACAGAAAAGAAACTGTAGAAGCTTAAACTGAAAGCCAGAGGGGAGGGTCAGCATAGGGTAGAGAAGAATGGATGGCATGAAGGATAAGGCTGTGAGAAAGGAGTGGGAACTGGAGAAAAGATCGATTTAATGATTCTAGTGAAGAAAAAGAACCTTGGGATGGAGAAATTAATAAAAGTCCTAAAAAATAATGAATTACCTAAAGGAGTGGTGGTGGAAGAAAAATATATTTCTATAAAGTTTCCTGAGAGCACAAGGATTTGATAACGAAGACTGGTAAGGAATGGAGAAATGAGGGTCAGCAAGGGAAACACAGGTTAAATATTCCCACTAAAGATTAACTGTGAAGAGCAAGAGTTCCTAGCAGCCTGATGAAACAATTTACTGGGATTCTTGGTCTCCCTTTATCAAAGTATGTGCTTTTCTGCTTGTAGCACAGCTTTTAGTTAAGAGACAACCTCTCTGATACTAAATTATGGAGCCAGAATTGACTAATGTGATGGTATAGAATTAACAGAAACTACATGACATGGGTTCAAAAATCTGAAGAAGAAATAAAATGACTTTTAGCTACCTTAATGCAACTCATTTTTTTTTTTTTGGTAGTAATTTTTAGAGGTCTTTTAGAGGTCTCCTAATTCCATTTTTCTGTGTCTGGTAGAAATTATTTTTTCCCACATTATTATAAATTTTTTTATTAACATTTTGCCAAATATCCAAATGTCTCTTTCTGATTGTGCTGTCAGACAGGAGGTTTTTAGCCCTTTATTTCAAAATGTTGCATTTCAACACTCAAAGTAGCTTTTCTTTTATAAAAAGAAAGAAAGAAAAAATAGTGATTGTTGCATTAAGATATGATGGAAGTTGTTTGCTTTTGCTAAACTAAGAGAAAAAATGGAATGAAATCAAGCATGACTTTTTTTTAATGTTAGTTTTTTCTATTTAGAAGATTGTTACTGATGATATGGCAGAAAACATATTGCTATATTAACAAGGTCACTCAGTCACAAAATCCTATTAATGTAGAAAATGACAGAACCAAGCTGTGTGGTGTGGTGACAAATAAGGCAAATTCTCACCTTGTAGTCTTAAGATTCCTTGTTCAAATTCATATGGATGGCAGGGAAACTGAGAACAAATCCAGGAGATGTACATAACTGTAAAAAATACAATTCATATATCATCAGTATTGACTCTTTTCTAATTTGTTTTTTTATTTTTTTGCAAAATAATGGTAGCAAACTAAATCAAGAAATATAAATATATTTTCTAATTTATATTCATATGAAAGACTTATCTACAGAAGTATAAAGAAACCTGCTGAGTAAAAAATTCAAAATAAATATATACATTCATAACTTCCGTGGTATACATAATTTTTTTTAGATTTAACAGCACCGAATAGTCATTTGCATTTTGAACGACAGCAAACACATTTAGATTTAGTTGTCAATTTAATGAAGCCTCAAATATTGATTTTAGCAAAACAGTAAAGTAGGAAATAAAAATTAAAAAAGGGTCATTATTACAGTCCCCAGAGAGAAGAACTATGGTCACTTCGGTCAATGATAAACTGATTTTAGTGGTGTGGACTAGACAAATAAAAATAAAGATTGCCTCGACTTAGCTTATGCTAGAAAAGAAATCATTCAGGTTTATGGCTTCATAAATTTTTCTGAATGTTTAACATCCCATGAAGAAGAAAACAATGAAGATACTTCATTCAAGAATGCAAAACTAGTATATTCAGGCAGAAGCTTTGTAATTCAGGGTTAGCATTTTGTTGTCTGTGTTTGCATTGCTGAAGGGGCTTCTTTAACTATTCTCAAAGCATTTCCATGCAGACATTACCAACCATATGAATACATCACAATTTATTTATCCATTCTATTTAGCTCATTTTCATTGTTTTCAAATTGATAAAGTGTTGTTGCTATAGACATTCTTTTTTTGTGAACATAACCATGTTTATCTTTTAAATAAACTTTTAGAATTGAAATTTCTAAGTCGTAGGGTATGCATGTTTTAAATTTCAGTAGATATTAACAAATGGTTTTCAAAAATGGTTGTTCAAATTTATACTTCCTCCAACTGTGAGTGAGGGTTCTGGTTATCTAGATCCTTGCTTGTTCTTAACATTAGCAGTTTATTTATTTTGTGTCTTTTTGTTTTAATATTTGCCATCCTAGGGCTTTCATGGTAGCTTCTCACTGTGGTGTTAACCAGGACTTACTGAGGTGGTTAACTAGTTAAAGTACCTTTCCATATATTTTTTGGATACTTTTATATCCTTTGCTTTTTTTGTGATATTGGCCATTTTATGATTTGGTTGTCTGGTTATTGCTTTATAGTTCTTTCTGTTTTCTGAATGAATCCTTTTTCTGTTATTTGTATTGGAAATATTTTCTACTTTCTATTTATCTTTTTACTATCTTAATCGTGTTTCTTGATTAACAAAGGTTTCAGTTTTATTGAGGTACAGTTTATCAATCTTTTCCTTTATTCTTGCTGCATGTGTGTGTGTTGCTTAAAACATATTGATATTCAACTGTCCAAGCCCCAATTATTGATCAAATCATAATCTCACTAATGTAGTAGAGTGGAATTTTTTCACAAACCACGTGACTGAGTTTTTGTTGGTTTCTTTTTAGTCTCTCTATTTTATTCCGGTTGTCAGTTTGTATTTGCTTGCTAGTATAGAAAGCTACTAGCCTCTATAGATGGCAAATGATATAAAAAAATCAACTTGGAGGCAAATATCAAAACCATAGCACTTCCAGGGAATATGATCTAAAGATAATCCCTAGATGTGGTTAGAAAGTCATTCTCTCATCTTTCTCCAATCAGTTGTTAAATATCTCTTAAATTCATACTCCTTTCTTTAGTATCATTGCTACTAACAGTTCAGGCCCAGGTTAGTTCTTGCTTAGGTTATTTCAATCACCGAGCACTTTTTCTCCCTGCCTTCCCCACCGTTATCAGAATAATCACTTCCCTCTTTCGGTTCTTCCAGTTACTACTTCCTTTCTTATGAAGTGTGGCCAACTTCTGAATATGAGAAGCAGGTCCATTGCCTATATGACTATTTAATTTTACCTCCTCCCCTCTTGCATTTACCTTCCAGCATAGTTAATAACAGTTGCCCAAACCTTGAGGTTTAGATCCACAAATCTGTGTTTCCTCTGTAAGGAATTTTCTACTCACCTCTTGACAAGCTCTTATTCATTCTTAAAGCCCTAGTTCAAATTGTAAATTCTATATGAAGCTATTTCTCATTCTATCCTGACAGAAGTTAATCATTTAATTCTATTTACTAGGTACAAACTGATATTATTTCTACTGTATCATATCCATCTTCATATCGCAAATACCAGGCAAAGATTAGATGCTTAATAAATATTGGTTGAATGGAATCAAATTGATGAATTTTGATCTTCCCCTTACATTACTCACCCTTTTACACAAACACACACACACACACACACACGCACACACGCGCAGATTGGATAAATGTTAACCATTAAAGCTGAGACATATTACAAGATAAAATTGAGTATTAAACTTCAATATTTATAAAACTCAGAAGAAATCATAAAAAATGAATGTCTATTTTTTAAATATTATTTAAAAATTTTAGTACAGCTTTTTAAAGGGAGCACAATGTACCTTCACATACCCATCACTTAGCTATAATTGTCAAGATCTTATAATATTTGCTTCTTCTATCTCTTTTTCACAATTTTTTCCACTTACCTAAGAATCTTAAAATTAATCAATGAGACAAGTCATTTCACTTTTACATTTATCAGTATCTATTTTTAAAAATATAGGCACTTTCTTACAAAACTATGCTATCATTGTCATACCCAACAAAATAAACAATTTTTAGTGTCACAATATTCAGTCTATAATTAAATTTCCATGATTATCTCAAAAATACCTTATAGTTGGTTGCATTTGTTCTTTATGTCTCTTCAGTCTCTGTTATTCTCTCTGCAGCCCACCCACTTCTTCCTTTTTTCCCCTTATGTAATTGAATTTTTGCAAAAACTGGATTAATGGTTCCAAAAAATATTCCATATTCTAGACTTATTTACTTTTTTTAGTGTTATTTAACTAACTTGTATATCTTGCTTGTAAATGAAGTTAGTTGTGACTCTTTTTAAAAATTTTTTATTTAGGTATAGTTGGTATACAATATTATATCGGTTGTATTAGTTTCAGGTGTGCAATATAGTGATTCGACAATTTTGTACCTCACAATGTGATCGCCTCACTAATTCTAGTAATTATCTGTCACTGTGTAAACTTATCACAATATTATTGACTATATTCCCCTTCACTTTTTCACCCATTGTCCTACCCGCTCCCTTCTTGTAATCATCCCTTTGATCTCTGTTTTTATGTCTGTTTTTGCTTTATTTGTTCATTTGTTTTGTTTTGTTTTGTTTTGTTTTGACTTTAGAATCCACATATAAGTGAAAATATATGGTATTTGTCTTTCTCAGCCTGACTTATTTTACTTAGCATAATACCCTCTAGATCCATTTACCTTGTTGCAAATGGCAAGATTTCATTCTTTTTTATTGCTCTGTACTATTCCAGTGTGTGTGTGTGTGTGTGTGTGTGTGTGTAGATATATATGTGTGTGTGTGTTTTATATATATATATATCTTTTCAATGGATACCTAGGTTGCTTCCATATTTTGGCTATTAGTAGTAATACTTCAGTGAACATAGGGTGCATATATCTTTTTTAATTAGTGTTCTCATTTTCTTTAGATAAATACCCAGAAGTTGAATTGCCGAGTCATATGGTATATCTATTTTTAGTTTTTTGAGGGATCTCTATACTGTTTTCCATAGTGGCTACACAAGTTTGCTGTCCCACAAGCAGTGCACAAGTGTTCCCATTTCTCCACGTTTTTGCCAACACATGGTATTTGTTGACTTTTTGATAATTTATTGTGACTCATAATTAGATTTTTATTTTTTATTTATTTTTATTTTTTTATAGGCAATGCTGTCTTTCATGTTGCATCATATTCTAGGACCACAATGATTATTCCATTTTTAGTGATGCTAAGACTAGTCAGTGGATACAGGTCCTGGAAATCTAATCCTATCATTATGAAACATCTCATAACCTTTCACGTACTGTTTTCATTAACTTATGCTCATTACGTGAATCTATTATTTATTTCAGTAGGAGTTACTAAACAAAGACTTCTTCTTCTGTTATTTCTCCCCCATTTCTAGCCTGAATTCTTCAGCAAAAGAGAACTTACCCTCATCAACTAGAAATATTTGGTTATCTTGAAATATATATATTCAACACAAGAAACGTAGGATAAAGTTCTTTTTAATGACCAATTTTCAGAGTTGTTGCCTTAGTTACTTCCAACAATGTCCCATGAGGCATTTTTTCCCTTTTACTTTTTTAAGTATCATTTTGAACTCATAGATTTTTATATAGCCAATGTGTTTTAATCAGTTGTATTTATCAGATTATTGGTTGCTCTTCCTTGGAACAAAGGGGGCTTTTGAGGTTGTATACTGTTTTTTTTGTTGTTGTTGTTATTGTTTGTTTGTTTTTTGCATTAGCCTATGAGTCTTAAAAACTTACTTGCTTTCTGGCACAAGAAATTTCAGCCTAATCCCATATATTTTCAGCTTTAAACCTGGAATCAACTATTCCTCCAAGGAATCCTGGGTGCCAGGTTACTCATTGCTAATAGGTTGTCACTGATTCTAGGATTTTTCAGTGCACAAAGCTAGAAATTATATATGTTTAAAATCAAGACAAAATAATCAAGAGTCAACACTGGTAATTCCAATTCATATGTAATATTATAATATTTTTACTTAAATTTTAAAAATTTTAATTCTTATATATATTTTTATACTAAAATTTTTGGCTTCTAGAAACAGTTATATGATTTCTAACTTGCATTTTTCTATAATATACATAAAATAAACTTTAAAAATATAAATACTAACCGTTGGACTGCATAATGAAACTTAGAATATAAATACTACTAATAATGTAAAAATAGAATAGAATTTACCCCATGAGACTATACAGTGCAAATACTGTGTTCTAAAGTCACTTGAAATAATTCTTATCTCTGTGTGTTTATATTGCAACTTGATATACAGCCAAACTCTCAATCAAGCATGGAGGAAGAATAAAGGCATTTTTGACATAAAATGACTCAGAAAATTTACTTTCCATATACTCTGCATTAGGAAATTTTTGAAGACATGCCCCAGTAAAAAATAAAAATAAATAAATTAAATAAACCAAGAAAGATTTAGAAACCAGGTAATAGAATATTAACTTTAGAGCATAGACCCTTCCCCAAATGGCAGATAGCTGGGGTCCTAGAAAAAAAAACTGATACAAACTGGGAAAGGATCACAGAGGCCTTAGGAAGATAGCGGAAACAAAAATATATGTTCCATGGACAGTTTCCATAGAATGCTTGAGATACTGGAATAATTTAAAGATATAATAAAGGCATTATATAGAAGAGACTGAGAAGGGCACTTAAAACAACTAAAAGCTCTATGAGAAAGGAAATGTGATTACAGAACTTTCAGTGGTTCCGCAGTGAATCTCCAAAACTGATACTAATTTGATGTTGCTTAATGATTTTTAATGTCAATGTGTAGATAAAGCATAGAAGATTAATTATGATTATGGAGAAGAATATAAACATCAGCACTGACTATGTAAAAATACAGATGGAATTTAGACGGTGAAGGTGAGGGGAGATTGGCAAAGGAAAAGCAGAGGCATTAATATCTTCGTTCTGCAAAGAATGAAATCAAGAGATACTAGCTATGAAATAAGGATTTTAGTATATTATTTAAATATACAAAGGAAACTTATAAGAGGCAGGGACTATTAAAATTTGTGCTCTTTGGGAGAGCAGGATTTAGACTGAGAAATGTAGGCCTGGGCAGTTAGCTTACCTTTTTTTTTTTGTAAACCATTCTGTAGTGTAATAGATTTATTAAAAATGTAATGGAATACATTAATCAAACTGTATAATATTAATATTTACAGTAGTAGTATTAGATGGCAGAATTACCACTTCAGGAGATGTAGATCACAATATGAAGCTGGAGATAACCTCCCAGGATGCCAAGTAAAGTTTAAATTATTGAAAGCAGTGAAAAGAATGATTCAGGTCAATATGGAGGCCAGAAAAGTCAGATACCATCTGTGATAATTGGTGTGCCTAAATGAATAGAAAAATAATATAAATGAAATAGGAGTTATATTCAAAGAAAGAGGAAAAGTGTCCATACCTGATAGAACTCTCAGTCAAAAGAAAGAAATGGCTTAGTCGTTATGGGAAACAAAGTCCATCAAAAGCTGTCCTAGGACTTGCCTTTCTCAACATTTGATTAATGTATGAGTACCTATATAGAGTTGGATAAACCAAGATAGTGATCCAAGAATTTGAGGTGAAAACAAGTTATTCTAATATGAAAAGAACAGAAAAAAAAACTCAGTCAAGGATTTAGAAAGTACCCACCAATGAAAACCACATTCTGAAACAAACTCTTAAAAGGAAGGTAGTATAGTGTTGATATTAAAAATAAGGGGCTGAAACTATGTCTCCCGATTCAAATGTTGATTAATTTCAGTTCCCGGTTGCATGAGGCCAATCTTGCATTTTTAGAACTTCTAGCTGTCTGCCAGAAACAAATAGAACTCCTTTCTGCAAAACAATAACGTCATACAAAGCCACAACTTATCTCTAAAACTTTCATGTGAATTATTAAACACTTGATTAGAAATAGCCATAATGAAGCATGAAAACACACACCCGTGTGCACGCACAAATTAAAAATACAACATATAGGTCTTAGCGAAAAGGTCTAACATATATGTAACTAGAATCCCAGAAAGAGGGCAGAAAAAAAAACGAGGAGACCAACATTTGAATAAATAACAGCTGTTTATTTTCAACTTTCAAAAGACATCAATTCAATGAGTCAAGAAACATTACAAACCCCAAGTAAGATAAATACAATGGAAAGAACAGTTAGGCTGAGAATAGTAAAACTGACAAAAGCCAAAGTACAAGGGAACATTTTTGTGAGGTCAGACAAAAGATATAATATGTAAAAAAGAACACATAATAAGCCTATTAGCTGATGTCTCAAAAGGAACAGTGGAAGGCAGGATAAGATCGTATCTTCAAAGTAGCTGATAGAAAATAGCTGTCAACCTAGAAGTCTGTGCCCAGCAAATATACCCTATCAAAATGATGGTGAAAGACAGTTTCAGATACTCTAAAAGTATGAGAATTAACCACCAGCAAATCTGTGACAATGAAAATATACTTCCGGCAGAAAAGAAGGGATCCCTGGTGGAAACTTGGAGCTGCATGAATGAATGCAAAGAAGTAAGGCCAAGTTTGGAGCACTACATATATAAAATAATAATCATAAGCATGTTTTGTAAGATTTAAAATGTAGAGAGAATTAAAATTCCACAAGCTATTACTATTATTGAAATAAAGCTGGTCCTTAGTTCCTGAGAGAGCCAGCCTATTTCTTTTTTACATTTACACCTGTTGCATAGTCAGCACCATCCTTTCTTGGTGAGAACTGTGCTCTTAATTTTTGCCACCCACCCACACCAGCCTCAGTTCTGTTGAAACTCTATTCTTCTCAGCCTCTCAGCCACATCTTCTAGGATCTATACTTTTCCCAAGGGGAAAAGTATTTCAAATGCTGCAAATCTTTACTGCCTGGGTCGTTTTCCTGATTTCTCATTTTATTTTTTAAAATTTATTCCAGTGTTTCTAAGTGTCTTCTCTAGGCAGTTTGGTCTAAATTACATAGTCTGCCATTACCAGAAATGATATGCATGTCTTAAAACTTAATAATTATCTTTCTTAGTACTAAAATCTATCTTTTCCAAATCAACAGTGTGAAATAAATAAACATAGCTTACAAAGATCAAGAGATGGAAACTACTGAAACAAGGCAAATAAGAATAAAACATAAAACAAGTTAATTGAGGTAGTATAAAAAAGCATATCTGATAGAATGATCACTATAAACTCAGTTATAAGAATAAAAAAATGAGCAGACAGGATTTAAAAATTAATCCATTTAAATTTATTTACGAGAGATGCATAAAGAAGCATAATTCAGGAAGTTTAAGAGAAAAAGATAAACTATAAAGTATGATATGCAATTAAAAGACAAGAGGATTTGAAAGATTTTTTTCTCAAAGTAAAATATATGATTAAAAATAAAATATTAAATCAATTACAAATCTGAATGAATAATTTCTCACAATAAAGATATAACTGTTCAATCACAACTGTGCTTAAATACTTTAGAAGAAAAATACATGACTGACAAGAAAAAAATGGACTCTAACATAAAATGAGTAGGAGATTTTTATATGTTTTTCTTTGTTTTTAGCAAGTAAAATAAAATAAATAGTAGACTAATACAAAAAAGGATATGAAACAGAGGTGGTAAAACCTCAAGGTGTGTTAGCATCATTTGAGGAGCTCTAAGTGTGCAGATTACTGCCTCCTTTCCACCAGATTTGATTCCAGTTGGTTTAAGGAGGGTCCTATGTATTGATGGTTTGTAAAAACCTCCCAAGAGATTGCATTGTGCGGCCAGAGTGGAGAACTGATAATACAGAGGC
>NW_011888847.1:334758-343681 GCF_000151845.1 Pteropus vampyrus | reverse complement strand
ATCCTTTCTTGGTGAGAACTGTGCTCTTAATTTTTGCCACCCACCCACACCAGCCTCAGTTCTGTTGAAACTCTATTCTTCTCAGCCTCTCAGCCACATCTTCTAGGATCTATACTTTTCCCAAGGGGAAAAGTATTTCAAATGCTGCAAATCTTTACTGCCTGGGTCGTTTTCCTGATTTCTCATTTTATTTTTTAAAATTTATTCCAGTGTTTCTAAGTGTCTTCTCTAGGCAGTTTGGTCTAAATTACATAGTCTGCCATTACCAGAAATGATATGCATGTCTTAAAACTTAATAATTATCTTTCTTAGTACTAAAATCTATCTTTTCCAAATCAACAGTGTGAAATAAATAAACATAGTTTACAAAGATCAAGAGATGGAAACTACTGAAACAAGGCAAATAAGAATAAAACATAAAACAAGTTAATTGAGGTAGTATAAAAAAGCATATCTGATAGAATGATCACTATAAACTCAGTTATAAGAATAAAAAAATGAGCAGACAGGATTTAAAAATTAATCCATTTAAATTTATTTACGAGAGATGCATAAAGAAGCATAATTCAGGAAGTTTAAGAGAAAAAGATAAACTATAAAGTATGATATGCAATTAAAAGACAAGAGGATTTGAAAGATTTTTTTCTCAAAGTAAAATATATGATTAAAAATAAAATATTAAATCAATTACAAATCTGAATGAATAATTTCTCACAATAAAGATAAAACTGTTCAATCACAACTGTGCTTAAATACTTTAGAAGAAAAATACATGACTGACAAGAAAAAAATGGACTCTAACATAAAATGAGTAGGAGATTTTTATATGTTTTTCTTTGTTTTTAGCAAGTAAAATAAAATAAATAGTAGACTAATACAAAAAAGGATATGAAACAGAGGTGGTAAAACCTCAAGGTGTGTTAGCATCATTTGAGGAGCTCTAAGAGTGCAGATTACTGCCTCCTTTCCACCAGATTTGATTCCAGTTGGTTTAAGGAGGGTCCTATGTATTGATGGTTTGTAAAAACCTCCCAAGAGATTGCATTGTGCGGCCAGAGTGGAGAACTGATAATACAGAGGCGGATAATTTTAAAGAAGTTAATATTGCAACTATATGTTAAATTTTATATCCTGCAGAGAATACCTCTTTAAATGACTACCCATAGACTATTTATAAAAATGGCTCACATACAAAATCACAAAGAATCCTCAGTAAAATCCATAATGTAAAAAGGTATAACCTATATTCTCTAATAATAATGTGATAGAATAATATTGGAAATAAAATTTAAAATACACTTTAAATACGATTTAAATACAATTTAAAATAAAATTTAAAATAACAACTCTCGCCTCGAAGCAAAAATCCAAACTATAATTGAACACAATATTTGAAAAAATTCAAGTGATAAATTATAATTATTAGTTATATTAGTATAATTCTAATTATTACTTAATTATGAGCATATACAAAATATACAGCTAATATATTCCCCAGAGAAAAAGTAGTACTGCTGACTATTTCATTACTAAATGAGATAGAGAGCAGAGAGGAAAGAATTAAAGCAGCTGACTTGTGATTTATATACTCCTTTTAGTGGGAAGACACACCCAGATAGGAGAAAAAGGTCAGTGATCTGGTTAATCTCCTTGTCAACTAGACTTTAGATAAACAGACTAATAATATTTGCAAAGTGGAAGAATCTTATCTCTAGAATTCCCTTTGGAGAATACACTAGCAAAAGGGTTACTTAGGTAAATAAAGACAAATTCTTTGGAAACATGAGGCATGGCTCACTGGAAAGTTACATAGAATCTATACAACTCTCTGGATATAAAATAGAGATTTTACTCAATTTAAATGCTCCTCCTGCTATGTGAAGTAACTTTTAACTCCATTTAGAGATCTCATCCATTATCCAGAATGGACCAGAAATTTAATGTTAGGTGTGGGAAAAAAGCCTGAGAAATCACCCTTAATGTCCCAGACGTTTATCTACTTTGTCTGAGTCTTTGGAATCCCCATAGCCTGGAAATTGTTCATAAAGCTTCATCCTGAGCAAGAACTTTGATCTGTGGGTGTCTGTTTGACAGTTTGATTATTTGTATTGGCTCAGAAAATAAATGAAGAGAAATAAATGAAGTAATGTTGTCTCCAAGATATTAGAAATAGACCGACATAATAAATTTAAGGAAAGTAGACAAAGTAATTGATGAAGATGAAATGAAAAGTTTAAGAAAACAATTTAGTAACATTGATAAATCCAAGAACTAGTCTCTGAGGAAAATAATCAAATTAATGAATGAACTCCAGGGGATTAGTGTGGAGCTCTTTTTCTGTTTATTTCCCTTTCTCTAACCCTCAGATTTCAGCTGCTTCAGTTTGCCCAAGCTTTGATCTCTCTCTTCTCAATTCAGCTAGTCTATCATGCTCTGCCTGGATTCTCCATCTCTGTGCTGTGCTCTGGAAAGTCCCTCCATGCAGGAAGCTGGAGCTATCAGAGGGCTTGCCTCATTTGCTTTCTTTGTCTCCCAGCACTTAGGGCTTCTGTCCAATGTCTGAAAACAGATATTTCATTGACATTGTCCACTGTTATAGTTATTTATGATGGGAGTACAGGTCTGATACTGTTTGCTTACCGATTACATAAGAAAGTATATTTAAAAGCAAGAAAAATGTAAAGAGAGAAGTCAGGAGCAAAAGAAAAAGATAGTTTGCAAAAAGGAGGAGAAAAAGAAAAGAAAAAATCCTCATATCCAGTCATAAGTAAAAGGATCAAATCTCATATTCCAGTGCAAGTAATTGAATAATAAATGCTCTCAAAGCATAAAAAATAGGGTTGATTTTAAAATTCAATCCAAAATACATTGCAAAAATCAATTGAAATAGATAATATTCTACCTACTAACCTAAAGAAACAGAAAAGAAAAATTTTTTAAAGTAGGGAGAGGAGACATAACAACCTACATGTGAATAATTTTTTAATTATGTGAGAAATATTTTAAGAATTCTATAGTTATACATTTAAAATGTGGATAAAATTAATTAATTTCTGCAAAAATACAAACCGCCAACATTAAATCAAGAAGGGATAGAGAGACGAAAACAACAATAACCTTGGAAGATATTGCAAGAATTCTAAAAAAAAGCCAGAAAAACCTATGTTCTTATGCTTTACAATTCCTTAACATGATGGTTTCAGATAATATTGTAGACAAGTTTATTTAAATCCACAAATGACTTCAAATTTTAGTCAATTTAATAATTAAAGTAAATAGAGAAACAATGAAAACCCCACAATGTATTTTTGCAAAGCTAGTTTCTGTCTGATGCCAAATACCCAATAATGGTTGATCAATAAAGGAAAATGGTAAGCTATCTAAAATTTATGAAATAGAATAAGTATAAAAGTTATTTGAGAAATTTTATCATTCTCCAAAAAATAACAAGGTACAGACTAAAACTCTTAAAGTTTATTATAATTCTATAATAGTAAATACTGCATATAAATACTGCATATAAATGTCAGAATATACAAACACATTAATGAATCAAAATTGTAGGTCTTGAAAGAGATTTAAATGTTACTGTAGTAAATAAATGAATAAAGTGCCTTTTTTAGCAATTTGAAAATAATGAATTATTCAAAAAAAGTTGTTTGAGAATAACTAGATAACCACCAAAAATATGTATAAAAATCTCATCCTACTTCATACTTTACAACAAAATTCCTAGTAGTATAAAGACTATATTAAAAAATGGAATTATGGAAACCCTAGGAGAAATGAAGGATAATATTTATGTAACTTTACAGAGAGGAAGATTTCTATAACACCAAAGGTAAACATCGTAAAAACTTACTAATAAAATTGACTAGGAAAATATTTGTAGATATAATACAACATTAATAGAAAACTGACAACTTTTGCTTTTGGTAATAATGGAGTAACAAGGACTAGAATTACCCTACCATCTTAAACATATTTTTAAAAACAGACGATGTATATAAAACAATACTTTTCAGACAGTGGACAACAGGCTGCATAAGAGAGTGATTCTTGAAAAAGGGGAAAAAAATTGAGGTGAGCCCTACAACTTCCAGTTTCTGTTGCCTGCTGAGTTTCCAGTCTTTAAAGCAGGAAGACGGAAACCAAACAGAGCCTGCTTATCTTCTTGGGTCAAGTAAACCAGTTGAGTATTCAGGGAGGACAAAGGAGCTAGAATTCACCAGGGCAGGACACTGGAGAAGAGAGAGCCACATAGCAAAAGAGCTCTGAAGATAAGGCAAAGGGTTCCTCTTTTGTATGTAGGAACATACTGATCAGAACACACACATGAGGAATTACCCAAAGCTGAAGAGAAAACTGTATTATAAAGGAGTGGTGGAACAATTTCTAAAGTTTTCACGGAGCTGGGAATTTTTCATATTCATAACCAAGGTAAAAAAAACCCTAATATTCAGAGCATCAGAGATAGAGTACTTAGTAGTGGGGACAAATTAGCCCTATACTAAACTCTCCTCTGGTTCTGTTGATCAGAGATTAGAATCAAGCCTATTAAAGGATCAAACTTTTCTAAGTAACTTAACTATGTACCAAAATAAATGTTTAGAAGTTAAGATTTAAAAAAAATAATAATAAAAATACTGTTGTATATTAACTGATTTTTATATTCTGCTTTCCAGTTTACAAAATGATTCTTAAAAATATCTTGCCTTAGATGTGGCTTTCTTGTATTGCAAATTCAAATATATGAGTTAAATCAGATCAAGGTGATCCAGGCAACCTACAGCCCTCACATACTGGAGACATATCTTGGTACTCTTGTTTGTAAAACTGTTTAGAGATGGCTGTCTTGGAGATAGACTGACAAATATTTACAGAAACTGAGTTTGAAAAGGACTTTCTTTTGTGGTTGAATAAAACTCAGAACATATTTATGACTTAGGTATATCTCAAACCTCATCCCAAAAGATCAAGTTTTTACCAATTGGGGTACTAAGTTTTCAAAGAAATACTGAAAATTATTAGGTTGTTTAGTTTGGCTTTAGGTCTCTGTGTTACAAGAGGCTTTAACCTAACATGCTAATAACTGAAATACAGTTGGGAAAGGGATTGCAGAGAACATCCAAAGTCTTAGAAAGTTGCTTTTGGGGTAGTTTTGATACATGTGCAATTGTTCGATGATCAAAAAGAAAAATGGCAGATGTTGCATAATTGCCTGTAGATTTTAGTGTTTATTTAGTAAGACACATTTAATGGTTTCATCAATTTAAATTAGTAATAAATTACATTCATTGTTAATAAAAATTATAAAACATTAATATATTCAATGAATACCTAAACAGATTCTGTATGCATTGTATAAAATAACCAAATTAGGCTTAAAAAAGGTACATTTCTATAAATTACAAATAAATCTAAAATTTAATTCTAATATTTAAATAGTTTTCATGCTATAAAATTACATTTTCATACATAATATGTGTGTTGTTAAATAACTTTCTGTTTAATCATTGATGGTTAGCTCTTTCCCTTGATAGATATTCTCAATATTTATACTTCAATTAATGAAACACGTACTCTGCCCTGTTGCTTAACAGAAGCACACATTAATGATTCTTTAAGTTGTTCTTCAAATGGTCAATTTGTTTTAAAGAAATACTATACAGAACAAAAGCACATGTGGTTAAGAAATAAATGAGCTTTAGTCTTCTTAAATACCATGTTTATTTAATTAGTGAAGAAAGATGTATACATATATTATTATTATTCATGCTTTAATTATCAGTTTCTTCTTCCTAGGATTAATATTTAATATCAAACTTATGACAAAGTGAACTTTAAAACACATAGAAAACTCGTTTATTTTGTCTTTTAATAGAGATGCAGTCAAAACTCATCCTGTACTCAGGGCAGTTTTGTTTTTCAACATCTTCCTGAAGAGAAACACACAGGTTTACTGCCTGTCACTAATGAAGATGTGAGAATGAAACAGACTTAAAGCTTTTGTCTCGTTATCTCCGAAAATAAATGGTGATTTTCTTCTTTCTCCCCATGAAACATGCTTGCCACAAGATAAGGGTTTTATAGGAAGAAAAGGACAATCATTAATTGCTTTCCATCTCCCTTTTTTTTCTAACAGGCACAACAGAAAGAGATAATAGAAAACAAAACAAAAATAAAGCACTCTGATGCAGAATGAGATCAGTTTTAATTGACTAGGATGTCTTCCTCTTGTTTTCTATAAAGATATTTTCTCTCTCAAAGCTTATCAAGAAATGATCCCCAAAATGATCTATCTCCTACTTATAATATGTCAGGCTTAGAATGTATTTTTGCAATGAGAGATGCTGGGGAAATTGAAAGTTAGAATTAAAAGGAAGTGAAGAGGGAAATTAATATTTTTCCTTTAGGGTCATTCATAAAATCTTTGCTTCTTAGCAGAGTGATGAAAAAATAGAGTTTTATTTCAAAGAATAGGAATTCAATATCAACCTTTGTTTAATGCCATAGAAACAACAGGGAGGGCAAAAACATCCATCACATACAACTCATAATAGAACCTTTTGATGTAATAGGGAGAGCTTTTGCTCAGCCTGAATGAAAGCTGGAAAATAGAGACTCGAATTGACAGCTAAATAAATAAGACTAACTCTTGGACATAAACTTTTATACAACCAAATGCCATTCAAATTAAGTCTCTGGAAAATTGCTTTAGAATTAAAATCTGCCTATTCAACCATACAGCACACCAGTTACTAGAAACCCCAGAACATGTGAAACTAGTATAAGTTTGACACTACTACTATGAAAGTAACAAAAATTCCACAAAAGTAAGTTTGAGTAAGTCCCTTCAGGGCCTTAATTCATTGTTTATCATGCAGTATGCATTTCACTGTCAAAATATTGTTCTTGTGAATTCAATACACCAATATAATACCTCAACTCTATTGAGAGAATTCAGGTGTTATTTAGAAGAATAACTGATGCCTTCACCTTTGACCTAAGAATCCTGTGTATAAGTATCCATAGCAAGTTACACTGGAAAATATACGAAAAGACTCGTGTTCAAGTGTTTTATCCTGGCATTGTTTATAATAACGGAAGATTGAAAACAACCCAAATATGCATGAAGTAGATGACTGAACAAATTATTGTACCTGAACACATTGAAACGCTATGCAACAGTATATAGGAATGACTGTCTATATGCACAGATTTGTAGTGATCTCCATTACATATTCTGATAGAAAAAAGCAAGGTGTAGAATAGTAAATGAAATAGTCTGCCTTGGGTGAAAGAAAGAAGCTATGTATAAATAGAAATGTGCTTAGTTGTACAAAAAGAAAAACTAAAAGCATAAACCAAAAATTAATAAAAATGGTTACCTATGGAGAGTAGGAGGAAACAGAGTTGATGGGCCAAGAAGCAAGATATTTAAAAATAAAACTTATTAATGTGGTTTTGCATTTAAAAGTATTTTAAAACATTTGAAATAAAAATTAATGAAAAATAGGAAACACTATCTAAAAATTAAAAACAAACAAAAAATAAATTTGTACTAAACCAATTTTTAAAGCAACTTTAGAATAAATTATTTGACAGAATGGACTTAGTGGAACATATTTTAAGGACAAGTAGAACTACAAAGAAATCTTGTACTTTACTTAATAGTCTCATTGAGAGTGGTAATATTGACATAATTTTTAAATTATATGTTATAGATTAAGGCAAACAAGTAATTTTGTTGTCAAGAAAAAAAGATACAATTGTAAAATCCAAATGTTGACTAAAATTCTGCAATATTAAATTCGAATTGGAAATATAAGTATGAACTCCTGATTTTTTTCCAACAATATTTATTTCTTAGTAATTCCTTAAGGTAATCACAGCTCAATAGCTATGAGCAGATCTAATGCCCAGATTGTGGTCTTTAAATACCATAAAAAAACCAGTGCTCCTCAGAGTAATGAATGATTTCACATCTGGGGTAGAAAACGTAATATGACCTTGTAAAATCTAGTTGTAATAGAAAGCGAGAAAGCTGTTAAAGATAAATGGATTCCGTCAGAGGGACACAGGAACATAGAGGGAATCTCTTGACCAAATTTGAGACAATTTGCGCATGAAAAAGAATAATAAATGCAATTGATTTTAACAGATTTAATACAGAAAAATTTATGTGTTCATAATGTTACATAAGGGGATAGAGAAGACAAAATAGAAAACAAATCTACAAAGGACACAAATGAAAGCAGCTAGGGTATTGACCTCTTAATCAGAAAATTAACAAAAGGAAAGGTTTAAATGTTTATCCTGTCTTTCCTTTACAAATTATATTTCTTAGTAACCAAATAGCCTAAGCTAATGGGGGAAATATATATATAGTAGAAAGAATAATAAACCTAGAAAACACCATTTTTCAGCTTCTCATGAAACAATTGATTACGGCAATCATCAGTGGATGGAAATATTTGATGAAATATTGATAGTGAACTTCATAATGGTAGATGCGATCAGTCTGTTACCCCTTGATTCCTCTAATCTATATTAGCTTTACTAAAAGTGGGACAAACAGGTATTGCTTTTCTCTTTATATGAGACAACATGAAATATATAGCACCATTTTTGAAGCATTCTTGACCAAACCAAACACACAAAAAAACTAAACTTGAATCTAATCAAGAGCCTATCATTAGCTTTTATTTACAGGAAGTACAAAGAATAGAGTTACAAATTAAACCACACCAAAAGGAAGTTAACAACAGACCAATGTAAACAGCACCTTTTGTGTTGTTTTTCTAGGCTATTTATTTCCGCTCTTATCTTTATTATTTCCTTCTACTCACTTTGAATTTTGTTTGCTGTTCTTTTTCTAGCTCTTTTAAAGGTAAGGTTAGATTGGTTGAGATTTTTCTTG
>NW_011888847.1:324980-334708 GCF_000151845.1 Pteropus vampyrus | reverse complement strand
CTCATTGAGAGTGGTAATATTGACATAATTTTTAAATTATATGTTATAGATTAAGGCAAACAAGTAATTTTGTTGTCAAGAAAAAAAGATACAATTGTAAAATCCAAATGTTGACTAAAATTCTGCAATATTAAATTCGAATTGGAAATATAAGTATGAACTCCTGATTTTTTTCCAACAATATTTATTTCTTAGTAATTCCTTAAGGTAATCACAGCTCAATAGCTATGAGCAGATCTAATGCCCAGATTGTGGTCTTTAAATACCATAAAAAAACCAGTGCTCCTCAGAGTAATGAATGATTTCACATCTGGGGTAGAAAACGTAATATGACCTTGTAAAATCTAGTTGTAATAGAAAGCAAGAAAGCTGTTAAAGATAAATGGATTCCGTCAGAGGGACACAGGAACATAGAGGGAATCTCTTGACCAAATTTGAGACAATTTGCGCATGAAAAAGAATAATAAATGCAATTGATTTTAACAGATTTAATACAGAAAAATTTATGTGTTCATAATGTTACATAAGGGGATAGAGAAGACAAAATAGAAAACAAATCTACAAAGGACACAAATGAAAGCAGCTAGGGTATTGACCTCTTAATCAGAAAATTAACAAAAGGAAAGGTTTAAATGTTTATCCTGTCTTTCCTTTACAAATTATATTTCTTAGTAACCAAATAGCCTAAGCTAATGGGGGAAATATATATATAGTAGAAAGAATAATAAACCTAGAAAACACCATTTTTCAGCTTCTCATGAAACAATTGATTACGGCAATCATCAGTGGATGGAAATATTTGATGAAATATTGATAGTGAACTTCATAATGGTAGATGCGATCAGTCTGTTACCCCTTGATTCCTCTAATCTATATTAGCTTTACTAAAAGTGGGACAAACAGGTATTGCTTTTCTCTTTATATGAGACAACATGAAATATATAGCACCATTTTTGAAGCATTCTTGACCAAACCAAACACACAAAAAAACTAAACTTGAATCTAATCAAGAGCCTATCATTAGCTTTTATTTACAGGAAGTACAAAGAATAGAGTTACAAATTAAACCACACCAAAAGGAAGTTAACAACAGACCAATGTAAACAGCACCTTTTGTGTTGTTTTTCTAGGCTATTTATTTCCGCTCTTATCTTTATTATTTCCTTCTACTCACTTTGAATTTTGTTTGCTGTTCTTTTTCTAGCTCTTTTAAAGGTAAGGTTAGATTGGTTGAGATTTTTCTTGGGTTTTTGAGGCAGGCCTGTATTGCTATGAATTTCCCTCTTAGGACTGCTTTTGTTGTGTCCCATGGATTTTGGGTCATTGTGTCTTTATTATCATTTGTCTCTAGGTATCTTTTGATTTCTTTTCCTGATCTCATTGTTAACCCATTCATTGTTTAGGAGCGTGTTATTTAGCCTCCAAGTGTTTGTGTATTTTTCATTTTTTCCCCTTGTAATTGATTTCTAGTTTCATTGTTGTTAGAGAAGATGCTTGATATGATTTCGGTCTTCTTAAATTTGTTGAGACTTTTTTTGTGGCCTAACGTGGTGTATCCTGGAAAATATTCCACGTGCACTTGAGAAGAATGTATATTTGCTGCTTTAGGGTGAAACTAAAAATACCAGTTAAATCCATCTGGCCAAGTGTGTCATTTAAGGCTGCTGTTTCCTTGTTGATTTTCAGTCTGGAAGATCAGTCCATTGGTGTCAGTGGAGTGTTAAAGTCTTCTATGAGTGTAATACTGTCAGTTTCTCCTTTTATGTCGGTCAATATTTGCTTTATATATGTAGGTGCTTCTATCTTGAATGCATATATGTTTACTAGGTTATATCCTCTTGTATTGCTCCCTTTATCATTGTGTAACACCCTTCTTATGGCCTTCATTTTAAAGTCCATTTTATCTGAAATAGATATTGCTACTCCAGCTTTTTTTCAGTTCCATTTGCATGAAATATCTTTTTCTATCCCTTTACTTTTGGTTTGTGTTTGTCATTTGATCTGAAGTGGGCCTCTTGGAGACAGCATATGTATGGATCTTGTTTTCTTATCCATTCAGCTACCCTGTGTCTTTGGATTGGAGCAGTTAATCCATGTACATTTAAAGTGATTATTGATAGGTACATATTTATTGCCATTTTATTGTTCATATTCATGTTTTTTCTGTTTGTATTTTTTCCCCTTTTTTTTTTTTTAAAGAAATCCCTTTAACATTTCTTGTAATACTGGCTTATTGGTGATGAATTCCTTCAGCATTTTCCTGTCTGGGAAGCTCTTTATCACACCTTCAATTTTAATTGATAGGCTTGCTGAGTAGAATAGTCTTGGTTGTAGGTTCTTACTTTTCATCACTTTGAATGTTTCCTGGCGATCTCTCTGTCCTACAAAGTTTCTGTTGAGAAATCAGCTGACAGTCTTATGAGGACATTCTGTAGATAACTACCTGCCTTTCTTTTGATGTTTTTAGGATTCTTTGTCTCCAGCATATGGCATTTTAATTATGATGTGTCTTAGTGTGGGCTTCCTCTTGTTTGGGACTTTTTGCACATCCTGGACTCATATATCTATTTCTTTACCAGGTTAGGGAAGTTCTCTGTCATTATTTCTTCAAACAGGTTATCAATCCCTATGCCCATCATGCAAATGTGTGGTACGCTTGATGTTGTCTCAGAGGTCCCTTACACTTTTGTAATTTTTTCTGATTCTATATTCTTTTTGCTATTCCGAATTAGTTTTTCTGCTACCTTGTCTTCCAAATTACTGATTTGATCCTCTGCTTCATCTAATCAACTGTCGATTCCTGCTATGTATTTTTTATTTCAATTATTGTATCATTCATTTCTGACTGGTTTTTTTTTTATAGTTTCTATGTCCTTTTTTAATGATTACTATTTCTCTGTTGAAGTCATCACTGAGATCATCGATTCTCCCTGTAAGGTCATTGAGCATCTTTATAACCAGTGTTTTGAACTCTGTATCTGGTAGTTTCTTGCCTCTATTTTTTTTAGTTTTTTCCTAGAGTTTCTCCTATTGTTTCATTTGTGGCATGTTTGTTTTCTCATTTTAGTTTCCTGTTTGTTTCAATGTATTAGGTAGATTTATTATGTCTTTCAATCTTGGCCAAATAGTCTTATGTAGTAGGTGCACAATGCGGCCCAGTGGCACAGTATCCCTGATCCCCTGCCCTGGGAGCTCTGGTAGTGTTCCTTGTGTGAGTTGTGTGTGTTCTCTTGTAGCTAAGCCTCATTGCTCTTAGCACTTCAGTGGAAGGAATTGACTTGTGGGCTGACTGTAAAAACTGGCCATAGCATTTGAGCCTCTTTGTGGGAACTGACCCCACGGAGGGGCATTTGCCCTAGCGGGCTCATGTACCTGTTGAGACCACCCTTTGGGTGTGCCACTTGTGGAGCTAGTTAGCTGGTACTCTGTTGTGGTCTGATGCCAGCCTCCAGGTATGTTGGTTCTGTGGCCCCTTGGAAGGGGCTTCTGTGCAGGCCAAGGTCAGCCACTGCTTTTGATCACTTGGGGCAACCTGGTAGGAGCTGCAAAGTGATCCATGGGTAGTCACTGCATGTGCTGGATCTGGTGGCAAGTGGGAGAGGCCACTTTGTGAATCATGGCTGGCTGTCCCAGTAGCAGGCCTGGGGCTGTTTAGCAAAAGATCCAGGGAACCCTAAGTCCCGAGGCTTCCTGCTAGTTGCCGGTAAGGCTCTGCAGCTGGAAGAGCTTTTAAGTGGTATGTGAGTTTGGGTGGGTCAGGGACTTTGGGAATCACTTGGGTAAGGCAAGTAGATTTCACCTGGCAAGTGCAGAGTCAGGTTTGGTGACAGTACTGAGCCCGAGGCCATCCGCAAGAGTCTTAGATCTCACTAAGGCCAGCCACTGCCCATCTGGGGCCCACAAACCCCAAGATTTGTTGAAGAGATATTGCAGTTTGTGCTAGTGCTGGCTGCCTACCACAAAAGTTTTTCCCAAGATGCACTGGCTGCATGACCTGAAGAGTGTTAATTGCTGTCAAATGTGTCTCCAGCTGAGCACGCTGGGTGGGGTTTCTTATGGGACAATGAGTCTGCCACAGGTAATTTTCGAGATGAATGGGGCAGGATCTCATGGAACCCGGGTGGAGTGAGCCCATCCCCCATTATGCCAATGCAGATTTAGATTTGATGCCAGTGCCCAGCCTGTGGCCCCTCGCAAAAATCTCAGACCACACTGAGGCCAGCCACTGCACATCTGTGGCCTGCAGACCCCTGAGATTCATTCAAGAGACACTGCAGCTCGGGTTGGCGCTGGTTTCTGCTACTGAAATTCTTTCCTAGGATGCACAGGCCATGAAAGCTGAATGCTGTTAATTGCACTGCTAGTGGAGAGCACAGTGTAGAGGTGGCTGCTGGGAAACAAGTTTGTAACAGGCAAATTATGGGTTGGATAGGGCGGGGTCTCAGGGAGACATGGGATAGAGCGCGCCAATCTCACCCAGCCAATGCAGTTTCAGAATTGGCCGCGTTGGAGGAGGGTTCAACAAAGGCAAGATGGTGCCCCTGCAGACTCCACCGGAGGTAGGCTGGACAAAAGAACAATAGCGGCTCTCTCTCCAGCCCTTGCCCAGTGCCACACGACTTAGTTTTTCTCCATATGATTTCTGCTTTTCCTGAGATGCCGACTCTCCGCCAGAGCCCATGGTGAGTGTCTGTGAGCGATTGAGTCCATACGCAGGTTCTTTAAGGGGGATGTTTGGGTTTTCAGGTTTCTTTTGTCTCACTCAGATGGTTGGAATCCCCACGGATTTTTACAGTCAGATTTTTGGGGGACTCCTCTTCCTGACACAGGGCCCCTGGGCTGGGGAGTCACTGTGTGGGGCTCTGGCCCGTGGCTCCTTCAGAGAGACCTCTGCAGCCGCTATCCCTCCTGGTGCTCAGCCGCCAGGCGCAGGTGCAGGGCCAGCCCATTTTATATCTCCGCCCTTCTCACAGATCTCCATGTGGTTTTTTCTTTATATTGTCAGTTGTATGTGTGATATGTTCTTCTAGTCTTCAGGCGATTCTCCAAGTTGCTTGTTTTATAATTTAGTTGTAATTTTAATGTGGTCATGAGGAGGGAAATCCCATGTTTACCTAACCCGCCATCTTGACCCCTTCTCCCCCTCTAAAGTATTCTTCATTTCAGTTATTGTATTCTCCATTTCTGACTGGTTATTTTATCTCTGTTTATGTTTCCTATCTCTGTGTTGAAATTCTTACTGAGTTCATCTACGCTTCCCCTAAACTTATTGAGCATCATTTTAATCAAAGTTTTGAATTCTGCATGTGGTTGATTCCTTGAATCTATTTCATTTAGTTCTTTTTCTGGAGTTTTGTCCCATTTTTTCATTTGGGACATGTTTCTTTTTCTCATTTGGCTGCCTCCCTGTGTTTATTTCTATGGATTAGGTAGATCTGCTGTGTCTTCTGGTCTTGGCAGAGTGGTCCAATGTAGTAGAAGTTCTGTTTGGCCCAGTGGTGTGGTCTCCCTAGTCACCTGACCCAAATGCTCGAGAGGTGGGTTGTGTGTGCCCTGCTGTTTTAGCTGAGCCTTGATTGCCATTGTAGTGTCAGCGGGAGAGATTCACCCTCAGGCTGACTGGCTGTGAGGAATTGCCATGACTACAGCGTATGAGCTGTTGTGCAAGGGCTGAGTCCATGGAGCAAGATTTGCCTTAGGAGGCTTCTGGTGCTGGCTGAGTCCACCCTATGGGTGCATTGTTTGTGAAGCTGGTTGGGTGGTGCTCTGGTGTGGTCTGAAGCCGGCCACCATGTGTGTTGGTTCTGGCGCATCTTGGAGGGGCTCCAATGCATGGTCTCTTTAAGGCCTGTTGCGCCCAGGAGCTTTCTGTCCCACTCAGCTGCAATCCCCATTGGTTTTCACAGCCAGAAGTTATGGGAACTTCTCTTTCTGGAACTGGTGGAGACCCATGTGGTGCTGGGACCTCTTGTTCCTCAGGAGGCAACTCCGCAGCGGCAATATCTCTTCTGTTTCTTAACTGCCACATTGTGGGTGTGTGATCCGAGTCTCTATCCCTCATACCACTCTTTACTTGGCTCTTTTTTTTTTTTTATATCCTTGGCTATAGGACTTCTGTTCAGCTAGTCTTTGGTGGTTCTCATGATGGTTGTTTTGTAATTTAGTTGTAATTTTGATGTGGTTGCGGAAGGAAATGTGCAAAGCATTTTCCTTACTTTCCCATCTTGACAGGTCTCTCAAAAAATGTTTTAAATATAGAAAATTATGAAGTAGAGAATCCACATGGGAGTTTATGAAGTAATGAGTAGATCAGTGTTGCCAGAGCTGCAAGGTAAGGCACTGAGTGTTGAATGGACCTTACTTTGAAAGAAATGGAAACACCAAATTAGTAGGGAAGAATTCTGAATTTGTGAATGAAAGAATATCAAATCACATTATAATAGATACTGATACCAAACAATCTAAGTTTATTGGCCAAAAAAGAGAAAAAAGAGAAAACACACATACAGCTTAGGTACGTGGTGATACACTATTGAAGAAAAATAAAATCATGTTGATGTCAAATGGCTTTTTACTATTTTTCCTATTAAATTTCAAACATTACATATGTGTATTGGTTAGTATATTCAAAATTTATAAACAAAATATGAAAATGTAGATACTCAGAAAAGAATGCTACTGCCCAAACTCTCACATGATGGTGAAAAAGTTGTTTTGACATAATTTTCTGAATACCCATCTAATTAGTTATTAAGCTCCAGGACTAGAAAAGTATACATATTTTTATAGATGTGTTCATAAAAATGAATGGATAGATTTTTTTTTTTTTTTTTTTTTTTTTTTTTTTTTTTTAATTTTGGCATGTTTAATCACCTTTCAAGGATATTTTTATACCATCATATTTTAATGCAACTGTAAGGTGAATCATTTTACAAAATGAAAAATCCTCTCACACTATAAATGCCTAACTTTTCTCACACATTTTTTTCCCCTCTTTAATTCCACCCCCCACATTTCCACCCCTGACCTATGGATGTTGCTGTTTCCCCTTAAAAACTGGATCTCTGAAGGCGGGGCGTCTCCTCCTACAATCTCACAGTGTGCACCTGGGACTTGGTGCCCCAGTGGCCTGGCCCGTGGCTCCACCTGGGGCGCAAACCCAGGACTTTTTGCATGTAAAGCAGACATGCTAACTACTACACTATAGAGCCACTCCTTCTCACACATTTTATGTAAGTTTATCTTTGCCTATAATAGATTTTCTTAAATTGATCTCATCTCCACTAATAATTGGATATTTCCTCAGTTTTGCAACTGTGAGCAGCTCAGGACAACACTACACATTTCTATACTCACATTAAAGGTTTTAGGCATAATAGAAGAGTTGTCACAGCACTAAAAATAATTGTTAAATCTCAGAAGGCAATATTCCAAAAGTTCATTTTCTACTTATTCAACTAATATCCAAAAAGACTGATATGGTAACATTCTCATTTTCTTCAAGGTAGCAGTGTGGGAATTTTAACAAGGAAACATAGTTAGGAAAGTGTTAGAAAATCATGAGGTAAGAGATTAGATTTTTCTTTTTTTGCCTTTTTTGAAAACTTTAAGCAAATAATAAGTTATGTTTATTTTTTATTATATTTTTAATTCTGTTTTTTTTCTATCATTGACTGAACATTTGAAAGATGACAAGTTCATAATGAATATAAATTTCTCAAATTCTATATCTATTCAAGGAAAGCATTAATGCAGTGGATTTTCTTGCCTAAGTCTCAGTAAGCTAACTATAAAATTAGACTGATAAAAGAAATGTTTTCTACTTCATTCAAATATCCTCAGCATTCAATCCACGAAGAGAGCATACTGGTTGAGCATGCATTCCTTTGGATTAAAGAATTTAACAGGTCCATTTAGCAGCATTGCTAGAGAGAGAAGCATAACTATAAATTTTCAAAAACTCATTGAGCTGGCATCAACAACTGAGAACATCAATAAAAAGTAAAAGATGAGGTTGATGGCTTACAGGAATTCAGTTGAAGAAGATGGAGAAGCAAATAAACATGTAATAAACTTAAGGCACTGAAGATCAAATAAATTTTATTTTATCTTTTTTGTGGGTGTGTAGGCTTGCTTTTACAGTTTTATACAGAAATTTCAGTAAAGATATTCTTTAATATGGAAAGAAAGTGGCCTAAGATAAGCCATATATTAATGATGAAATAGTGGGTTAATTTCCAAATAAACCTCATCTTGAGTATGAGATATATGTTTTGCTGCATGCATAGGCAATTACAGGTTTAATATATTTGGTGTCAGACATCAATCTTGTTAAATCAATCATCGTAAATTATCTCACAAATGTACCTGCAATTCAATAGCAAAGACTCAAGTGGAAAACTAGCTAAGTTCACCCAACAAAAGTAACACAGAGATTTGTTGTATTGTTGCTTAAGAAGGATTCTCAAAGAATATTCAAGGATTTCCAGATATGGTGATCAGTATTCATTACACTAAGCTTCCTCTGCCTCACATAATACCTAATGGACTCAATAAAGACTTGTTAATAAACTAATATCTTAAAACCTGCTAGGTTCTGGTCCAGCTTATTATAATACGATTTCCTCATTCTAACAATTCAGTGTTCTCCTTAATGTAAGTTTCTGCAACATCACTGCGTCCTGATAGGCAGATAAGTAATTTTTATACCCATATGAAAAAGAGGAAGCACGTCATGTTTCTGGTTTGCATCAATAGAGTTCTTTTAGTAATGAATCTTTTAACGATGAATAAAGAGTACAAGGGTAACCATGGTACCCTAAAATGCTATATGTACAAATCTTTGACTTCTGGGGAAATCAACCTGTAAGCTTACTTGAAAAGGAAGAATGAGGGCAGGAGGCACACTCTCTGGAAATAGGAAGATCCCCCTTCCCACCTCTGCATCCCAGGCTTAATGCCTATTCCTTTAGTATACTTCTCAAGCATCTCAAAGGCGTCATTATTATTCTGCAGTGAGATATCTGAAAGAAGTCATTCCTGTTGTACATAATCTTGTTACGTAAATAGAAATTTCTTATTTAAAGTTTTCCAATTAACAATCTGTACATCTATCAAATTATCAAGATGTACACTTTCAATATCCTACTGTTTTATTTGTCAGTTATACCTCAATAAAGCTGAAAGTAAATAAAAATATTTAATTTTTAAAAAATATATAAAAAGTAAAGTATTCCATTTTTCTCCATGTATATTGGTAAATTTACATCAAATATAGATACTTACTTCTCTGTATCTCCTATTTGTCTAGCAAATATTAGCCTTCAGTTCATTGCCATCGATACTTTCCCTTGAATAAAATTGGACTGATTTCAACAGAAGACATCTTTCAGATAAGGAATAAGATTTGAACCCTACTACCATTGTTATGAATTCTTCTACTGACCTTTGGCTTAGAAGACCTGGTGAAAGCATGCATATTCATACATACAGTGAGTCTAGATGTGTATATATATATATTGTTATATATATATTTCCCTAATGTGTAAATCTCAAAAAAAAATAGTAAATATGGCTCTCCCTTAGGGTGCTTAATAATATAAATACTAAAAAATAATTATAATAACACTGGATTGAAAGGCATCTTCACTGATGAACATGCTGGCATACTCTGGCTAAATATTAGACACTGTCCATTTCCCCATGTGGTTTCGGTTTGGAGCCGGTGC
>NW_011888847.1:282606-324930 GCF_000151845.1 Pteropus vampyrus | reverse complement strand
TACCTGCAATTCAATAGCAAAGACTCAAGTGGAAAACTAGCTAAGTTCACCCAACAAAAGTAACACAGAGATTTGTTGTATTGTTGCTTAAGAAGGATTCTCAAAGAATATTCAAGGATTTCCAGATATGGTGATCAGTATTCATTACACTAAGCTTCCTCTGCCTCACATAATACCTAATGGACTCAATAAAGACTTGTTAATAAACTAATATCTTAAAACCTGCTAGGTTCTGGTCCAGCTTATTATAATATGATTTCCTCATTCTAACAATTCAGTGTTCTCCTTAATGTAAGTTTCTGCAACATCACTGCGTCCTGATAGGCAGATAAGTAATTTTTATACCCATATGAAAAAGAGGAAGCACGTCATGTTTCTGGTTTGCATCAATAGAGTTCTTTTAGTAATGAATCTTTTAACGATGAATAAAGAGTACAAGGGTAACCATGGTACCCTAAAATGCTATATGTACAAATCTTTGACTTCTGGGGAAATCAACCTGTAAGCTTACTTGAAAAGGAAGAATGAGGGCAGGAGGCACACTCTCTGGAAATAGGAAGATCCCCCTTCCCACCTCTGCATCCCAGGCTTAATGCCTATTCCTTTAGTATACTTCTCAAGCATCTCAAAGGCGTCATTATTATTCTGCAGTGAGATATCTGAAAGAAGTCATTCCTGTTGTACATAATCTTGTTACGTAAATAGAAATTTCTTATTTAAAGTTTTCCAATTAACAATCTGTACATCTATCAAATTATCAAGATGTACACTTTCAATATCCTACTGTTTTATTTGTCAGTTATACCTCAATAAAGCTGAAAGTAAATAAAAATATTTAATTTTTAAAAAATATATAAAAAGTAAAGTATTCCATTTTTCTCCATGTATATTGGTAAATTTACATCAAATATAGATACTTACTTCTCTGTATCTCCTATTTGTCTAGCAAATATTAGCCTTCAGTTCATTGCCATCGATACTTTCCCTTGAATAAAATTGGACTGATTTCAACAGAAGACATCTTTCAGATAAGGAATAAGATTTGAACCCTACTACCATTGTTATGAATTCTTCTACTGACCTTTGGCTTAGAAGACCTGGTGAAAGCATGCATATTCATACATACAGTGAGTCTAGATGTGTATATATATATATTGTTATATATATATTTCCCTAATGTGTAAATCTCAAAAAAAAATAGTAAATATGGCTCTCCCTTAGGGTGCTTAATAATATAAATACTAAAAAATAATTATAATAACACTGGATTGAAAGGCATCTTCACTGATGAACATGCTGGCATACTCTGGCTAAATATTAGACACTGTCCATTTCCCCATGTGGTTTCGGTTTGGAGCCGGTGCCTCTGTAAGTCAATAACAAGCTTCCCTGGTTGAGATCCTGCTCCTCTGACATTTAAAGTGGTCATCCAGATTGGCTGCATGACTTAGGGTACAGAAACCTTTTTCAGCCTATTACAAGCTTATTTTAGCTAATGGGCTTTCATATCACTCTGCTCCCCTAACCTGAACCCTCTCCCACCCCCTGCCCACCTCCGGCCCTGGATCCAAGTCATCAAATCCAAATATTTAAAAGCATTGTGATCCTACTTGAAACTATTTACATTTTAATTTTGTATAAAGTTCGTTTGGACCACCTAACAGCTAAACTTGACTCCAGATAGTATCATAATAATGTATAATGTAGCCAATGAAGAATTCCATTTTTTTTCTAACTGGTCTTCATAGGAAAATGAGGAATTTTCTAAATTATTAAATTATTCAGTGGTAGTATGCACTCTCTAAATTTATTACTCATGGCTAATGTATAGTTTTAAACATAAATGTTAAAATCTGAACTAAAAACGCAATAAATAGAACTTTCTTTATCAACAGTAGCTGTAAAGAAACTTCAATCTCATAATTCACTGGCAGTGACTATATATTATCAAATTTATTTTGATAAAATTAACAAAGAAAATGAGAGTAATAGATCTAACTAAAATAGCATTCAGCAGTATAACTTGAGGATCATGTAAGGGCAAATAATCACATATTTGTGGTTAATCACTTCACACATATTCCTGTTTTTAATACCTCTGCAGTAAATTAGACAGGACTAATAAATGTGTTATGGAAGTTATATCAAAGATCACATTATTAGCTTCATTCGTTCTTTGCACTATTATAGTTTATTTAAAAAATAAGCAAAAATAATAAAAGTAAAATCGGATGTACTTACTGTGGGTGTATTTTAAAAAGCAAATTCTTAATTTGACCATTGCCCTTACTCATTTTTTAAATTATTATTTCAGTAGTTAGAGATTACTGGCTATTATACAATCCAACACTTTCTTGATCTTCTCCATGCTTTAAATTATTACATCCTCTGACACAGTTCTCTCCTTCCCTCTTGAGGCTTTCAATAGGCTCACTTAATAATAATGATGATTATGGAACAATACTAATCACAAAAAACTATAAATATTTATTGAGATCCACTATGTTTCAGGTATTGTACTGAGCTTTTTTTGAATTACCTTTTGTAAAATCTGCATAATATCCCTATAGGATTACTGTAATTAACTCCTCTCTACACATGAAGAAACTGAAACCCAGAGTAATTAAGAAACTTGACATAGGTCCTAGGGCTAGGAATTCATACACTAGCATCTGGCTCCAGTGCCACACATCTCGTATTTTAAAACATTAGTCAGATGTTATTCTCCTGCTCAAAACCTTTATCAGTTTCACACCACAATTGCAAGAAAATCCAGTCCGTCCCTCACCACATCCTACAAACTGCTTTGTGATCTCTACTCCTGGTTCTCTCTTACTGCACCTCCTCCAATCTCCTACTCACTCACTCTTTTTTTAGCTACAATGGCTTTCTTGATTCTGCCAATATGTGAAGTATACTCTGACTTCAGGCCTTTTGCACTCTTGTTACTTCTGCCTGAACCAATTTGTCCTCATGTATTTGTTTAGCTTAGTTCCTTACCTCATTCAAGTCTCTGCTTAAATAACACAGAGAGGAATTTCCTCAATATCTCCTCTAAAATGGCGCTTCACTAGTACCTTTTAGCTTTATTTTTCTTTTTTGGACTTATTATCTGCCATTGTGTTACATACACAAATCCACTTGATTTATGTATGTAACTTCAACAGGACAGATACTTTGTTTTGTTCACGGCTGTATCCCTAATGCCTAGTATAGTATATGGTATGTGGTGTATTGTCAACTAACATTTTTAGAAAGAAGGAAGAAAAGAGGTGGGAAGAGAAGAAATAAAGAAATTAGGGATTATGAGCAGGATACAAATTCTAAAGCCTGACCCTTTTTCCCCAACTCAAAGCAGTGAGTCAAATTCCTAATAAAATAACACACACATCCCCCCAAAACAAGCAGACAAACAAACAAAAAACATGACTATAGTTCTAAATTAAGGTAAAAAATAATAATTCAGGGAAAAAAAACTTCTCAAAGCATGTGATGATTGGATATCATTATATATACATATATAAAATTCACATCTGGGTTAAAGTAAAAAAAAATATTATATTTATAGTTATTTAATTTCATAAGTGTATATATACACTCCAAGGGTATATATACATATATAAAATTCACATCTGGGTTAAAGTAAAAAAAATATTATATTTATAGTTATTTAATTTCATAAGTGTATATATACACTCCAAGGGTATATATACACTATGCTAGACATTTGTTGGAAAACTGATATTTAATCACTACCCAGATGTTTTCAAAGAAATTCCCCAGATGACAAACCTTATGTCTGAAAGATCCAGTTTGGGAAATTTTCAAAATTATTAATCTAAAACTTCTATCCAATGCATAAAGCCAAATGATAATAAAAAATATTCTTTCTTTGTTTTTGTTTGTCCACTTGATTTTGCTTCTTTTCTTCTCTATTACCACCACCCTAAATTAGCTTTCTTATGTTTCATATGTAATATTGTAACAAATATTCTCTCAACTTCTCACAGTATCATTCCTAAACAACTCTATAACCTGGCTCCAAGTGGAAGATACACTATTTTGTTTATAAAACCTCAGGCTCTCCATTGTTTTCAGGAGAAATTTGAAATTATTTAAACTAGGCTTAAAAGCTCTCAATAATCTGATACTACCATACCTATTGAAAGTTGTCTTTCAGAATTTCCGTAAAGAAGTGGCATATAACTTAAATGAGAAATAAACTCTTAGCTTAGGTTTAAGTATGCTGCTGTAATAACTGCCTCTAGAAACTCCAGGGCCTTAGCACCTAAAAGGTTTACTTCTGGTTCAGGTTATATATCTCTCATGGGTCAGCAGTGGCTTTACTCCATTGTGTTGTCACTCTAGGACCCAGGATTCTAGAACTGTCTTAAACATTTTAGGATGGGGTTGTGCAGGCTATAAGGTCAAGCCTGCCATCAGTGGGAAAGGGAAGTATTAACCACCTTGGAGAGAATCAGCAAATAATTTGAACAATAATACAGTCTAGCATAATGAGTGAGTCATTCTTTTTAAAAAGAATATATCAAATTACTAAAAAAAATAAAATAAAATTCTCAGGCATAGTCTCCTGAGGCCCAGCCCTTGTAAGGCATGGAACAAATTCTCACTCTTGCAGATTTCTTTAGTTCCCTGACTTTTCTTTACCTCCACCCTGTAGCACTGAGCACCATATTTTCACATGGTACACATTCTAAACACATGTCTAAACTGGAGTGACTTTACATATCACCTCATGCTAAGATGTATTTGAAAAGTTTTCTTGGTGAGTTAATTTTTTCCTTTCTACTGTCTTCCTCCCTCCCTCCCTCCTTCCCTTCTTACCTTCCTTCCTTCTTTACTAATTTCCTCCCAAATGAAAATAACTTCTAGAAATTAATAATAAAAAGATATAATTTATAAATGGAAACAAATATGACCATTGAGTTCACTTAAAATAAATACAAAGCCCAATAAACTTATAAAAATGCACTCAACTACAATTGTGACTTAAGAAATTCAAAACAAATTGGGGTGGTTGACAAATCATCCCCAAATAAATAAACAATAATATTTACTTTAACAGTTTGTGGTAATGAAAAACCAGGACTACCTAACTATCCCTAAAGAGTAAAAATTAGAAACAATCTAAATGACCATCATCAGGAATATACTGTATAATAACAGATTAAGCATTTAAAAAATGCATGTATTACAACTCTGCATGTATGTGAAGATTTGTAAGATACATTAAAGTGAAAAAAAATGCATACTCAAACATACACATAAATGATGACATATACATAAAATTACTTTCTGAGTGTATACACACACACAGACACACACACACACACACAGAGTGAGAGAGCGAGAGAGAAGGGAACCCTCATGCACTGTTGATGGGATTGCAAATTGGTGCAGCCACTATGGCAAACAGTATGGAGATTCCTCAAAAAATTTAAAAATAGACTACCTTATGACCCAATAATTCCACTTTTGAGTATTTGAGCTGAAGAAATCCAAAACACTAATTTAAAAAGATATAAACAGCCCTATGTTCATGGCAGCATTATTTACAATAGCCAAGATATGGAAGCAACCTAGTGCCCATCAATAGATAATTCGATAAGTGGTGGTATGTATGTATGTATATGTATGTGTGTGCATACACACACACACACATATATATGTATGTATATATATATACACATATATATATTCCACTATATATATAGCCAAGTAATATTCCACTATATATAAAAAATGAAATCTTACCATTTATGACAACATGGATGTACCAAGAGGTTATTATGCTAAGTGAAATAAGTCAGACAGAGAAAGACAAATACCATATGATCTCACTTATATGTGGATTCTAGAAAAACAATAAACAGACAAACAAAAACAGACTCATAGATAGAATGAACTGATGGTTGCCAGATGATAGGGAGGCAGGGGGCTGGATAAAAAAGGCGAAGGGATTAAGAAATACAAGTTGGCAGTTAAAAAATAGTCAAGGGGATGTAAAATACAACATAGGGAATATAGTCAATAATATTGTAATAACTTTATATGGTGCTAGTGGGTACTAGACTTATTGGGGGGAATCACTTCATAAATTATATAAATGTCTAACCACTGTGTTGTACACCTGAAACTAATAAAATAATATTGACTATCAACTGAAAAATTTAAAAAGTAGTGACAATAGTGGTTGTCTTTGGAGGTAGGTGATGATAGAAGATTTTTTGTTTTTATTTGTATATTCCTGTTGTTTGAACTTTTAAAGCATAGTTCGATTTAAAAATCAGCAAGGATTATTTGTGGATGGTATTTATGGGCCATTATTACATCTTTTTTTCTTTTTTTTTTACTTTTATCTGTTTTTAAAAAGTTAGTTTTATAAATATGAAAATAGGTTTATTGTTTTGTCTGTTTGAAAACTATATTCTTATGTATAAAAATCAGGCAACAGGGAACAAAAACAATACAATGGAAAATAAAATTAACATAGACTTCCACTACTAGGACTACAGTCTTATAAAAATATATAACATATGGAAGAACAATGAGCATCAGTTACAATGAGCGTAAGGTAAATAGTGACCAGGAACTGATGGCACTACATCCCTGAATACAGAATATATACACCTTGTACTTCTGGTTTACCTGTTCAAAAAAAAAAAAAAAAAGATGAAATATGGCACAGCGAGATAGATGGCTTTGCTTAAAATAACTAACTCTCAGGTACAGATTTTATTTGCATTTACCAATGTTTTATGAGAAAGTCATGAAAAGGATCATTGTACTTATGGATGGTACTCAGATATAACAGTAGTGTAGGTAACCATCTCTTAAACTGATTGAAAATATGCTAGGAAGGTCTATTCTGCCTCAATGTTTCACCTAAGAACATCCAACCTAGCAATTCTTCACAGTTATCTCAAGTACCACCAAGTTAGCTTTGTTCCCTTTGATTAAAAACAATGATTTTTGTTAAAGCTCAAATAGCTCCTAGTGGGGCAACATATTATCAATCATATTATCAATCATTGGGACCACAAAGCAGATTTATTTATATTGCTTTTTCAGAAAAGCACTGAATATTAGATGGAAAGAAATGGTAATACTAAAGGCAGGTAGTATTGATTAATATAGATAGGAAAGATTTTTGGTATACTTTTGAGCATAGCGTTTCTACTTCTTGTAATTATTACTGAAAGCATTTGATTTTCTGATAAACGAATTCACTTTATTGTAATTATGACTAATCCTTATTGAATTTACCTTTGTCATTTTCTCACTTTTATTAATGTTCCTTTGTCTGATGTAAGTAGACGAGGAATTAGAACAATGCAAATTTTATTTTAAGCCCTACATTGTACTGACAGTGAATCCACTGAGCTTCTTATTTTGCCAAATAAAAAAGATGGTTGAGAGAAACATACTGAATTAGAATTGGTGGAAATACAGCCAGGCCCACCCACTGGGTAAATGTGGCCACCACCTGAAATCCAGAGATTTCTGATGAATAAAGATAATTATGAATAATACTCCACACCTTGCCTTGTTTGGAGCATATGGCAGTGGTTCTGCATTGCCAAGAAAATTAAATTTCTGTCTGCATATATTCTAATGTTTCACTCAGAAGCTTTACCTACATGTGACTCAAAGAAACATACAAGGTCTTTTCTGCACCATGCTGACAGAATTCACTGCAAAGGCTGATATGCTAAATAAAATCATCAGGAGTTGCATGGAATTGAATTTTAATCTGATGCCAGAACTGCAAAAGCATTTCAAATGCATACAGTATTTCTAAAGACCATGCTTTTGTGTACTCATACATATGAAATGCTAACAATCAGCATGATTCAATTGGTTGAATTTCTTCCGTGAAATTACTCAAGATTTTTTCAAAAATGTATGTTTTTCCAACTGATTATTATTAGTCATAAATAAATTTTATTTCCTGACTGTTAGGAAAAATTAACTCTTTCATTTATTCTATTCAAAACAATGAAATACACATTCACTCCCTTCCTTGTATGCTTCTGCTCAATCTCTCTCTCTCAATATAACCCCTCCCTCTATACCCCTAATGTTCTCAAACTGCTCAATCCTCTACTAACCCCAGCTAGCAAAATACTCTGTCAGTGCCTCATGGACTCCAGCTTTCTCATTCACTTTTGCTTTATAAAAACATTGATATTCTCAGCTTCTCAAAATTTCCTCCCCATTAAAGGGACAAACTGCTTTATCCAGTCATGATAAAATTGTGAGTTAATGATTTTACCTACTATTTATTCTCTATTAGTCTGTTGTTATTGTGATAATGCCACCTAACAAACTATTCCCTGAACCCAACGGCTTATAACAAAAAGCATTTATTTTTCTTACTCAAAGATCTGAGGATCAAGGAAGGTGTTTTGCTTCAGAGTAACCTGGGCTTGACTCTGAGCCCTGGTCGAGTTTAGATCTGTTTAACTTCATGCATTCTGGGGCTCAGGTTAAAGGGACAGTGGCTTTCTGAGACATGATAATCTCATGATAATCAGAGAAAAACAAGAGGCCAAGCCAAATTGTGGAAATACATTCAAGGCCTCTGTTCACATAGGGTCCAGAAGTATTTCTCTAGCAAAAGCGAGTCGCATGACTAGGTTCAATATAAATGGGGTAGTGAAATATACTTCACCCTCTAGAGTATACTGCACAGTCATATGGCAAAAAAAAAAAAAAGTGTAACATTGAGTCTGCATAGCTTCCAAGGATATATATATTTGGTCTTTAGTGGGAATTTACTAGAGGTAATACTGTGGCTTAAGTGGAAGTAGAATTTGTATTGGTGCAAAATGCTTGAAACTTTGTAAATTGAGAATCAGTTGAAGGAATGTAGTATCCTATGAATCACATCTGATATTCTTCATTCCATCAATCATATAATATCTAATGCTTACTATATGATAGGCACTGATATAATTGCTTTTCATGTCAACTCATGTAATTTTCACAATAACCCTATAAATTAATGACTATTCTGATTCTATTTGACAGGTTAAAGACCTAAAGCATAGAGAGATTTACCAGTTTGCCCATGGTGTACTCTAGTAAGGTATACTGTAGATCCAGATCCTATGATTCTAATTGAGAGACTTAATACGAAAATGGACAATGGCCGACCACATATAAAGTACAGTATTTTATAATTTAAAATATATATGTAAATAGAGCTCTAACCTACAACTTTTAGTACCTTTCCCAGGAAACCAACCTATTATCTCCAATAACCAGCCTACGAAGCGAGACTGCTATGAACCAGACTTGTAGGAAGTCAGATTGCTATCTCTAGTAACAATTTAGGAAGACCAACAATAATCCCTGTATCATAGGGGTTATGTTACCCAAAATGCCTACAACTTGACAAGTTTCCCAATTTTCGTCCTCATTTCAAATTTAGGACCAACTAGAGAAAGCCAAACATGCACCCTAACCAGTCACATAGGATGCCTTATTTCTAATTAGTTCACCTATAGCTTCCACATGCCAATATCTTCTAATCAGGGCATATCTAAAGTCCTCACATTTTATTACTATAAAACTTTCCCATTCCTCTGCCTGCCTTTGACTCTCTGCCAAGACACAGGTGATGGTGGTCGACTTCCTTACTACAGCAAACTCTGAATAAATACCTTTTGCTTTGCTTATGTGGTTATTCTTTATTTCCATATAACTGGAACATTATCAGTCATATCTAGTATAATTGAATTTGTACATATCTAACATAGATATTAAGACTATAGTTAACATTACTGAAAGGGCAATAATCTATTCTTTTCAGTACATAATTTTAGTATAATGGCCCTAATAATATTTGATATTTAGAGAAGAATATGGATATATCTACAGAAAGTTCAAGTTAATGATAGTCATAATAGTAATAGAAAATTCACATCTATAATAACAGCAATAATAGTAATAAAACAATAGCTATTTTATTAAGCACTTATAAATACTATACACATTATTAAAAACATTACTTTGTTTGTTGCTTACTCAAATTATATGAGCTGATTACTGGAATTATCCTCTTTACAGATGGGAAATTGAGGCTTAGAGAGATGATGCAACTTGCTTTGTTGCTTATTATACAAACAGACTTTAATTCTGGTAGTTTAATTCCAAAATATAAGTGAAATTATGCTTAGCTCAGTGTCTGGCATGCAGTAGGAATTCAACTTAATAAATACTTATAGATAAAAAGAATGAATTAGTTAATAACCAAGACAGTAAAACCTACACTGATACTGAGAACCTATTCATCAAACACCTTGGAATTTATGTCTTCGTCAGCTCCATTTTTCCTACGTGCATATTATTTGTGTTCATCTGCATTTTTGCATATATATAAAACTAGATTTTCTCTATTAGATAAGAGTATCTTAAGAGCATGAAATCATTTTTGCTTTTTTCTCTAAGGGTTTAATTTAACTGTATGAATGTTGTGCTAGGGAGAATGCTAGGGAGAAGGAGACCCAGGATTCTGTGCTACCCATTTGCCTTTATGCCTGGTAAATAAATATGTCAGTGACTGTTGGTTGCAGCTACTCTGGCCCCTCCCTCACCAAATCCAAAGGTCCATAACATCTCTGTTAAGCAACCATCAAATCTTAGTTAAGCACTATGTGTATGTGAAAAGTTATGTCTAGGAGGTGACTTCCTGACAATCACATATCCTGGGAATGAATACTCCTAACAATGATTTGTTGGAAATAATCTTTCAATTCTTCAGCAGGACAGTTAAGGGATTGTAGTCTTCATGTGCATATGTGTTAAAAGGCACAGTTCATTTCCTTCAAAGAGCTTGAGATCCATTGTAAGGAGACAATGAAATGATGACTTACAATAAACTTCACTGATAAGTACCAAAACAATGATTCAAGGAATGTATTTAAGTAAAAATTGTTCAAATTTTTTTTTTTTTAATCTGCAAGGAGAAGATAAGATTTGCCATTATGAAAAATGGCTTAATTAAAGGCAAGGGAGAAAAGAACACATTCCAGTCATGGGCATTAGTGTGGCCAAAAAGGCACAGCGTAGGAAAAAGTAAAACATGCAGAGGCGCATGAGTACATCAGTCCACTAGGAAAAACGTGTTTATGCAAAGGAAATAGTGCCTGTCATTTCTGTCTTCGGCGTACACAAAGAATGTCTGACCTTTAGTGGAAGATCAAAGAGTAATGAGAAATAACACAAGTTCTTATTTTGGACCCAGAACTTCCAAATGGCAGTTCTACAATTTACATTTTTAGGGGATGAGTTATCACAACTAAATGCCATTTTTCTTCATATGTGATGATGTCTGTTCATGTGACAACACGACATTTTATAAATAACACATTGTACCATCCTGCACTGTTTTGAAGGAGATATGCCTGCTGTTTCCCCCGTTTCTTTCTTGATATCTCACTGTTTTACCTCTCAACAAATTATGTATTCCACAGAATTATGCTCACAGCTTTTTTTTCTTTTCTCAAAAGAGGCCATGAAAAAGTGAAATCTATCTAGCAGACCACTGAACTTCCATTTCTCTGAAGACTCATGGGCAAGCCCACAGCCCATATTATCATAAAACTAGGAGGATTTTTTTTCTTTTTTTACCACTCTGCCATTTGCTAATGCATTGAGATCATCCTTTATTAGTCTCCCCCACTCCCTTTTTTTTACTTGGGTTCTGACATTTTTTACAGCAAGCATCTTTCTATCATTTCCAAATTCGTTATCTGGTTTTATTTCCAGTCCCTGGCACTTAAGCGCTCGGGTATGTGAAAATCTATGAAATATTTCCATAGACCTGGCAGTTGACTATTTAAGTCATTCCTTCAGAGAACAGAGACAGTGCAGACACTAGAGAACCAAAGCTGGATGTGGCCTCCTCCATTCATACAACTCGTGTTGTCGAATGGAGCCAGAGAGATAATTTGGGTCCAGTTTATCATGGTCTATAAAGAGTTTCACTCAACAATCATTACTGTCTTTTTTCACAAGTCTCTGTGCTAGGTACTCAAAGGGTACAGGATGGCAAAGGTACTGTCTTTGCCATCAAAAAACTTACAGTCTAATATGAGATCGGATCCTGATTGTATCAGAGAGTGATGGGTATTGTTAGAAAAGTAGAGATAAAAGGAGATGGGAATTCAAAGAAGAGGATTATTTTTCACTGACCAAGGGCCAGTCATGCTTTCTGAAAAATAAAATGCACTATTTTACCTCTGTCCTAATGGCTGGGCAGGAAGCACATTACAATAAACCTATATATCCAGGCATTTTGAGCTATAAAGAATTGGCTAATATCATCTGTCACAATCTAAATCTCATTTCTCCTTCCTAGTAATGGTGCTATTTAAATCCAATTGTACCTGATCCCAAGGAGCCCAAGCAAATACAAATCCGTGGTATAAAATGACCTGTTTGATTCAGTTAATTTCAGGGTTTTACTTCTCATATTGCCTACAACCATTCCATTCATTTGGATAACTGTAGAAAAATACCCTAAAAAATAGTTAAATAAATAATGGTGCCAAAAGTTCCTTTCCACTACATTTTAGTTCTCTCATTTTATCATAAATCTTAAATTTGCCTTAAGACTCTAACAGCACTTTAGCGAGCGTGAAATGTGATTATAATTATGAAAGTAACTGGAAAAGAAAACATCAGCTTACTAGATATGTTATTCTAAAATAGAAATACTTAGGAATGGGGGAAATTTCCAACCCAGAAACACAAAGATTCTATGAAGATGTGAAATTTATCATATTCCTGCAAAGAGTTCTTTTTTCTTTTGTTACTTCTCTATTGCATTAAATTATATGTCTGCATCATAAAGTAGCCTGCATTTTTCCATTTTAAATTTTCTAATCATGAGAAGTAATTAACCTTATAATAGCTCTAATTCTAGATACTCACATTGCCCTTTTTCTTATTAGTTATTTTAATTTGTCTAACATGTATTGGGATACTGATAATATGCAGTTCAAATTTTAATTTAAATAGACTGTAATCTTGGAAGAGAGAACTGTTTCAATCTGCAATAAGACACTAATTTTTTAATACACATATATGTTGCTATAATTCACCCATCATGACCATTTAAAAGAAAAACTTATTATTATAAAAATATTTAAATTTTATTTTAATTTATTTGTTCACCTTTTTCCAGCTTTACTGAGATATAATTGACATATAGCAACATTGCGTAAGTTAAAGGTATACAAAACTCTTACATATTGCAAAACGATTATCACCATAGCATTAGCTACTTATTACCTGGATCATATCACATGATTACCATTTCTCTTTTTTGGTAAGAACATTTAAGGTCTACCTCTTAGCAACTTTCCAGTATATAACTTAATATTGGTAACTATAGTCACCATGTTGAATATTAAATACTCAGAGCTTATTCCTCCGACAGCTGGAAGTTGGTACTCTTTGGCTAAATTTCCCCTTTCCCTCTAACCCCTAGTCCCTTATAATCACCATTCTAGTTCCTGTTTCTCTGAGTTGGGCATTTTTAGATTCCACATATAAGTGATATCATACGATATTTTTCTTTCTCTATCTGACTTATTTCCCTTAGCATAATGCCATCAAGTTCCATCCATGTCGTTACAAAAGGAATGATGTTCTTCTTTCTCATGGCTGAACAATATTCCATTATATAACGGAATATAATGTAATATAATGTAATATATTGTATCTTTTATCCATTAATTGACAGACATTTAGGTTGTTTCCATATCTTGTCTATTGTGAATAATGTTGCAATGAACACAAAGGTGCAGATATTTCTTTGAGATCTTGTTTTCATTTCTTTTGAATATAAACCCATCTATGGGATTGCTGGATCATATGGTAATTCAATTTTTAAATGTTTGAAGAACCTCCATACTGTTTTCCATAGCGGCTGTACCAACCTGCATTCCTACCAATAGTACACGCAGGTTCTCTTTCCTCCATATCCTCTCCAACATTTGTTATCTCTTGCTTTTTTTGATAATAGGCATTCTAACAGATATGAGAAACTCTCATTGAGGTTTTGATTTCTCTGACAATTAGTGATGGTGAGAATCTTTTTAGGTACCTGTTAGTCATTTGTGTCTTCTTTAGAAGTATATTCAGATCCATTTTTAAATTAAATTGTGTGTTTGTTTATTGAGTTATCTGAGTTTATTATATATTTGGATATTAATTACTTATCAGATATATGATTTGAAAATATCTTCTCTCATTCCATATGTTGCCTTTTTATTTTGTTGATAGTTTGCTGTGCAGAAGCTTTTTAGTTTGTTGTAGCCCTACTTGTTCATTTTGGCTTTTGTTGCCTTTGCTTTCGGTGTCAAATCAAAAAAATCATTGCCAAGACTGACGTCATGGAGCTTACCCTATGTTTTCTTCTAGGATTTTTATAGTTTCTGGTCATGTACAAGTCTGTAATCTATTTTGTGTTGATTTTTGTATATGGTGTAATATAAGGGTCCAGTTTCATTCTTTTGCATATAGCTATTCAGTTTTCCAAACACCAGTTACTGAAAAAACTACCCTTCTCCATTTTATATTTTTGGCTCCTTTGTTGTAAATTAATTGACCATATATGCATGGGTTTATTTCTGGAGTCTAAATTTACTTTTAATTGATTATTATCTAAATATAATATATTGTACCTATTTTATTCATATTTCAGTGCCCTAAATCATTCTGCAAATGTTGTGATGGTGGGAGTAACATTTGGGATTTTTTTAATTTATGTAAAATTACTATAATAGTGAGATAGAAATATGGGAAACAATTTATTCCAACAGGGACAAATTAATAATTTCTTGGTATATGTTGAAATCTAAAAAAAGAAAAAAGACCCAGAGGGAGCTGAAAAGTTTATTGAAAGTTAATTTTTCAAATGCCAATATAAAATAAAATACTTTCACATATAAAAATTTTTCATGCTTACAAGGAGAAAAAATGTTTCAGATACTTTGAATAAAATTGAGAGGTAACAAAGATCTTAAGCTTAAGCTGTACGTGCTATTTGGCTTAGAGCTGCTTATACAGGCTTCAGAATTATGGTAATTTTCAATCCCGAGGCTTTGTTTCTAAAATTTATATTTTAAATAACAGCTAGGCACATTTTATGAACCGCATCACTAAGAAGCCATCTGTATATTTTTATATTGGCCACTTAGAATTTGTTAAATCTGTCAGTTGCTAAGCTGTGGTTTCTCAAATCATTGGAAGGTAACTCTCAAGACCAAAAGCCACTGTGGTGATTGGTGAATGCTTTAATATGCACTGAGAGAAAAGAAAACTATAAAGCAGTTAAGAGGTTGGGTATACATGTAGCTAAAACATTCCATAAATATGGAGGATGCTGTCAGTCAGCTCCCCATATAATATCATGGCCTGGGGACCACCAAATGCTGGAGGTCTAACATTACCCTTCACATTGATTTACAATGGGGTTTGGTAAATAAAGGTTATCCTCCCCAGCCCTCAGCACTATACACTTGCCTCTTCTTGGTTGGTTTATTACTGGGAGTACCTGGTAGAGGTAACAATTTTGTATAAAGTTACCCCGGAGCACATGGATTATTCTTAGCCTGATTTGTATTTATGTGCAACTGAACAGGCAGCAGCAATCAGACTTATGTCCTCAGTTTGCCTTATAAGTGTGTTTCTCTTCTGTCAGGAATAATGACCAATAAAGTACTTTTTCAGTCCCAAGCGCACTGTGCCAGGTTTCTGACCTAAGACTCAGCTCCATGTGATTTTTTTTTTCTTTTGCATATGACAGGAATACCTGCCCAGAATGCATAGCAAATTATTTCTAAACTTTTAGTTCTAAGTACTCAAGGTTGTTCTTAGTGAAAATTCAATTCGAGTTTTTTTTTTTTTGAAAGCTACTACTTTGTTTTTCCCCCCTTTATTGTATTTCATTCCTTCTTATTATTGTTAATATTGTCTTGTGGAACTAAACTGTTTTATCTAATTATGACTGGTAAACAATAACGATAACACTAATAAGATGTAACCTATACTGTACTTATATAATATATATAACATTTTTTTCTAAACTATTTGAGATTATATTGCAGCCCTTAAATACTCCAGTATGTAGTTATTAAGAACAAGGACAGTTTCTTATATAACTACAGAACAACTATCAAAATAAGAAAATTAACATTAATACAATACTATAATCTGCAAGCCTTAAATTTCACCACTTTTTCTCATAATGACTTTTATCATTAGTCTCTCCTAGCCTCCCTCCCCAAAATTTTAGTCTAAAATCCAATTCAGGATCACTTATTGCATTTATTATTCATGTCTCTTTTATTCCTATAATCTGGCACATTTCCTCAATCTTTTTTTTTTTTTTTTTTTACTGACCTTTATATTTGAAGAGCATAGGTCAATTATTTTATAGTGTTTGGATTTGTCTGATGTTCCATATAATTAATTTCAGGTTATAAATTTGGGAACAGAAATAAAGCAGAGTGATGTTGTGTCCTCAGTGCATTATTTCAGGAAGTACACAATGTTGGTTAATGCCATCACTGGCAGTGGTAATCTAGATCCTTGGTTGAGGTAGTGTCTGCCAAGTGTCTCTATTGGAAAAGGCCTATTTATTTTCTTTTTAATTAATAAGCATTCTATGGGAAGATATTTTGAATCTTTGGAAATATGTTCTTTTCTCATCAAACTTTTTTCTTAGTAGTGTTAGCATCCATTGATGATTCTTGCCTGAGTTATTTAATTTTACTGTGATAGTGGCCAAGTGGTGAATTCCTTTTACATTTATCAATTGACATTTTATAGTAAAAAATAAATTTTCTCTCTCTGTTCGTCTATGTATATAATTATATCAGTATGGCTTCATGAACTCATTTTAATTCGGTGGATTATATTTTGCATGATTGTAGTAATGCACCACCAAAATCTCCTTTTGTGAGAATTCGAGAATGTATGTGTCTGACATCCTTCAGTTCCTGCACCTTCAGATCCACTGCCATGTTGACACCAAAGCCATGCTCTCATTATTTTTAATGGCTCCCATTATTTTTAATATACTTATTTACTCAGCAATAAAATACAGAGAAATTAGTTTCAAAAGTTTTTACCCATACTACATAAGAAACACCTACCAGTGAAAGTTTAATATCTAGACATGGTTATTTTGTTCTTTTGCTTGGTGGTCTATAGTTTTTTTTTTTTCTTTATTCTGAGGGTATATAAATGCAGTACAATGTTAAAATTACTTAGGTTATTTTTTCCTCATTTTAATCAGTTGTTATTAATTCAATCAGGTTCATTTGTTTCTGTTTGTATTATATTTAATAATTTTTCCTGTCTTTGTTGGCTATCTACCTATCTATCCGTTTCTTATTCAGTATTCTGCTTTTGGAACTTGAACCAGGTGTTACAAATTTATAAAAACAAGTCGGGTTTACAAAAAATTTTTACAGAAAGTTATAAGAAAATACAGTATTTTCATTATGATTGAAGCCTGTGTGTGTGCTTTTCACATTGCATACTGTCCCTCATTCCTATGGGTAACTACTGTCCTGGATGTTTATCTTTCGTGTATTTTCATTTATACTTTTTTGCTTATAAATATGTTTTGAGCTTTTTTCTTTCCAAAGCATCAAATGATATTTAATTTGATTTTCATGAATAAATTTTTGCGAGATATTCATTATTTTTACTATTGTATAATATTCCAAACATACTAATTCAGTCACAACTTCTGCTAGTGGGTATTTATTTGTTTTAATTTGTTTTGCAATTGCAAGCAGTGCTGCAATAAAAAATCTTGTGCTGTCTTCTTGTGCTCATGTGCAAGAGTACATACACCTTTAACTTTATGCAGGTTCGTGGAGCTGTTCAGAATTGTTCTACCAATTTACACTCCAACCAGAAGTATGCAAGAGTTCCTATGGCTCCACATTCTCACTAATAATTTCTATTGTAAGCAAACATTTTTTAATTGAAATTTGTGAAATAATATCTCATTTTGATTTTCATTTCCATGAATATGATTTTCATTTCCATGAATATTAATATGAGTTTTGTCATTTTTGTATAATTACTGGTGGCTAGTGTTTCTTCTGTTAGGTATTGGTACACATCTTTTTTCTCCATTTTGATTTTTTAATTCTTTTTCTCATTGATTTGGAGGAACACTTTATATCTTTTTAATGCTAGTCATTTGGTAATTAGGTTTTACAAATATCTTATTGGTGACTTTTTTTTTACTTTTTAAATTTTGATGGATAAAAATAATGTACTTATATTTGCCACTTTTTATATACATTTGTATGCTATGTGTCTTGGTTAGGAAATTCTTTTCAATCTGCAAATCACAAAGATATTTCCTTATATTCTAAATTTCACATTTAGGTTGTATAATCACTTTGAACTGGTTCTGGGTGTTACATGAAATGGGGATCAGATTTTATTTTACCTATATGTAGTATATTGTTCTAGAAAAATTTCCAGAATTCTTTCCCCATTTACCTGTAATACCACTTATGCATATATACAGTTTCACATATGTGTATCTCTGAGCTTTTTATTTTATTTGTTTATTAATATCTTTTATTGATATTCCTATGTTCATTAAAATAAGTTTATAATAAAAATTATAAGTCCTCTTATTCTCTTCTTCAGGAATGTTTTCTTATGCTGGACTTGTCGTTTTTCCATGTTAACTTTAGAATCAGCTTGTCCAATGTCATTGAAATTACTGTCAGGATTTCTTTGGATTTTGTAGAACATATAGACAATTTTAATGAGAATTGCTATGTCTATGATATTGAAAGTATTAATGAACATGCTATTTTTTATGTAGGTCATCTTTAATACCTTTCAATAAAGTTTCACAATTTTCTCCATAAAAATCATTAACATCTTTATTTTATTCTTATAATCTTTTAAATTTGGTGCTGCTATCAATGATAGATATATATTTTAAATTATATTTACTGTTGTTGCTGGTGTATAGAAATGCAATTTATTTTTTATATAGAACTTACATACCTGGTTGACGTCTCATTAATTCTAATAATTTGTTTGTAGATTCTCTTGCGTTATCTATGTAGGCAATCATATCATCTGTGAGTAATGGCACCTTTGTTTCTCTTCTTTTTTTTTTTTTTTTAGGCCATATACCTCTTAATTATGTCTTTTATTTATTTGTTCATTGGTTTGTTTATTGTGTTGGTAAGGACACCTAGTACATTATTAAATAGGAGGAGTAGCAAATGTCTCTCTTGTGCTTGCTATTAAAAGGAATGCAGATGCATCTGTTTACGTTATTAAGATTTTACTGTAGGATTTGTTAAGACCCTTTATGAGAAAAAAATTCTCAGTTGTTTTCTAATTTTATGTTTTTCTTTTTATTTATGATTTGGTGTTTAATTCTATTGATTTTTTTTTTTTTTAGCAATTATTGACATCATGTGAATTTTCTCCTTTAATTGGTTTATGTGGTGATATTTATAGATTTTTAATGGCTATTTAAATCTAAATTCAACTCTTCGTTTCCAGGATAAAACCAACATAGTTTTAAAATTTATTTCTAGATACAGTAATAATATTTTGTTTAGGAGTTTTGCATCAATATTCATGAGTAATATGGGCTTATATCACTTTTTAGTAACTACTATTCTTTTCTGTTTTGGTTTCAATGTCACATTAGCCTCGGATATAATTAAGGAGGTCTTCTTTTCTCTATTTTCAGTGACAAAGACAGCCTCGGTTTGACTACAGTTTAGATAGGTTTATTCTTGACTATTGGCCCCCAACCTCCCTTTTCTTAGAGCGGTTACTTTAGACAGTCGCGATCGTAAATTCTTGTTCTGCCCCTTTAAGACCTAAATTCTTTATAAGCCTGGAATATCCTTTTCAAGACCTGAGAGCCATTTCTTTGAAATAAAATAAATAATAAGCTTATACTGATATATCTTTAGTCATCATTTTTCAAAATGTATAACCAATATAGACTCCTGTACCATATGGTCATAGCAGCCCTTCCATCCTCCCCCAAAAGTTATATCAAACTATTGTTAATATGTTCAAACATCAAGTAATCTGTAAGTTTTTCTAATTTTTTTTTTTTTTAATTTTGGATCATACCTTCTAGAGTCTTCCCTCTTCCTGTTTCCATCTTGTCTGATTACTTTCTAGGTCTGGTACACATCAGATATCCTGAGTCTTCCCTTTACCTCTATCCTGGGAATTCCTTTCCCCTCTCTTCTGCATCAGGGACCCTGATTCCTGGGTCCTATATTTTTCTCTTTCTGGTTTATTCTTTTCACTTTAATTTCTTGAACACCACTTCTAGGATATAGGGGAGATAAAATATTGATACCTCATAAGTGAAAAAATATATTGTATCTTATACTTGATTGATAGATTAGTTAAGCATAGAATTCTGAATTGGAAATACTTTTCAGTCAAATAGTTGAGGGCTTTGCTCTATTACCTTCTAGTTTCATGTGTGGCCACTAAGAATTCTGAAGCCATAATCTTAATTATTTTCCTTTATAGCTTGTTTTTATCTTCCACATCTAGAATATTTTGGAGTCTTTATTTAGTAGAATTCTGAAATAGCAAGATGTTTCTCAATGGGGATTATATCTGTGTTATTTATTCATTTATATTCATGATGCCAGAAACTTAAGGGCCCCTTTCAATCTAAAAGCTCAAGCTCTTCAATTCAAAGAAATATTTTAATTAATTCATTTTATCATTTCAGCTGTTTTCTCTCTTTCAGAAAATATTTTTCAGTTGGATGTTGAATCTCTGCGAATAATCCTCTAATTTTGATCTCTCCTTTTTTATCCTTATTGTTCACCTCTTTATATATTTGTTCTAACTTCTTGAGAATTTACTCAATTTTTTTATTTGAACAATCTATTAAATTGTTTCTATCATATATTTTTATTCCTAAGAGCTATTTTTCTATAATTTTCCTACTTTTATGTGTAAAATATCTTCCCTTATCTCTGATATTAATTATAGTTCTTTTTAAAAGTTTTCTATCATATTGCTTGCATTTCTTTTTTTTTCACTTTGCTTGTTTAACCCCTTTTATGTTAATGATTTTTTTCTATGTCCTATGATTCTTGCTAGCCCTTTATATCTAAGAATGAAACCAAAGCACTAAAACTTTGATTGGAAACTATGAGCATGACAAGGATTTTTGACCAGAGAAATTAGTGGAGAGTGACCATTTAGGGGTTCTAGTATTTCACTGAAGGATCCAAAATGTCAGAATGTCAGAATGTATAAGCAATGTCCCTGAGGTAATTATATTTTTGTAAAGATGATAATCCTCCAATCTTCTGCCTGGGTAGGGAATTGATTACTGGTATGCTTATAGACGAAAGAGGGCTGGAGGTTGTCTCATCACTCATTATAAATGATATAATTATTTTTGAAGAGCAGAAGTCAATGGAGTACAATCATAAAGCAATTTTATCAGCACATTTTAGGTTTCTCAGTGAATTCTCTCACTTGGAAACTGCATTTACATTTAACACGATGCCACGACACCTCATTTTTCAGTAGCTACTTTTACTTCCTTTCTCAAACCCTGTGTTTCTGGCAATCCAAATCTTCTTTTTGGGTCTCATCATTAAGCAGTCCTGAAGTAGAGTTTTTAAAAGTGCCCCAAGCTTCTTTCCACTGTGAGATCCATATCTCACCCTGATAATACCCTCCTCAGAGTCATCATCTAAGGACATGCATCTACTTTCCCATGCAATTCTCTATTTTGCTGTTTAGAAAAACAAAAACAACAACAAAAAACATGATACTGGCACCAATTTCTGCTTCCTGAAAATTCCAGTAAATGCAGTCCAAATTCACTAGGGAGTGTTCCTGGACCTCCTTTCACTCATCTTAAGGTGATTGTTAAGCAGGCACCTTTCTTCTCTCACAGGAGAAACACTAGGAAGAAATTTTCTCTGAAAATACAACTCTTTTTTGGCATTTCAAATCCTTTACTTATCCTCAAGGTTAAAGCTGAGCTAAAGAGGACAAACTACTAGTTTTCTATCTACTTCCTTTCCAATCTTGCTTCGGTGATCCAGCACCTGGCTATTAGATATAAGGTTAGCTTTAGGCATCTCAAGCCTCAGACAAAATTGAAATAGAATCTTATTTTAAGATTGTATAAACTTCTCCTTTACCTCTTAAATAAATTATTCATAAGATAAATAAGGAAAGGAAGGAAGGAAGAAAACATTGCCTATAGGTTAGATTCTAGCCAGAGTCCTGTGTCTTTTCATATTATCCAGAGACTTCTTATTTTGTTTCTGTTTTTGTTATATTTCAACTTGATTTTGACTCTTGGTAGTTGCAGATTTCACCTTTGTTGTTTCTTTGTCAAGTTTAGGGTAGAGAGAATTTCACTTTAATATTGTGTTATATGGAAAGGTTCGCATCATTCTTATGAATTTAGTATGGCAGCTTTGTTTGGCTCATGTCTCTGTGATGTTCCATGATCTGAGCCTCTCCAAATTAGGGTTTGCAGAGAGCAAATTCTGCTGCTACAGTTGTGGAAGGAGTTTCTTCTTGCTGTGATTGTTAGGGAAGAAATGTACAATATTGATTGCTCCTTATACTGACCCTTAACTAATTTTTACTCCTCTTTCCACCTATAGATATATCTGGTGCTGTGAAACTGGTATCTCCACATCAGACATGGCCAGTGGGTTACCATTTTATAGCCTCTGCTCTAAACTAACCATCCCAGGCACTAAATTAATCTGTAAGCGAACTGGTTTTGTAATCTCATGTTAGAGGTTTTATTCCTTTTAAAAATTCATCAAAATAATTTGTCCCAGGTAGAGTTAAGTAGCCACCCACACTTTTTAGTAAAATTAGTATAGTAGTTTTTTTTTTTTACTTTTGAGTAAAATATATTCCTTCTGATAATGATCTCATTTCCTCAAGAGACCGATCAGTTATAACTTCATGCACAATTCATTTTACTGACACATTTGCAGTTGTCTGGAATTATTTGACTGCATTTTGAACCTGATGCTTTTTAAGTATCTACCGGCACAATGGTTTTATGTGACCCAAATAACAGAATTTGCAATGGCTCTGCCAAACTTTATCCACAACAATTTCAAGTGGGAAAATTTTATTTTTCTTAATTTCTTTAGGAACAGTTTCTTGAAACAGAGAAGGAAATAATTCTTATATTCACTATTGACCTACGAAATAAGCTTAGGGGGAATTTCATTTGCACATCTCTCTAGGGGCTGTCATCAAGTCTCAGCTCATTAGCCCTGCATCATTTCCTTCCCTCTACCCCATGGATATGCATTTCAGACTGGGTGTAAATTGATCATCTCCTCCTTAACTCATCCTAGTTCTAACACTAATCATAACTAGAACCATGGGGATTGCGAAGTCATAAAAATAAAGATAAAGGGAGTCAATATTTACTGAATATCTGCTATATGCCAGGCACTCTACCAGGTACTTTACATCTGTTGTAAATACAGAAGTAGGTATTATTCTTCTAATTTTCTAGTTTTCCTAATGATAAACTGTAGTTTTAAAGAGCAGGATATCATGGCCAGTTAGTCGTGGTCCAAATATTAAAAAATGTTTTTTATTACTTTTAAGCCCATGTCCCCACCCTTTTCACAGCCCTGTATTTAGGTCAACATGGAGTGAAAGATTTCAATTTCACAAGTAACCTTTTGAGGTTTGACTAATTTTTTCAGTGTGACTTCTTTAGGGAGAGCTCTGTGCTCTATGAGTGAAATGAACCTTAATTTCCTTGCCTGAGCAGATAGAGAAGTTAAAATTCAATTTGTAAAGACTGCCAGAGAACTAAAGAACGATCTCTCTCTCTCTCTCTCTCTCTCTCTCTCTCTCTCTCTCTCTCTCTCTCTCACACACACACACACACACACACACACACACACACACCCCACATTATCCTACAAAGCAATTGCATTATAATGGATTTGAATGGTATCTGCTCTCAGTTCTAAGGCCCCAAAATAAAGGCACATGATAGGTTTTGGCTGTGTCCAAGGAAATAAATCTTTTTATTATTTTCTGTTGAAGAATAGGTGTGTAAATTAGACTGTGTTTTCTGCTGGGGTTTCAATCATAAAAAATCTTGGTAATCAGCCTTCAAGTTATTACATGAATTTCAGTGAGCTGAAGGAGACCAAAAGAAAAAATATTCTAAAGAGAATGAGTGCTATTTATAAATATTTCAAATTAACTTATACTAATGCTGATTTTTTTCCAAGGTCTTGATTGGATATTGTGAAAAATCATTTTTTTGGTAAATAAATACATGAAAATGTACATATACATGTTATTTTTTAATAGAGATGATTATTTTAATTGCCTAAATGATTTTATTTTGCATTCTATGTTCTTTTATTTCAGTGGTTACTTTATAAGAAAACAGAAGCATTAATTGGAAATATTTTCTCTCTTTGGAATTTCAAGATTTAAACAGTATTTTATCTTCAAAATGACTTGCCAGTATTTATTGCATGGAGAATATCAATGTTTCTGTCTTTTAACAATTCCATCATTTATTTTTATGACAATAGCTTTGTGAACTTTTCTAATTATATGTAATATAATAGGTATATATGCATACACACACACACACACACACACACACACACACACACACACAATGTTAAAAAAAAAAAAAGAAAAAACACAACAGAAAAAGAAAGTAAAATTACCCCAAACTCCATCACTAGAGCCCTGTCGATTCTTTGTTTCATCCTTGGGCAGTACATTCCTTTCATACTCACATTTCTGCCTTCCAGATTCCTCTGTTCTACTTCCCGTAGCAGCACTTGATTGCCCTCCGTGAAGCACACCATAGCCATTCCACTCTCCTGCTCATCATTCTTAACTGATCCCACTTCCTATGTGAGGCCAATCATAAAACCCCAGCACTGTTCTTCACTGTTCCCCTACACATATCTCTGTCACCAGGCCTTCGCTTACTCTGATCTACCCTCATGGAGTTCCCTCTTCTCCTTTATATTTCCACTTACCCAGGTCCCAGGTGACTGGAATGCAGATGGGAAATCTGATGAGGTTCTATGTAATAATGGAATCATCAGTGAAATATCACAGTAGTTGCCCAAGTTAAAGTCCATTTTTTTAAAAGACAAACACATACACACAGAGAATTAAAGGACCTCAGACACCACTTGAAAAAGTCTCCTTTGTGAGAATCTCCAAGTGTGAATCTGTATTTCTAATGTGGGCAGAGATGCTAACAGTCACACCCAAAGTCACTCAGCCAGTTAGTGGGAGAGCCGGGATAGAAACCTGTTGTTCTCGATTATTTGTCTCAGGATTTTTCCTCTGAATTATGCCACTTTTTTTTCCCTTTTCTTTTCTTTTTTTAAATTTATTTATTTAAGTTAGTTTCAAGTATATAATACATTGGTTAGACATCTATAATGTTCATAAAATGGTGTCCCCAGTTGCTCCTTCCTTCCCCTGGCCCTCTGCTTAACCATCATATTAGTGCTAACTGCATTCCCTCTGCCATGCTCCCCGTGCTCAACTATCAACTACTCATTTGTACTTCTTTAACCCTTTACCCCATTCCTCCTGCCTCCCAACACCCCTCCCCTCTGTCACTAAATTGTCCACTATATTTGAGTCTGGGTTTAATTAGTTTATTTTTTTTGTTCCTTAGATACCACATATAAGTGAAATCATATGGTATTTTTCTTTCTCTGACTTATTTCTCCTCTAGGTTCATCCATGTCAATGCAAATGCTAGGATTTCATTTTTTTAAATGCCTGAGTAATTTTTCGTTGTATATGTGAACCATGATTTCTTTTATCCAATTGTCTGTCGATAGGCATTTATGTTGCTTCCATATCTTGGCTATTGTAAATTGTGCTGCCACGAATATTGGAGTGCATAGATCTTTATGAATTATTGTTTTGGTTTTCTTTGGATAAATACCCAGAAGTACAATTTCCAGGTCAAAAGGTATGTCCATTTTTAATTTTTTGAGGAACCTCCATACTTTTTTCCCTAGCAGCTGTACCAATTTGCAATCCCACCAACAATGTATGAGGGTTTCCTTTTCTCTGCATCCTCGACAATACTTGCTGTTTTCTGATTTATTGATGATAGCCTTTCTGACAGGTGTAAGGTGTTATCTCATTGTGGTTTTAATTTGCATTTCTCTGATGTTTAGCGACCTTGAACATCTTTTCATATGTCTGTTAGTCATCTGTATTTCCTCTTTGGAGAAGTATCTGTTCAGGTGTTCTGCCCATTTTTTAAATGAATTGTTTGTTTGTTTTGTTGTTGAATTATGTAAGTTCTTTATAAATTTTGGATATTAACCTCTTACCAAATGTATCATTAGTGAATATCTTCTCCCAAACAGTCGGTTGTCTTTTTGTTTTGTTAATGGTTTCCTTTGCTGTACAAAAACTTTTTAGTTTGATGTAGTCCCATTTGTATTTTTTCTTTTGTTCCTTTTGCTTTAGGAGATATATCTGAAAAGAAATTCCTGTTAGTAATATCAGAGAGTTTACTGCCTAGATTTTCTTCTAAAAGTTTTATGGTTTCAAGTCTTACATTTAAATCTTTAATCCATTTTGAGTCTATTCTTGTATATAGTGTAAGAAGATAGTCCAGCTTTTTTTTTTTTTTGCATTTATCTGTCCAATTTTCCCAACACCCTTTATTGAAGAGGCTATCTTTATTCCATTGTATATTCTTACCTCCTTTGTCATATATTAAGTAAGTGTATAAGCGTGGATTTATTTCTGGGCTCTCTATTCTGTTCCATTGATCAATGTATCTGTTTTTATGCCAGTACCATGCTGTTTTGATTGCTATAGCTTTGTAGTATAGTTTGATATCAGGTAATGTGATACCTCCAACTTTCTCAAGATTACCATGGCTATTCAGAGTTTTTTATAGCTCCATATAAATTTTAGGATTGTTTGTTCTAGCTCTCTGAAAATGCCATTGGTATTTTGATAGGGATTGCATTGAATCTATAGATGGCTTTGGGTAGTATGGGCATTTTAACAATGTTGATTTTCCTACCCATGAGCAGGGTATATGCTTCCATTTATTTGTGTCTTCTTCAACTTCTTTTATCAATGACTTATAATTTTCTGAAAATAGGTTTTCTACCTTCTTGGTTAATTTGATTCCCAGATATTTCATAGTTTTCGACATAATTGTAAATGGGATTGTTTTCTTAATTTCTCTTTCTGAAAGTTCATCATTGGTGTATAAAAATGCCATTGACTTCTGAATATTTATTTTGTAACCTACTTTACTGAATTCATTGATCAGTTCTAACAGTTTTTTGGTGGAATCTTTAGGGTTCTCTCTATATAGAATCATGTCATTGGCATATAACAAGAGTTTTACTTCTTCCTTTCCGATTCGGATGCCTTTTATTTCTCTTTCTTGTCTTACTGCTGTGGCTAAGACTTCCAATACTTCCACTGTTGAAGAGGAATGGTGAAGTGGGCATCCTTGTCTTGTTCCTGATCTTAAGGGAAATGCTTTTGGCCTTTCCCCTTTGAGTATGATGTTAGCTGTAAGTTTGTCATATATGGCCTTTATTATGTTGAAGTATGTTCCCTCTATTCCCACTTTGCTGAGAGTTTTTATCATACATAGATGCTGGATTTTGTCAAACACTTCTGCTGCATCTGTTGATATATTCATATGGTTTTTATCTTTTGATTTGTTAATGTGGTATATCACATTAATTGTTTTGTGGATATTGAACCAATTTTGCATCCCAGGAAGAAATCCAGCTTGATCATAGTGTATGATATTTTTAATGTATTAGTGAATTTGATTTGCTAATATTTTGTTGAGGATTTTTGCATCAATGTTCATGAGAGATATCTGCCTATAGTTTTCTTTTTTTGTAATGTCTTTGCCTGTTTTTGGAATCAAGGTAATGGTGGCCTCATAAAAGGAGTTAGGGAGCCTTTCTTCTTATTGAATTTTTTGGAATAGTTTAAGAATAGGTGATAATTCTTTAAATGTTTGGTAAAATTCACCTATGAAGCTATCTGGTCCAGGATTTCTGTTTTTTGGGAGGTTTTTGATTACTGATTCGATTTCATTGGTGGTAATCGGTCGGTTCAGATTTTCTATTTCTACTTGACTCAGTCTTGGGAGATTGTATGTTTCTAGGAATGTGTCCATTTCTTCCAGATTGTCCAATTTGTTGGCATATAATTGCTCATAGTATTTTCTTATAATCCATTGTATTTCTGTGGAGTTTGTAGTTATTTCTCCTCTTTCATTTCTGATTTTATTTATTTGAGTCGTCTCTCTTTTTTCCTTGATGAATCTGGCTAAAGGTTTGTCAATTTTTTTTTATCCTTTCAAAGAACCAGCTCTTGGTTTCATTAATCTTTTGTATTGTTTTTCTAGACTCTATTTTCTTTATTTCTGCTCTGATCTTTATTATTTCCTTCCTTCTATTCACTTTGGGCTTTGTTTGCTGTTCCTTTTCTAGTTCTTTTAATTGTAAGGTTAGATTATTTATTTGAGCTTTTTCTTGTTTCTTGAGGTAGGTCTGTATTGCTATGAATTTCTCTCTTAGGACTGCTTTCGTTATGTCCCATAAATTTTGAGGAGTTGTTTTCATTTTCATTTGTCTCTGGGTATCTTTTGATTTCTTCGTTGACCTCATTAATAACCCATTCATTGTTTAGAAGTATGTTACTTAGCCTCCATGTTTTTGTGTTTTTCTAGTTTTTTTTTTTTCTTGTAGTTGATTTCTAGTTTCATACCGTAGTGATCAGAGAAGATGGTTGATATGATTTGTCTTCTTAAATTTATTGAGACTTGATTTGTGTCCAAAATGTGGTCTATGCTTGAAAATGTTCCATGTGCACTTGAGAAGAATGTATATTTTGCAGCTTTGGGGTAAAATGCTCTGAAAAGATCTATTAAGTCCCTCTGGTCTAGTGTATCTTTTAGGTCCATTGTTTCCTTGTTGATTCTTTGTCTGGAAGATCTGTCCATTGGTGTCATTGTAGTGTTAAAGTCTCCTACTATGAGTGTATTACTATTGATCTCTCCTTTTATGTCGATCAATAATTGCTTTATGTATGTAGGTGCTCCTACATATGTTGGGTGTGTATATGTTTACTAGGGTTATGTCCTCTTGGTTTATCGATCCCTTTATTATTATGTAATGCCCTTTTTTATCTCTTATTATAGCCTTTGTTTTAAAGTCTGTTTCATCTGATATAAGTATTGCTACTCCAGTTTTTTTTTTTCCCATTTCCATTTGCATGAAGTATCTTTTTCCATCCCTTTAATTTCAGTCTGTGAGCATCATTTGATTTGAAGTGGATCTCTTGTAAACAGCATGTGCATGGGTCTTGTTTTCTTATCCATTTGGTTATTCTGTGTCTTTTGATTGGAGCATTTAATCTGTTTACATTTAAAGTGATTACTGATAGGTACATTGTTACTGTCATTTTATTATTCATATTTGTTATTTCCTTTTTTTTTTTTTACCCCTTCTCTTTTTACAGAAGACTCTTTAACATTTCTTGTAATGCTGGCTTGTTGGCGATGAATTCCTTAAGCTTTTTTTCTGTCTGGGAAGCTCTTTATATCACCTTCCATTTTAATAGAAAGCCTTGCTAGATAGAGTATCATGGCTGTAGATTCTTGTTTTTCGTAACTTTGAATATTTTTTGCCATTCTCTTCTGGCCTGCAAAGTTTCCGTTGAAAAGTCAGCAGACATTCTTATGGGGATACCCTTGTAAGTAACCAGCTTCCTTTCTCTTGCTGCTTTTAAGATTCTCTTTGTCTTTGACCTTTGGCATTTTAATTATGATGTGTCTTGGTGTAGGTCTGTTTGAATTCTTCTTGTTTGGAACTCTTTGTGCTTCCTGAACTTGTATGTCTAATTCCCTTGCCAGGTTAGGGAAGTTTTCTGTCATTAGTTCTTCAAACAAAGTCTCAGTCCCTTGCTCTCTCTCTTCCTCTTCAGGTACTCTTATGAGTCAGATATTTTTAAGCTTCATGTTGTCCCAGAGTTCTCTTAAACTATCCTCATTGTTTTAAACCTTTTTCTTTTTGTTGTTTTGATTGGATGTATTCAGCTACCATGTCTTCCAATTCGCCGATTCGATCTTCTGCTTCATTTAATCTACTGTTGAATCTTTCTAGTGTATTCTTCATTTCCATTATCATATTCCTCATTTCTGTCTGGTTCATTTTTATGGTTTCTATGTCCTTTTTTATGCGCTCATTGTGTTCATCCATTCTCTCCATAAGTTCATTGAGCATCCTTATAACCATTATTTTGAACTCTGACTCTGGTAGGTTGCTTACCTCCATTTCATTTAGCTTATTTTCTAGAGTTTTCTCTTGTTTCATTTGTGGCATGTTTCTTCGTTTTCTCATTTTATTAGCCTCTCTGTGTTCTTTTCTACGTGTCAGGAATATTTGTTTCATCTCTCAGCCTTGGTCAGATGGCCTAATGTGGAAGGTGTCCTGTGTGGCCCAGTGGCACACTCTCCCTGCTCCCTTGCGCTGGGAGCTCTTGAGGAGACCTATGTGTGGGTTGTGTGTGATCTTCTGTTGTCACCAATCCTTTATTGTTGTTAGTAGATCAGTGGATGGGATTAATGCTCAGGCTAATTGTGGAAATTGGCTGCACCCTCAGGGTAAGAATTGTTGTTTCGGAGCTGACCTCACTGAGTGGGATTTGCTCTAGCAGGCTTGTGTACTTGTTGCAACCACTCTTTGTGTGTATCACTACTGGAACTAGTCAGGAGTTCCTCTGTTGTGTTCTGGTGCCAGCCTCCAGATGCATTGGTTTTGTGTCCCCTTTGGAGGGGCACCTACGTAGGCCAAGGTCAGCTGCTGCTTTTGATTACTCAGGGCTACCTGGTGAGATCCGCCGATGGTTGCTGCCTATGCTAGATCTATAGGTAAGTGGAAGAGACAGTGCTGTAGGCAGCTCTCGGTTATCCCCCGTCCCTGACCTATAGCAGTTTAGCTGAGGGACCAGTGCTCCTCAAGGCCTGATACTGCCTATTAGTTGCCTTTAAGTCTATGAAACTGGATGAGCTTCTGGGTGATATGTGTGTTGAGTGGCGCAGGGACCCTGGGAGTCTCCTGGGTCTAGTGAGTATATTTCTCCCTGCCACTGCAATGCCAGTTTACATGCCCATGCTGTCTCTGTGGCTTGCTGTACAAGTTTCCACTCATAGCAAGGTCAAACTGCTGCCCACCCTAGGCCTAAATGCGCTATCCCAGAGCAGACACAGCTGCCTATTAATGTGCAGCGGGCACTTTGTGTACTGGATGGGGCAGGAGCTCAGGGAGTTAAGGGCTGTCAGACCAATACAGACCCCTGCAATGCCCTTAAGATATATTGCAGCTCATACGGGCAGCAGTGGTCTGTCCACAACTGTTTTCTTTGAAATGTGCTCACTGCGCTAGCCAAGGTCTGTTGCCCGTGCTACCTTCTCAACTCCAGAGTTAAGCAGGGCACAACAGGCTGCTTCTCAATGGGCTACAGGCACTTTGCAGCTTGGGAGAAGTGGGATCTCAAGGCAACAAGGTCTATTTGGCCAATAGAGCCTCAGTTTTGCTGCAACTTCTGTGCCTGGGCATTCCAGCTGTAGACCCAGATCACAGTGAGACCAGCTGCCATCAGGGGTGTTCTCACAGACCGTTGCTCTCCTGACACAATATTGCAGTTCTTGCAGGCAGCAAAGTTCTGCCTGCTGTTGATTTCCGTTCAGCGCCCACCCTGTGCCCACCAAAGTTTGTTGCCTGTGTGGATTAGGCGAACAGGGGAGGGGAAGGGCAGGGCTGTGTCAGTTCACTGTCAGTTGGCCACCTGGGGCCATTTGTAGGGTGGGGCAGGGTCTCAGACAATGGCAATCAGATCAATACAGCCTTAGTCTTCCTGCAAATTTGGTCTGTCCTGAGTTCCTGCAGATGACCCAGATTACAGCCAGACCAGCTGCTGTCTGGGACTGGCCCACAGGTCCCCGTTATCTGCCCAAGTTCCTGTAGGCAGCAGCGATCTGCCTTACTGTATCTCTGAAATGGGGCTCACAGCACTGGCCGCTGTTGCTGGGATTAGTAATGCAGCTCACAACAATGGCCGCCCCACTGTGAATACTTGGCTCTGAATCACTGGTAACAGGGCTTGGCAGCCATCCAGGAACAATTGCCTCCAGAAGTCTGAGGGTTAGGCAGGATGGGCTGATCCCCTCAGACCAGTGCTTCCTGATAGCTCTGTGGGAGGGGTCTGCACAATCAAGCTGGCTGGTCTGTAGGTTACCCTGTATCGGGGCTGGACTAAGGCACAATGGTGGCTGCCTTTCCAGCCCTCCTCTGACTCCAGGTAATGGAGACTTTTTCAGAATGAATTTCATGTGAGCCTCTGACTCATCGCTGGTGTCCTGGGTGAGAGTCCGCAGGTCAGAAAGCCTTTGTACGGGTCCTTCAAAGGGACATCTAGGGCCTCAGTCACCTTCTGTCTCACCCAAACTGCCAGAATCCCCTCTAGTTTATACAGTCAGAGTTATGGAATCTCCTCTTCCCTCGGATGGGACCCTGTGCTGGAGAGCCCCCAAATGAGATCAGGACCCTCCTCTCCTTCAAGAGAGTCTCTTTGGCCTCACTCTTCCTCCCGGTGATCCTCCCCCACCCGCGGGTGCAGGTCCAGCCCGATTCAGGACTTTGCTCCTCCTACCGGCTTCAGTGTGGCTCCTTTATATTATCAGATGTAGGTGTTATGATCAGCTGGACTTCAAGTGATTCTCCATATTGATTATTTTATAATTTGGTTGTAATTTCAATGCGGTCCTGGGAGAAGACAAACCCTGCTTTTACCTAGTCTGCCATCTTCTCTCTATTGCTTAAATGATTATATTAGTAAACTTATTCCTCAGTCCCTGGAAAGGTCAAGGAGCACATTATTATTAAATAAGCATTCTCTTTTTGTTCAAATCTCTGCCCTAATGCCCTGTACTTCTTTGGCCATGAAAACTGTGTGTGTGTGTGTGTGTGTGTGTTTTCTTTTTTGAGAAACTTTGACAAAAAGACAATTTACTGGATCCACTTTTTCTACTCAATAATATTTTCCTGAGAAATGAATGAATTAAGAATGAAAAACTTAGTTGATTATCTACAATTTGTTTTACATTTTTGTAGAGAAAAATACTTAAATGGCCTTCTGATCTGCTTCCTCTTTAATTAAGTGACAATTTCAAACTGTCTACTTGATAACAATGTGTCACCAAAACAAATATGAACATGAGTTTACCTAGTTTAACTATGAAGGAAAGGAAAACAAAAAGATACCGCACACACACACGCTCACGTGCACACACACACACACACACACACACACACACACACCCAATACTTATGTCAATTGAAAGTTGTAAAGTCAAAAATGAAGAAGAATATATTTTAACAGAATTTTTCATTAGATACAGTTTATAACTGCAAGTACTTTAATGTTTAAGTGGCCAATTTAATAAGAACAATCATTCTACATAGTCTTCTTTTTACTCCTTTCTTAACATTTTATAATTTTTAAAACATTCAACTATCAATGTCCTTGTATTTAATAATCTAATCTCAACTTTTTCCAAAGAGGAGAATATGTTTTTGGTCAAAAGCAAAATTAACTTCATACATAAATAGTAAGACATATACCTTATATTCAATTTAATCTTCAGGAAAAGATGTCAATTTAACATATTACTGTGACTTTGGCCACTAAAATGTGTTACATTTATGTCCTGCTTTTAAATCTTCAATCGGTCTCTCCCATCTGTCAAAACTTTATAGCTATTGAAAGATAAAGGCTCTGTTGCTATGGTAATTATTCCATTACCTAGGTGACAGTGTTCAAATGATGTCATTGTTAAAGTGATCTAACTCATGAAACATTTTTAGTTTTGGAGAGAAAAACTAGTGATACAAAATCAAGATGGCCCGAAGACTGCTTCTCCTCTTGATAAACAGGGCTCTCACAAATGAGAATTAGGTGAAAGCTCAAATGAATTTCCTTAATTATCTCTGCTTTTAGTTGAGTCAATGCCCTCATAAACATTTTACAAATCTGAGTGAAGAAGATTGTATACATAGAGAATCATAAAAAGAAAGCAGATCATTCTGGGGTAAGAAAGATAAAATGACATCCCATTCAAAATATGTATTTTCTTGATTATCTCTTCAGTTGAACCTCATGTTTAATAGTTACCAAGAAAAAAGAAAAACCAATGCCATGCACTTTCATTTTGGTGGCATGATCTACTTCTTAACCAGAAAGCTGCATACTAAGAGATATGAAGAAAAACATAGACAAGGAAAGAGAAACCAGAAATTAGGTGGAGAAAACAGCAGAAAACATCAGAAACTAGGTTGTCGATCACTGTTCAGATTATGATGAAAGGGGTAAGAGAGGGAAGAAAGGTAGCTAGAAGGGTGGATGAGATTTTCAAGTTTATCAAACTTCAGTGGGATTTGTCAGGAGGTGACTATCTTATGCCTATGCTGTTTCTTTCTATCTGAAAGTTTTAGGTATTGGCAGAGACATTTAGCACACCATTCTCCAGACTTACAAACAGGTGACAGAGAAAATGTCTTTTGAGCTCAGAGGATTCTATAGCCAACCATGCTTTAATGACTCCAAATAAATGACTACCCACCAAAGAAAAATCATATCAACACCTTCTTTATGATGGTGGTAAAACAGTCTTCAGAGATTCTCTTTCTCTTTTCTCCTCTTCTGATGTCCTTTCTTATATATTAGCCTACACTATTCTCTCATGTAATAAAGGTTGAATTATGGAGCTTGAAGTGAATGAAGAAATCCTAGTAGTTTATTTTATAGGCAAGGCAAAATGTCAAGAGAGGTTCTTTGCCTGGTGCAGTGATAAAAACTCAGAGTTGAAAGAGAAATGTATACCATTTAGTGTTCTAATATGAATTCAAGTCCTGAATGCCTGCTAATCCCCTCTAGCCTCTTGCTCTGACACTTTAGTATAGAAAAATTCACTATAGCTAGAGGCCATCCATTCCATTTTGGCCAAGCTGACATAATTCATTCAAGGAAAAACAATTACATTAACCTATAAGAACTTATTGTGCTAGTCTCCCATGATATTTGAATTTTTCCATAGGAGGATGGAGAGAACAGTTATTCCCAAAGGTCTAGTGGCAGAACTCCAGATACCATGGTACTTGGGCTGGTGTTTGTAGGATGGGTTTGAGGAAGAAGAAAGTCTCCTGGAGACCCCACAAATCACACTACTATGGGCCACTGCCCTTTTTATTTCCATGTAAGGCTAATATGGGTTTAATTTTTTTTTTTCTTGGGATGTGCTTACACACTGTGAACATATGCATTTTCCAATAACAGTATGAATCAGGCAAAACAAGAACTGAAGATGAGGCACAAACTCAACCAGGGAAGCAACAGCTGCTGGGGCATCACCTCTCTTTGTGAAAACTGGTAACGGATCCATTAATTGTGGTATTTTAGGCAACTGCCAGAGCAAACATGAAAGCCATTTCTTGATTAGTAACTAGTCTTTATTCAATTAACAGCTTCATGCGTCTTGTTCTTGATTTGTATTACACTACTTGACAGTGCACCTTGGAGACAGTTTTTATAGGAAAATGTGTATGTGAACAATATTACTTTATAATGCTTGTTGGTTTCAGATTCTAACAGGTTTCTTTATTTCTCCAAGGGATGGGAAAGGACATACCAAAGGCTAGAATGTAAATGTCTAAAACCCAAAATAACTTGTCAGATTGAACCACCAACATCATAAATCAAACTCATTAACAGCATCTGATAAAGCTTGTCTGCCTCATATCACCAGGGAGGCACTTGCTAGCAGGGTCTTTGCAAATAGAATTTTCAGTAGATACCATCATTAGAACTCAGTGAAATAGCCATCCACAGGAACAGCTTGCAGCCATAGCTTCTGTATCATAATTACAGAAATGATTACAGTAGCAAATATTAAAAACAGTGCAGTTATGCATAATTTCTACAACACGCAATCTAATCTACCAGCAGTAAAAACAGTAATAAAAGCATTGCCCAGTGATGGGACAAAGCAATTTGCAGTCAAGACGTCTAAAAATAACATAAGTTTTCTTACAGCTGGATTTATTGTTTATATGGTTTGCTTAGCATCCTGCTTGAGGGAGCTCAATCAAGACCTGGGTGATAACCACGTTAGCTAATGCTTAATACTAATGAACTTTTCACACAAAATAATATGATTTCTGTCTTTCCCAAAAAGCTATAGCTATGGCAGAGAACATGCATGGAAGATAAAGTCTCAGAAGGAAGGCACCACTTGCTTCAGCCAGAGAGCAAAACTGTCCATTTATATCCACATGATCTAGTTTCTTATTTTGTTGAACCCCCATTTCCCTCTCTGGCACTTTATGCTCTTCTTAGCAACCCCCATCTCCACTTGTTATTCTACTTACTTGTATTCATATCAGTGTCCCTCATTATAGTTTAAACTCTTGGATAGAAGAGACTATAACCGATTCATGTTCTTAATCTCTCCCTCCCCAGAGAGTCTATCACTGTGCTAAGTGCAAAGTTAATATCATACATGTTTGTCAAATTAAATTGATGAACCTGGGATGTCGAGTTATAAAATATATTTAAAACATTACTCAGAAATGTCACAATGAGGAAACCAGTTTACAATATCTGAACCCTGATGGGATTGAGTTTGTTTTTTCAAATCAGTAATTCTTAACCCTGGCTGCTTATTATTATCATTTATAAGGCTTTAAGGAAAACCCAGCTGTTAGGTACCACTTCAGACCATTTAAATCAGAATTTCTAAGAGTGGGATCTGGGCATAGGGATTTTTAAAACTCCCTCAGAATGAACCAGGGTTGAGACTCGCTAATTTAAAAGGTATGAGTAAACACACACTGATAATGTAAGCATGGAAAATATTCAGTTTATTAGGGTAAAGAAATAATGTCTTTCTCTGTGTCTTTGGACATGTGCTTTATTTCTCTGGGCCTCATTTGGTTCCACTGTAAAATGAAGGGAGTTAATTATATATATCTCTCTCTCTCTATCTATCTATCTATCTATCTATCTATCTATCTATCTATCTATATCTATATATATATCTAGATATATGTATATATAAAATAATTTTGTTATGAAAAATAGTTTGAAGATATATCTAGATAGCTCTCTCTCTATATATATCTTCAAACTATTTTTCATAACAAAATTACATAAGTACAAAAAAACACCAATGCCAACACCAACACCACCATGCCAGTGGCCAACTGCAGGCTTACCAGGTCATGGTTCCCAGCAGTGGGGACCAGGAGTTAGTATTTTTAAAAATTCTCCAAGTCACAACTAATCTTTGGACAAGAACGATGGATGGGACAGGATGAGGCCCTTGTGGTTTGCTCTTAGAATCCAAGATAAGCAATGGAAAAACAAATTGTTTTCAAAAAACAATAGAGTCCACATCTTGATTGCTAAATATCATTCCCCAACACAAGGAACCAGGATTCCTTGGAGAAATGGGTAATTCTAAGGCAAGGGAAGAGATTATACAACTGAGCCGTGAGCATCTTGTAAGGGCCAGAAAGTAATGAAGTGTTCAAAAAGCAAAATGATGTGGGCATGTCAAAGGGAACAGGAGCCAAACTGGAAGAGTTCCTAGAGGCAAAAGGTGGAGCAATTTGAGCCAAAAAATAGTATAGAATTGTAGCCCAAAGTATGAAATAAATGTCCATGAGTACATATTGACATAAATGTTTGAATAAGTAAATAAATGGAGGAGAAGGGACAAATCTCTCTTAGAGAAGAATTCCAAATAATTTATGTAGTTATTTTCTCTTCTAAAAGATAGATCATAACTCCCTCTACCGTGGGCGTGGGCTGCATTTAGTGACTTCTTCCAGAGTATGAAAAGGAAAAATAATCAGTTTACAGTGAGGGATCATGGCAGACACCACCTTAACCAAGTGATCATGGTTAGCATCACCAGGGACGAGTCATGTTGCTGTCATGTATCCTCTGGTAGGCTGCCATGAGAAGGGCACTTTATCTCTGTACTCTTCTTCCCCAAGCTTATAACCCCAGTTCTGTCATGAGAGAAAACATCAGACAAACCCAAATTGAAGGTTATTTTAGAAAATACCTGACCAATATTCCTCAAAATAGTCAAGGCCATGAAAAATAGAAAAGACTGAGAAACTGTCACAGAGTAGAGGAGACACGATGATGAAATGTCATGTGGTATCTAAAATTGTATCCAGGAACGTAAAAAGGACATTTGCAGAGAAACTGGTAAAATCTGAATAAAGTCTATAGTTTAGTTAATAGTAACACACCAATGTTAATTTCTTAATTTTCACAAATATATCTTGGTTAATATAAGATACTAACATTAGGGAAACTGAGTGATAGATACATGAGAATGCTCGGTACTATCTTTGAAACTTTTATGTAAATCTAAAAATATTCTAAAGTAAACATTCATTAAAATTGTACACAAGAAATAAAGCAAGTGTAGGCATGAAAATATGATTATAAAAATTTCTTTTGATTAAAGATCTTCAAAATGTTTTGAGACAAAATCTCTGCTATTTCTCTGTTACTTGGTCAATAATTAAATATTTATTTAATATATTACATATTCAACTTTTTTTTTTTTTAATAACTTGCACTTCTCTTTAAATCAGTCTGGACTTAAATCATTTGCTTGAGTTAGCATAGTGTACATTGTACTTGATGCGGCACCAGAGTGCCCTCCTGTCCTCTTCCCAGGAACCATTTAGCAGAAGTTGCATTTCCTCATTTAAAAAATAAACCATGTCAGGTGCATCTAATTAAGGGCCCAGAGGAGTGTCAATTCTGAGTGAACTCACTATGGCTGCAATGTGCTGGAAATACTTCATAATGATGTACACGATACATTTTTCTTGAGGCCTAAATCCTGAAAACAGAACAATACCTATGCTTAACTAGTGAATGTTTAGCATCTTTTTGCTATTTTATTTTACAAAGTTAAATTTTCTCCAGTTAAGAAGGAAACCTCTTAGCTAAAGATGTGATTTTGAAATATATTCACATGAAAAATTACAGTTGCCAATTTTTGCTGGTTTTATTTCCTAAATGTTTTGAGAAAGCAGCCTTTTCACTCCTTTTCTATGTGTATTCAACCTCAAGCCTTTTAACAGGTCTCTCTTCCCCAGTTCTGTTCTCCATTTCCCTTTCTACCTGTAGTACATCTGTTATACTCTATGCTGAGTGGTCCATTCTAAGTTGCAAATATGACTTTGCCACTTCCACTCCATACAACTGTCTCATGGCTACCTACTAATTATATGTTAAGTCTGGACTTCTTGGCACGGAACGTCAATTTTCCATGGTATGACCCCTATTAACCCTCTAGAGACCGTGAAAGGGAAGTAGCAGCGGTTTCCATCATAATATGCTCTAAAATTACTAAAGTACTTATTTCCTATACATACCATACAGCTATTGTGCTTTAGTGTCTTCACTCGTGTGGTATTTTCTTTTCTTTTCTTTTCTTTTTTTGGGGGGAGGGGCGCTTTTTCCCTTAACCGATATATCCCTAATTTTATTTCAAGTAATTGGAGATATCCTCTCTTCTGTGAGGTTTTCCTTAGCAATACTTTTTCAGCCATCCTCCTTCCTCACAAAATAAGCATCGCCTCATTTTTCTGCTTCGATGTCACCTCGGATATACTCCTGTTCTAACACCTATCACACCGTCTCTTACTCTGCAGAGTACAAGTATCTTTCTTTCCACTAGACAGTAAGCGTCTATCTTATTCATCTTTGTGTCCCCAGGGAAGAGCACGGTGCCTGATATAGAGAAGAGATTAAAAAAAATTGGTTTGAGCTGCTCTAAACAGAAATTCCTGGTCATTTAAATTAAAATAAATATTTTGTTCCTCAGGGGACTCTCTAATTACCTAGAGTCATGATGTATCTGCAGGGCTAGATTTAAGCATTACCCTTCTTCATACACATTGTCTCCATGTAAAACAAAGGTTCAAACCTGTATCTCCTGCCAGCTGTTTCCACTTAGTGTCAATCTCATATTTTTATTTCTACCTGGATGTCTGAGAGGAATTTTAAATAAATCCGTTTTTAGAATCCCTTTTTTTTTTTTTGCTTCCACCATGCTTGATTAAAGAGGATTTTCATTCATCTATGTTCTAGATTCTCTGCTATAAGCTGAACATAGAAATCTAAGTAAGATCAATTTCTGAGCTCAGGGAGCTTATAGTCTGTTAATAGGTTATAGGGAGGGAGCTGCACACACTTTGGTGGAGCTAAGCACCAGATGCGGCTGGGGAAGAGGGTCAGAGCTTTCAAATCATGGAAGGTTTCCCTGAGAAGATGGCACTTGAGCTGGGATTTGAAGGATCAATGGAAGTTACCTAGCTGAGGAAGGAGGTGAAAACCATCACGGGTGGACAGAGAAACATCTGAGAAGGGGCACCAAGTGAAAATGGTGGTGGCAAGATGTTGCCCAGTATATTTAGAGATCTTGAAGCAGCTGCTGTATATGGGATGGAGGATGCACATGAGATTGTGCAGGGAGATTTTATCAGAGATAAACCTTGAAAGCCCTTTTGACTAAGTTTATCCAGGCAAGAAGAGATTAGGACATGAATGAAAGATGTGACAATCGGTATAGAAACCAGAGGAACCACACAAAGGTAGAATTTAGAGCACTTGGTGACTGGGGTATGAGGACATGCAGGGTGTCTAAGATGACTTCCAGGTTTCTGACTTGGGCAACGGGACCAATGGTGATGCTGTTTCCAAAGTTAGGGCATACAGGAGGAGGAACAGGTCTGAGAAAGATAATGTTAGGTTTTAAACATGTTTGAATTAAAACCCCTCTGGTCATTTAAGTAGAAAAGACAATTGGATACTTTCTCATTTGGCTAAATGGTCCAATTAAAAATAACTCATTGAGAAGCTATACATTTAGTAAGATCCCCCAAAGTGAAAAAAAAAAAAGGGGGTGGGAGAGCTAACGTTGGAGACCTGATGAACACCAAGATTCAAGGAAAGAGAAGAGAAAGAATAACCCTAAATGAGTAATAAGAAGGCACAAAAAGAAGGTAAGAGAAAACCAGGAGAGAGTAGTAGAATGGTATCAAAAATGTAAATATAAATAACAATTCTGATAATAGAAGATGTGTAATCAACAGTGTCAGAGATGACAGAGAAGTTAAATAAGAATAAAACCATTCTCCACTGACGTAATATTGTAAACTATTTGCTTGGTTTATATTAAAAAACAGGTATTTAAATTTTGAGTCTGGCTTTAATTTGGTATGTATAATGGTCATTATGACCACAGAGTGAATTAATGTCATTACTTTTGTCAACTCACTGTAAAATGGAAGACTTTATCACCACAAATGTGTTGGTGTATGAGAAATCATGTAATTCCAAATCCTGATCCCTGTGTATTATGTATTCAAAAGGCCAAGAGGAGGACTTACACAGTTCAGAACATTCCAGTACTAGGCTATGCCCCCGACACCTTTTTTTTTTTATAACCCCACTTCAGTCATGGAGTCTGCCTTCTAGACCTAAGGATGTTACTAACTAGTTGTGTATTCTAGGGAAATGACTTACTTTCTTTGGGCATTTTTATTAATGGGTAAATTCATGGGACTGGACACTTCTGATATGAATGGATTGAGATAAATCACGGTCTGGAAGAGCCAAACCATGCTTCTTTATTGATCTTCTACACTGAATTTTCACCAGGTTCACATTTCCCTTCTTAGAGTTTATTTCCCACTCTTGGTGGAAATGGGCCCCTTTGCCAATACCTTTCATACTGTCTACCTCCTAAATGCTTGTTTCATCTTTGCCTCACTTTTCTTCCTATTCTACCTGATAGGCAGAGCTCTTTCTTCCTCTGTACTTATAAAATATATTTTATAAACTTTTATTTTAGCGTTCATTACATTTTATCCTAATTTTAAAACAATGTATTCCTCGAGGCACAGAATTTAATTATATTTGAGTACTGCAGACATATAGCATGAGTCTGACAAAAACTGGTGTTTAGTGAACATAGAGGTATTATTCATGCAAATGAGACAGATGTATTATGTCATCTCATCACCTGGGAGAGAGAGATCTAGCTCAGTTTGCCCCAAACTCTGAATA
>NW_011888847.1:270296-280846 GCF_000151845.1 Pteropus vampyrus | reverse complement strand
AGTAAAGGAAAAAATTTAAGAAGATAGCATTTAACAAAGGGAGTAGTAAATATGTGAAACTTGGTACCCTGACTGGATATGATTCAGTCCAGAAATCATTGTTTGTCAGTATGTTCCATTTCTCTATATCTCAAGCCATACTTTGTGAAGAAATGTACACCCAGTGCTAATATACTTGCCCTTTGATTCTAAGGATCCATAGAAGTTCAGCACTAAAACTCAAACAGGGAACATTTTCTTTTTGTTATTTTAAAAAAATGGTGACAATTCTACCTCTTCCTAAGAACTACTCAGCTGCAGATAAAGACCATTTCAGACCAGGGGAATAATAATTACCACTTCTAATCTTTTGACAGCACTGCCTGCAGCTAAAATGACTGGCAGAACTCACTTTCTAGCTGCAAGGTAGGAGGTTCTCATACCTGTCTATACTCAAGCTGTGCTACTTGACAACCCAAGATCTTGAAGCAACTTAGAAATATATATTCAATAAAGCAGATGCTTTCCTATATAATATGAAACACTCAGGAGCTTCAAAATGCCATCAGGATAGTTTGTCAAAGTGTGGATCCCTGTCTTCTCATCGCAGAATCATTTGGGGAACTTGCTAAAAAAACTGTTTTTTAGGTTTCATTCACTTCTATTAATTTAGGCATTCTAAAGGTGGAGACCAGAAAACTGAAATTAATCTACTTCATATATATAAGTTTGAGATTCACTTGTCTAAGTTGAAGGATGTCCCATGGAAAGATCAAAAACAAAATAAATGGACAATTCAAATAGCATTGATAACTAAAGATACCATAAATTTTTATGGTTAAATGTTATATATAGTTAACATTTCTTGAATATCTACTGTGTGTATGACATTGTTCACATAAAAACGACCCTATAATTGCATCACAGATAAACCAAATTGAGAAGGTCTTCTCAGGATCCCATGCTTCCCAGGAGTCTCCCAGGAGATTCACGCTTATGAAACAAATACTATCAGATTAAAGGGGCATAATAGATAGCTTCTACACATAAACATAGTTATTACTACATCAGATCCTTCGGTCCTTGCAAATGAAAAGAAAATCTGGCAATAATCCAATACTTCACACACTCTGCCTTCTGAGACAGCCAGGAGTTGCCTACCAGGACTCATCTCTGTCTCCTCAATAGCTTATTTCTTACATTTGTTCTGGATTCATTAACTCCTAGAGGTGGTATCTGACTGCTTGTTCTCTGGGATTTTGTGATTGATCCATAAAGAATAAATGGTACATTTTATTGTGAAACTTACAGCATTTATGAACTACTTTTGAAAAATAAGAATTTCAAACTATTTAAAACTATCCAGGAATACATTTTTCTCATGATACTCTGAAAAACAGGATATAGGAACAGGTAAACATCTCATCACATTTCAGCAAAGCCACACTAGGTAAATGCTTTCTGGACAATGGAAATTTGATGAGAGCCTATGCATATTAACTGGTCCTTGGACTTAAGCTTTAGGCATGGTGTTACTGATCCTTTCAGGAGACTGTTATAAGAATCAAAGAGAATAAATTTACTCCGAAGTTTCATGTAGAACCTGCAGACATATATATATACATATATATTTATTCAATAAGAAGTAAAAAGCAAAATAAAAAACAGCAACAGATTTTATAATAAATAATGGAAGATTTTATAATAAATAATAGGAAAAGCATGCTGGACAAAAGGATCTACTACAAGGAAAAAAAGACAATTTTAGACTGCATATGCTTTGCATTCTCAATGAAATACAGAGAAAAATTTAGTCTAATAAATAAGATACAAAAACTTTGATTAAGATGGGGTTGACAGAGAGAAGAAAATAATGTAGAAAAGCCAAAAGCACCAAAAGAGAATTAAACCTCTGTATTGGGTATATTAAGAACAAATTTCTTCATTAGAGAAATCAATAAAGACAAATTTATATAGGTGTGGGTTTTTTTCTGGGCTCTCTAATTTGTTCCATTGATCTATATGTCTGTTTTTATGCCAGTACCATATTGTTTTAATTACTATAGCCTTGTAGTATAGTTTGATGTTAGGTAGCATGATAACTCCAACTTTGTTCTTTTTTCTCAAAATTATTGTGGCTATCCAGAGTCTTTTGTGGGTCCATATAAATTTTAAGATTATTTTTTCTAGTTCCATGAAAAATGCTATTGTATTTTGATAGAGATGGCATTGACTCTATAGATTGCTTTGGGTAGGATGGACATTTTTATGATATTAATTATTCCTATCCATGAGCATGGTTTATGCTTCAATTTATTCTTGTTTCTTTCTTCAGTGTCTTGTAATTTTCTCAGTACAGGTCTTTAATCTCCTTCATTAAATTTATTCCTGTTTTTAATTTTATTTTGATGCAATTATAAATGGGATTGTTATCTTAATGTCTCTTTCTGATAATTCTTTAATGGTACATAGAAATGAAACCAATTTCTGAACATTTTTATATCCTGCTACTTCACTAACTTTATCAGTTCTAAGAGGTTTTTTGGTGAAATTTTTAGAGTTCTCTATACATAGTCTCATGCCATCTGGAAATACTGATAATTTTACTTCTTTCTTTCCAATTTGGATGCCTTTTATTTCTCTTTCTTGTCTGATTGCTATGGCTAGGACTTCTAGTAGTTTGCTGAATAAAAGTGGTGAAAGTAGACATCCTTGTCTTGTTCCTGATCTTAAGGAAAATGCTTTTAGCTTTTCACCTTTGAGTATGATGTCAGCTGTGGGTTTGTCATATATGGTCTGCCTTTATTATATTGAGGTGATACATGCAAAAAAATCAAACTGGACCACCTTTTTATACCATATATACAGATAAACTCAAAATGGATTAAAAACTTAAATGTAAGACCCCCCAAACCATAAAAACACTTAAAAGAAAACAGGCAGTGAACTCTCTGACATTGCTCTTAGTAATTTTTTTCTGACATATCTCTTCAGGCAAGGGAAACAAAATAAAAAATAAATAAAAACTACATCAAATTAAAAAGTTTTGTACAGCCAAGGAAACCATCGACAAAATGAAAAGACAACCAGCTAAATAGGAGAAGATATTTGCAAATGATACATCTGATAGGAGGTTAATATCCAAAATTTATAAAGAACTCATAAAACTTAACGCCCCCCCCCCAAATAATCTATAAAGAACTTATACAACTTAACACCCCCCAAAATCCAAACAATCCAATTAAAAAATGGGCGGAGGACCTGAACAGACATTTCTCCAAAGAGGATATACAGATGGCCAATAGACATATGAAAAGATGCTCAAGGTCACTAATCATCAGAGAAATGCACATTAAAACCACAGTTAGATATCACCTCACACTTGTCAGAATGGCTATCATCAGTAAATCAAAAAACAAGTGTTGGCGAGGATGTGGAGAAAAGAGAAACTCATGCACTATTGATGGGATTGCAAATTGGTACATCCACTATGGTAAACATTATGGAGGTTACGCAAAAAATAGATCTACCATATGACCCAGAAATTCCACTTCTGGGTATTTATCTGAAGAAATTCAAAACACTAATTTTAAAAGATGTATGTTCCTTTGTGTTCACGGCAGTGTTATTTACAATAGCTGAGATATAGAAGCAGCCTAAGTGTCTATCAAAATTTGAATGGATAAAGAAAAGGTGGTACATATCTACAATGGAATATTACTCCGCCATAAAAAGAATGAAGTTTTACCATTTGTGACAACATGGATGGACCTAGAGAGTATTATGCTAAGTGAAATAAGTCAGACAGAGAAAGACAAATACCATGTGATCTCGTTTATGTGAGGAATCTAAAGAACAAAATAAATGAACAAACAGAACAGAAATAGAATCATAGATAGAACGAACTGGTGGTTGGCAGGGGTTCATAGGGAGATTGTGGGACTGGGTGAAAAAGGTGAAAGGATTAAGAAATACAAATTGGTAGTTATGAAATAGTCACAGGGAAGTAAAGTACAGCATAGGGAATATAATCAATAATATAATAATTATGTATAATGGCAGGTGAGTACTAGGCTAATCAGGGGGATCACTTTGTAAATTATGTAATATCTAACTACTATGCTGTACACCTGAAACTAATATAATATTGAGTGTCAACAGTAATTGAAAAATAAAAATAAAAAGATGATTTTAAAAAATTTAGTTGTTTGAAAAAAATAGGAAAAAATTTTAAATTTTAAAATACACTTGTTGTGAACCATAAACACATTCCTCTCAGTCTTTGAGAGCTCAGTTGTACCAAACATAAATAAGAAAAAAAATGCATGTTATATTGAGAAGTCTTTTACTTTGCAGAGTTATCTTGATATGCTATAGAGTAGCATATCAAGGCCAAATGTGGATTGCCACTTTATTGGAAATAAAGTTTTATTAGAGCACAACCTTACTCATTTATTTACCTGTTGTCTATGGCTGCCTACATATATATCATAATGGCAGAACTGAGTAGTTGTGACACAAACCAAATTACAAAGCTGAAAATATTTACTTATCTGTTTTTTTATAGAAAATGATTGCTGAGTTTTACCCTAGAGCATTGAATACATAGAAATGTTAGTAAAGCAGAAGATCCCTGAGTTTTCATAGTTTTCATGTATTATTCTCTGTCATATGCATGTCTTAAAAAGGCATCAAATGTATTTGTTGCTTCTTTCTCATCAGATCTAGTCAGCATGATTTCACCAAAGTAGTAGATAAGCATAATGTCCTTCCGGATGGTAGCAAAGATCCGCTTCAATTTGATGATCACACAGAGGGGGAGAGTTGGCCTAGATCTGAGCTAACTGCTATTTATGCCAGAACAAATAACCTCATTAAAAAGAAAGGACAAAGTATTCGAATAGACACTTCTACAAAGAAGACATACAAGTGGCCAACAGGTACATGAAAAGATGCTAAACAATACAAATTATCGGAGAAATATGAATCAAAACTACAATGAGATATTACCTCACACTTGTCAGGATGGCCATTATAGAAAACAAAAGAAAAAAAACAAAACCAGAAAGTAACAAGTGTTGTTGAGTATGTGGAGAAATTAGAACTCTTGTGAACCAGTGGTAAAAATGTAAAATGGTGTATCTACTATGGAAAATAGTATGGAGAGTCCTTAAAAAAATAAATAAAAACAAAACTACCATGTGATCCAGCAATCCCACTTATAACTATTTACTCAAAATAATTGAAATCAGGATTTTGAAGAGGTGTCTCCAAGAGGTAGAAACAACCTAAATGTCCATTGAAGAATAAAAGAATAAAGAAATGTATATACGTGCAATGAAATATTAATCAGCCTTGAAATAGGATAGCCTGTCATAACTCACAATATGAATGGATCTTGAGAATATATGCTAAGTGAAATAAGCCAGTCAGAGGAGGACAAATAATACATGATTCCACTCAGTTAGCTAATGTGGTCAGATTCATAGGAACAGAAAGTAGATGGTGGTTGCCAGGGGCTGGCTGGGAGGGGGAAATAGAGAATTGCTATTAAATGGGTATTAAATTTAGTAATGCAAAATGAAGTTCTAGAGATCTGCTATACAATAATGTATATATAGTTAATGATACTGTACTGTTATTTCAAAATTTAAGAGCATAGAGCTCATATTGTATGTTTTTACCACATTAAAGAAGAAAAGTACATCTCATACTTCTCAGTTCTACTGAATATTGTTAATGGTTAACCAGTGGGAGATAAGTAGTGTGGTGTATGGGGATAAGGGGTATTTTCACTTTTTACTCTATATACAATGATGTTTTCTTAAATTTTAAAAAAAGCAAACATGCATTCATGTGTTACTTTTGTAATATAGAAATAAAACAACATGGTCCCAGTTTTCAAAAAAGATGGGTTACTTATTTTACTTGACCCTTTCTAGCATAGTAGCTTTTAGTCCTTAGGTCAGTGAAACATTATGAGGGTTATCCTCATCGATGAGTATGTTTTGGATGCATCTAGGAATTGAGGAAATGACTGTCAGGTGCTTTTGCATATTCACTGGGTTTACTGTGTAATAGATTTAGGCCAAAATTTGTTTATTTCCTGACTTCCATAAGTATCCTCTCTGATGAGTAGGCCACAAAAGTGTTTCAGTTTTCCAAAGATTATTTTAGTTCAGAATCAACATCCTATTCTAGAAAAGTCTCACTATTTCCCTCCTCCTTGGGTACAGTCAACTTGGTAAATAATTGCAGGTCTTTTAACAGAGGATAGAAAGAAAATTGCTAGATATACATATGGCAACAAGATCCAGCTTCCCCTTGGTGCAAGTGTCAGGTCTATGAATCAGGTCAGGTTTTAGAATTGAATGATAGGTGATGATTCTCTGTTGTGGAGCAAAACTATTCTCTTTCCACCAGACTTTTAGTTTTTCGCTTATATAAACCAGAGAATTACATTTAATTTTCTAACATTAAACCAATTGTTATTCCTGGGGTAAACTTGACTCGGTCACAAATTATTATACACCTCATATCTTGCTAATATCTTCATTTTCATCTGTGTTCACAAGTCAAATTGGTATGTTGTTTCTATTCATAAAATTATCTTGTCAGGTTTGGTACCAAGATAATACCAACCTCATTATGAGTTGAGAAGTTCCCTCTTTATTTATTCTCTAGAAGAGATTGTATAGATTTGGATTTCTTTTTTTCTTAAATATTTGACAAAACTCTCTGGAGAAATCCACATTTAGCTTAACTTTTTTTGTAAAAAAATACTTTTGGTTAATTTGATTTTTTAATGGTAATTGGTCTATTAATTTTCCTATTTTTTAAATTAGTAACAGTGATGTCAACTTTTCCAAGAATTTGATCATAATATTTGAGTTTGAATTTTACTGAAATGACATTTTTCATAATATATTATTATCTCTTATTTGCAGCATGTATAAATATTAAATCTTAATATTTGGTCATGTCTTTCTCTTCTTTTTTTACTTAATCAATTTTACCAGAGATTTGTCAATATTATTGGTCATTTATAAGAAATAACTTTTATCTTCATTGATATTCTTATTATTTTAGGTTATTTTCTATTTAATACATGTTTCTTTTTGTTATTTCTACTTTCTCTGTATTCATTTTAGATGTCTGGACAGTTATTGAGAAAGATAAAAATATCTTTTTAAATTCCCTTTATTGTTAACATTTATTATTATTAACATTCATATAATACAGGTGGTACCTAGAAGAGCAATACTAACATTAAAAATAAAAAACAAGTAATCTAAAATATGTGGCTCTCTCTTTGTGATTGCTGAAAGTCAGCCAGGAAAGGCAAGCTGTAGCAGTGGCAGACCTTTGTTATGCAGACAAATATTTCATTGCACTATTACTTTAGGTACGTTGGAAAGCAAACCTGCAATTAGAGCTTATAACTATAGTAGCATTGGTTGGAAAACCTGAGAATATCGCTCCGTGTTAACTTCTCATTGTTGATTTTATTTATTTATTTATTTTTAAGTTTGAACAGTGATATTGCAATATAGGCTAGTTAGACTGGGTGGCTCTGAAGAGGCTGCCTTAGTAGTAAATAAAACTGGAGGCTTAAGTCTTTCCCAAGTAGTTCCTATTAAGAGTTTTTAGACAGTGAAAATGAGCTCAGATTAAGACATGTATAAATGTGTAAAAATCAGATTAAGATGTGAGCTCTCAGTCTATTAAAGGATGAGTAAAAGAGGCCACTAAATTAAAGGCCAGTGTATTTACATATAAAAAAATCCTTTGATGAGATTTTTGCTTATGATTACTTGCAGACAGAATTGACTAGAAGCCTATTAATTTTTTTAAGTAACTGTGTTTCCAAAAACACGCAAGCCATTATATAAACTTGTTATTTTTCTAACCTTAAAGCAGAACTCAGGTCTCAAACCTGTACTATTAAGGTGTGAACTGCACAAACTATCCAGCTTCTAAAAAGAATATACTTTCCAGTGTTTTGATTATGAAGAATAAAGATAAAGACAATCTTCCCAAGGACAAAACCACAGTGATAACATCCAGAGGGTATTATTATGAGCTACCATATGGGTTAAGCAAGGAACTTAATTCAGTAACAAAACAGTCTTTTAACCACTCTTGTCCAGTGGGATTTGATGGCTGCTGTAGTTCAGTGGCTGCTATGAATTTCCCATGCTTCCTTCCAAAAAAGAGTTTTCAATGTCTTTGTGCTAATCTCATTCTACCATTTTATGTTGGAGTAGGGGAGGGAAAAACACATTTCCTTTTATGTTTTAATATCCTGAACTATAAGCCTCATCAGGAGGAATTGTCCCCCTTTGGAATAGTCACTCCCTCTACAAGACAAACAATTCAAAACTTGCATTGAGTTCAAAGTTGATCTCTGGGTGATATTGAGTCTTCTCCCTTGGGGCTTGATATGGTTCCACTGGGTTGTGGTTTAGTGTGTAGGAAGAGGGGATTTGAACTTTTGGGGAAGAGATAAGCAGTGAACTGTGGCAAAGGCTAATAGTTGCCCCTCAGATATCCATTCTCCCCTTCTACAGTAAGAGAACTTTCGTGAAGCATGTGGCTTAAAAAAGCAAACATGCATTCATGTGTTACTTTTGTAATACAGTCATAATGACAATTAAATTTCTAGCCTCCCTTGCATCAAATGTGCCAATAGTTATAACTTTTATGTTGTGCCTTTAAAAGATGTGGCATGCCTGTCCCTTTCTTTTTTCCATTACCTTTTCTCTGCGTTTGGCTGAATGTGAATGTATTAGCAGGAGCAGAAAAGAAGTTATCTAAGATTGGCAGATATGTAATGAGGATGATTTAGCAACAATAAATAAAGCCCTTGATCTCTGGCAACAGTGAAACTATATAAACTTCTATTTTGGCCTTCATTACAAGAAACGAATCTATATCCTAACTGGTATAATGCTAATGGTAGTAATTACGATGTCTGTGTGGATATGGCTGAAAAGTTTTCCATTCTTCTTTGCACACATTTAGAGTGATATTATTTGAATTTTGAACAGCATTTGAAGCTGCTGATGATCATTCCTGCTCCCTTTTAATGTGAAACAAATACAGTGTTAAAAACCCCAAGATTACTTCTTACAGTAATTGATCTGTCCACTGCATTTCTTTCCCTTTGTTAACAGTTCCCCCGTACTGTCTGAGGCTATGTTTCAGTGGTTATTGTGTTGTTTTCTGCCTTATCTCCTTGAATTTAGTAAAATCTCTACATTCTTCATGGTACTGAATATGATAAATCACATTATTCTCAAGCTATCTGGGCACTAAACCACTGGCATTTAAGATAATAAATTCCACAGCAAAGCCCTTCCTTCATCACCACTAATCTTTTTTCTTTCCTCAGTCTATGACTAGTTGAAAATAATATTGCTTTGGTGTTGAGATTCTACAGGATACAGAAATTCAAAGTGTATGATGGTTGATAAAAATAAATTTTATCAGGAAAATGAGAAAATGCCTTCATATAATGAACTTTAGATAGCTATGGAAAGATAATCTGAGTATTTAGCTGGATGATGAATGCTTAGATTACTGTATTAGACCAGCAGAAGAAAATTTATATTTTCTTCTTGGATTTTGTATTACATGTAGAATTTCAAAATCCTTGACCTCCAAAGCCCTTCCAAATGCATCTTAATACTGATGATTTTCTGTGGTTTATTCTGTACTTCCAAGAACAATTGTACTCTTTAGGTAGATGAACAAACTGAGTTATAAGGCATTTACAAGGTCATATCTTAAGTCACTAGTGGAACTCAGACTGAATTTTCGAACCCTTTCTCAAAGCAGTTTAATTCAATTTTCTCCGCATTGTACATGCCAGAAAATTTTTCAATACTATATATGAAGTATCATTTTGCATGTCTCTCTCACGTATTTCTTATTTTTAGTTGATTGGTTCCCCCCGCCACCCTACTCAATCTAACCTTTGGTATCACATTTCTAGCCCTTAGGTTGTATGTGTGCATCGTACAGTGTTTCTTTCACATTTGCAGACCGTGCACCTGGTGAGTTCAAATCACTGAAACTCATTGAACATAATAATATGAAGTGCTGCAAAAGAGAAAAGACATACATTATTCCTGACACCGTAAGCCTAGATGGGTGCTTTAAGGATACGTTTGTTTAAGGATATGTAGATTTGTGTAATAATTTTAAGGGGCTATTTCCATGTGATAAATATGCGATAAATGTGATAAAATGAAGTATTCAATTTTATTTAAATGAACTGAAAACTCATTTTATAGCCAACCATCTTGCTATAGATTGGAGGATATTAAAGCATCAATTTTCTTTTTCCTCATTATACAGCAATTTATCTTGTATTTCCTTTAGAATTGTACTTTTCCAGGATTTGGCTACTCTGAAAAAGTAGCATGAGAATAGGCTTCTCTTCATTCTTTCTCAAAATTAAGCTTTCCTTCTCCATACTTTTCCTTCTCCATACTTTCAGCTTCTGTGTATTTTCAGCTCATAGGAAGTAGGAGATTTCCCAAAGGATTAGAGTTTAATAGTTTGAT
>NW_011888847.1:238189-270246 GCF_000151845.1 Pteropus vampyrus | reverse complement strand
ATTCTTTCTCAAAATTAAGCTTTCCTTCTCCATACTTTTCCTTCTCCATACTTTCAGCTTCTGTGTATTTTCAGCTCATAGGAAGTAGGAGATTTCCCAAAGGATTAGAGTTTAATAGTTTGATGTTTCCTAGTTCTTTTCCATCAGTGCTTGAGGAAAGATATATGTTCTTACAAACACCAGTTAAAACAGAAAGCAAAGAGTTTGCCAGTGGCTTAGTGGCTTCATTCATTTTCTATCCCTGCCTCTCCCACAACTATTCGTCTACTATTTAGATCTACATCTATGCTCTTCTGCTCCATTGTCATTAAATCACTCAAGGCTGAAAAACTTGAATGTTTTTTCTTTTGTGGTACACACACACATCTTCTATCTTCCCCACCCTCTAGTCTTTATTCTGTCAGTGTGCTGACTTCCTGAAATTTTTCCTTGTTTGTTGAGGTTCTTTGATGTCTATATTTTTTATGCTGAGACTTTATTAATTATACAAAGCTTTAGTTAAATATATGTAAGAAATATATTAGAAATATTCAAGATTCTAGAAAGATTTCACCCCTTCCTTTTTCCATCTTATAAAGATTAATAATAGGTCCTGAAATTTCTTACCTCCCTTTCCCATTGAAACTTTCATGTCCCTATTTCCAGCTGCTCTAGCTCCTGTTCTGACTTCCAAATTATTTCTCTCACCTCATTTCTCCCCAACTCTAGTTCATTATCCAGGGCATCAAAGTGATTTCTAAATACAAATTCAAATATGTTATTACCCTGCTCAAACTTGCATTGCTTTTAGTCTCCTTAGTGTGGAATTCAAGGTCCTTTATAATATGACCACAGCCTACCCTATCAGCCTCATCCTTGCCACTCCTATCTATTAGGTTTGCTTCATGTAGCTTCTTCACTAGTAGGGCACTTTCTTTCAGTAAAATCTGAGAACTATTGAAGTAATGAAGAACCAATAAGACCACAATTTTGATTCCAAAATTAATAAAGTGCTTCTTCTCTCATCCCATCAATGCTCATTAAAAAAAAATAAAATAAAAATAAGGAATGTGTCATATTTTAGGACATCTCCAGTAGTATAAACTTGATTGTGGCAGGATTTTCTAGATCAACTACTTAAAATACCATAAATACACATAAAAATAATTGTCTTCATCTTGAAATTTGGGCTCAACATATTTGTTATTTTTAAATTCCATTTTAAAATTCAAAGGTAACCCATATTAAATGCTATTATTCAAGGAAACACACATGCATATACACACCTTATCAATGTTTTGTTTCCCCAATTACTTCTGAAGTTATTCAACTGTGACTATATTAGATTAGATAATTAACTAGAGAATATCCCATTTAGCATAAATACATAAAATGTAATATTATTTAGAGCTTTTTTTTCCCATTATTTTTCTAGAGTTTAGCTTCAGCCATAGCTTTAAAAATAGTAGATTTGGGGATAAATTTTGAACTAAAAAGCCATAAAAATATTACATTATTCACCTCTGTTTCTCCGGTGCCTAGCACAGTGTCACACAGAAAAAGGTGCTCCGTTGACAGTTCTGGAAGGCAAGTGAATTCGTTATAATGCAGATACATCAGCTTTCAATCAAATAATTATTTATTGTATGTAAGGCAGTAAGAAGGATAGAAAGAAAAATGCTGCCGACCAGGCACCAAGATACATGCTATCTAAAGAATAAACTTATACATTTGGAAAGAACAGATTGCAAGTACCCATGTGAATGACATATGTACCTACTCATGAACAATGTAATAGTAATATAAAATTATTAATATTTATTGAGCATTTACTATATACTATGACCTATGCTAAACTCTTTCAGGCACATATTTTTGAACTTTTAAGAAACTCTGTAAGTCAGAGTAACTTTTTGTTACTATCATTATCTCCATTCTACAGATTGAAGTGTATTCGAGAGGTTATCTATATACTTAGCTTTACTCAAAAAGTAAAAGATAGAGCTGAAACAGGTTTTTCTGAGTTCATGACTTCATAATATTCTAAAATGGAGAATTTACTTCTGTCTGAGGCATCACTAAGATGGTGGAATTAAATGATAAATAGAATCATATGTTCTCACTATAAAATTTAAAAAATATTTTGTATGTTGGAGAATAGGTAAGACACAGCTTCTGTGTATTTTCAGCTCATAGGAAGTGGGAGATTTCCCAAGGGATTAGAGTTCAATTTTAGTTAGAACTGGCACTCAGCTAAGCTTTTTCCCACAATGTTTGAAGTCTTGATATATTGAGCCAAATACATCAAACACACTTAAATGTAGTGTGGCATGTGCTGAAAAGATCGAGTTTTAAAAATTTATCATAGATAATTTAACAGAATAAAAAAAAATTGCTCCTTAAGATTGCAGAAGTTAGTGTGGTGTATCTCAAGTCACAATTTCAAAAGAGCATTAGTGTATATAATCATATTACTAATTGAGTCCATCACAAATATGGAAACAGGTGTATACATAAAGATCTACTTTAATAATTGAAATCTATTTTGAATAAACAACAAACAGTATATCTTAAGTTGTCATTACTGTGGCATTCAAATGAAAGGAGATTCATGAATGATTATGCAAATTTCAAGAAACACATTAAAAATGTAGTTTAAAAGCAATGTGCAAAACATGAAGATTTCTATTTATTGTTTTCTTTGCTGCATTAATCTACCTATATTTCAGAAATCTAATATTTAAGAAGGAAGAAACTGCTAATTTGATTGTCATTGGCACAGATATAACTATGGGAAATTCCTATAAATGTTTTTAGTCAATTAGAGTTTGCCAGGAAGTTTGAAAATTCATGATATAAACAGAACAATTCATAGGGAAAAAAGACAAAGAGAATAGATTTTCAACCCATGAGACAGTATATAAATTAAACGGATAAATCAAAGGAAAATGAGATTCATGTATTCATCTTCATTCATTTAATAAGTTTTTATCAAGCACTTTACAGTGTAAGATGCACCAATGAACAATGGCCTCTGCCCTCATGGCACTTTCTAGTGAAAGGTACAGAAATTTTGAGACTAATATTCCAGTTCATCATTTAACTACAATTATGATAAATGCTCAAAGGAGACATTAGTGTGAACTACAAGTGTGATAAGAGAGCTGGAATTAGTGGAGGTGGGCAAGAAAAAGGAAGGCATAGCAGGCATACCAAAGACTAATTCATTAGGGGAGCAATGTTTGGGCCTGAGATCTAAACTATCTAGGTCAATCTAGTGAAGAAGGCAGAAGGTCAGATGATTTTGTGGTGTGAAGAACAATAGCATACAGAACCATCATAGACATGATGTGGTATGGAATAATAATAATGGAAAAACGGTGACCTCTAACACTTTTTTAGTATCATCTATGTACTAGGCATTAGCTTAAGAGCTTCACCTATATGTACCCTATTTAATTTTCTGAGGTCAGTTTTATTATCCTGTTTTAAAGATGAACGGCAGAATAACTCTCAGGATCATGATGCTTGTCTGTGGTAGAGCTGGTGTGAACTGGGGCCATTAGATTTCCGAGACTGTACTCTTGATCACCACCCACTCAGATTGGGCTGAGATCTGAACTAACTAGGTCAGTTAACTAACAAAGGAAACAGAAAGTTAGATAATTTCGTGATGTCCAGCATCTATGTGGGTTTCTATATCAAAATTTTTCATGGTATAGTAAAGCCGTTTTCACATCATTGGGAATGATTTATGATAGGGTGATGTTCAAGAGAAATGCTGTATTTAGAAGCAATACTTCATGATGATTAAATTTATTCTGGAATCACATAGCCAGTATTTGACTCCCTCCTCCATCTTTCCTTCCTCTCTGTGTGAAAGTGGGCAAGTTTCTCTGGCTTTTCAAGTATCAATAAATAGCTACAAAATTGGGATAATAACGATGCCTTTATTACAGGTTTGGTATGAGATTTACATGAGATAATAAATGTTCTCTATATCCCTGGTACAGAGTAATTGCTCCATATATATTATGTTAGCTATTATTATTAGTGGGGAAAAAAGATTGAAAGTGAATGTCAAAGAGGACTTTGAATGCCTCGCATAAGAGTATAAATGTTATTCTGTAAGTAAGAGGAAGCCGTTGAAGTTTTCTGAAAAAAAAAGAATTACTTAAGCATACATGACAAATTATTAGTGATAATCTATAGCTTACAAAGTACTTCCAAACACATAATTTAATCCTCATTAATCTTGAAAGGATGATATCTTGATTACGATTTTACGGATAAAGAAACTAAAACTTAGAGAGCTTAAACAATGTTTCCAAGAGCTCACAGGACTTAGTAGCATAGCTGTGATTGAGATGCAGGTCTTGAAGTCAAAGGATAGTGTAATTTTTGCCATGCCATATCTAGCAGATGATTTTAAAAGACACTGTAAAGAGGTTATATTGAAAAGCTAAGGGGTAGAGCTGTTTTGGTTAATGTGAATTTTAAGTGGAGAGTTTTTTGTTTTTTTTTTTTAATTTTTAGGATGTTGGTGAGAGGAACATAGATATCTGGTAAAGATTTGAGAAGCTGGAAACTTTGATATTCATCCTATCTCTGTCACTTATTGGCTTTGTGACAAATTACAGACAAGTCATTTAACCTTGATGATTATAGGTTTCCTCATATGAGAAAAAGAAAATATAATCCCATTTCTCAGGATTTTCCAATGGATCAAATTAGACACTTTTCTTTCCCCACAAAGCCACAACAAACAAAACAGAAAACTCAAAAGAAAAACATTTGTAAAATATATCGTCACTTTAAAGTTTTCCATGACTGCATGTACAATCTTACAGGAAAAATAAATTCAGAGACACTCAAGTGGAAAGAGAATGTATTGAATATTTTTTATTAACATAAAATCAAATATACAAAAATCTAGGAAGATTTTCAATAACATTTTACATGTAGTAACCCATTATTAGTGGCAACTCTACTTTGTTTTCCATTTACTGACACTTTCCATTTACATTCACCATAAACCTCTTGGGTGCTACATCTCTTCCAGTTTGAACTGAGAACATGCAGACCTGTCTTGGTTTGTTGTACATATATGTACTGAAGGACATTTTTCCCAAGTCTAGTCCTCAATCCAGATGTTAATGAATATTTGCTTTTATGGCTTTGCTTTGTGTGTCCCATGATGTTTCCAGATGTATAATCTTTAGGAAAGCAGAAGTAAAAACCCAAGGTCTTAATGTATTCTTCTCAGCTTTTTTTTATTGTTTTCAAGACTCTTGTAGGTAGTTTTTGGGTTCAAAGGAGATTTAAACTTCCTATTCATTCCCTTCTTCAACCTATTACCTTCCTTCTCTTCTATTTATTCCCAACCGAACTTATACCTGATTATATCTGATGGAAAACTTTGAGATTTCTGAAAATGTCCTCAAATATTATCTCCTGCATATTAGAAATTCCCATGGCTTAACATACATTTGGAAGGTTTACTATAACCAACAACATATTGTGAGCCTTCATAAAATTACTGTTTGACTGGTAGAACTTTTCTAAAAGCTAGACTATCTGAAGTAATTTAACTGCTTATAAGAATAACTTATATTAAGAATCTCCTTCCTCCCCTGACTCCTTTTGCCTAATTTAGATAATCTGATACTTTCCCACACAAGATCATAAGAAACCAAGGTGGAAAAAGCTTCACATGAAAAGAGAATATGCAGAGTGGTGAGATAACAGATTGAAATATGTTGGTTTTGTTGGAGTATTAGAGACAGCTCTGTGTTTTTTATACCTAAGAGACAACTTGGAGCACATGATAATATAATCTATAGTGTAGAAAAACAGCATATGAAAGAATTTTATTGTTCTACAAAGGTAGTTCTGATTTATAAAAATTAATGTTCTTTGCCACACTAGCAACAACAATACTTAGAAACTTAGGCAAGCAAAATGAAAATAAGCATTTGAAACTACATATTCCAATATCCTTATTTTACATAGGAGGAATCAGGGCTCAGAAGGGAAGTGAGGTGGTTAATTAAGGTCATACTGCTAGTTGAGGCTCCATTTAGGACCCCGACTTACTTATCCTGGTGTAGCGCTCCTACGTTAAACCTCATTTTTTCCCCCTCAGTGTGCTCCGTGTTTTGTTCATTTCAAAACAGAAAGACCCTCTCTGGGATTGGGTTTTCACTCACAGGCAAGAACAAAACAAGAATCAAGCCTAGCTCTCAGCATATGGATCAATTTCAAGCCAATTGATATATGCCAACAAACAATACTATGAAGGAAAGAATGTCCCGTGGACCAAAGAAATAACCTTCACACAGGTGGAAATAGTAGCAGTGTTAAATGCATTATAAGATGGGTGAGCAAACAAATTACATATAAAGATAGTTCTAGTTGATTACGGCAATAAGAGACTAGTCAAGGACATTCACAGGGAACCTTACTAAAGCATATCTCTATGTTTCATCAAGAAAATATTTCAAATCCTTGGCTTGGAAGAAAAAGGCATCTAGGTAGAGAGTTCCTAGACCATCACACTTTGTCAGAGAGCAGTTCTATTGCTACTAAAACCCACCAACATTTAAAAACTTAAAAATCAGGTAAATATGCTAAATAAGGTTCATGTGAAACAGAGGCAGCACAGATGATGAATACAAGGTTAGATTACAGTGTGAAAATCTGCATAATGAATGCTTCTCTATATTCACCAACTAAGCAAAGGGAAAAGAAAGCCATGCCAAACTCAGGAAGGCTTCCCAGCAGAATGTGGAAGAGGAATATGCTAGGTGTAACTGGCAAGTTTTATCTCAGGCTGAAGGGCACTGGGCAGCCATGGTGAATAAAAAGTGATACGCCATTCAGAATTTGCTCTCAGAGGAGAATACTAGCTATGAGGTGCAGGGCTGTCTTCACAAACATAAAAATATAGAATGTATTAAGTTATATCGATGTTGGAAACCTTGAAATCAACTCCAAAGCAGACTTGAAATGGTTGCCCTCAGTGGTTATATTATACCCCAATATAGACAGCCTTCTTATCATGAAGCAAATGATAATCAACCACCATAAGGCTTAGGAAGTAGTTTGATGTGATCAAAAGTCACTCTGCTGCCTTTCTGTCATCTAAATATACAAACTGAAGTGAAATTTCTTACAGGAAAGCTTTCTATCACCTTCATCCTATAGTCATCTTGACTTCTGAAGCCTGTCTTGTGTTTATATCATCATAAGGAAAGTCACTCAGTAAACAATGGAAGGAGAGGAAACAGGTGAAGAGTAAGGACCACCTGTGATGACAGATGAGCAAAGAAATCACCAAGGCAACTGAGGGGCAACACATTTGGAAGTCCCAAAAGAAGCCAAGAATAAAAGGGCTTTACTTTTCCCTAAGGAAGTGCAGAGTTTCTCTCTACCACCAAATGTTCAGCAAAGTTTCAGTGTTTGGGAAATGGTGGTAACTACTCTGGTAAAACCACCTTCCTGATCTCGTGTCTCCATGAGCAAACAAGATAGGAGATGCTGCATCAAAAAAAGGAATTGAAGAAGCTAGCAGTCCAAAAATCATTCAAGTTGATATAAGGAGATGAGGTTTATAAGACTGAGATGAACATATTAACTGGTTTGGTGAAACACTAAAGTCTCCTATAAAGAAAAGGAGGCTATGCTTTACAGACTAAGGAACCCATGGTTTTGAGTGGTGGGCCAACATTATTTAGGTTAGGCTATCCATTCTCTGAATACTTATGCAAAGAGTGACTCTAACCTTAGGAAATGACTTTTTCATGACTGGAATATGCTGCTCAGACCCACCAATGGCTGTTTCATTTGGCTAAGAGGGCCCAAATGTGAAGGGGAAAATAAACGATAACTACCCTCTCTATTTATAAGGTGCTTAGAAAATTTATACCCTGTAAATTCTTGTTTTATAATCTTTCATTAACAATAATGGCCTAATTATTTTTCACAAAATACATCTCTTACTTCCTTCAATCGAACATGTTCAAATATTCAGGATATTTTAAAGAGTTTTGACAGATTCTATTGATTTTTTTTTTTAAGGAGCACCAGTTTAATATTGGGCAGCTAATCAGAGGATTCAGGTAGACTCGGTCATATGTGGAGAATTTGCAGGTAAAACGTTCAGTGTTCCATTTGCAGATGACCAAATGGAGAGGGAATCCAGATGACAAAGTTTGTCTCAAGGTCGATGGCTAGGTTAAATCAAGAGACAGAGCACAGAGTCCACTTTTCTCTTGGGAAACGGACTAAGAGGGAGTGGACTGAGAAAAACAGTGAGTAGAAACTAAAGAAAACAACTTCACTATGAGCTCTGTAGAATAATTGTTGGGATTTTAAAGAGAAGTGTCAATGCATTACAATCTTTATTCCTCTCCAGAATTTAAAGCCAATTGAAAGATAGACACAAGAGGCAGAAAGAGATTAAAAAAACAAACAAACAAAAAAAACCCCACAAAAAATCTTGTATTATGAACAAAACCTAGAATGGAAGACAACATTTCTAAGTGTTGCCGAGGGCCTTACTAAGGCTTTATCAATGATTTACCCAACTAACTCCTGGCTCCGCTGGACTACTGCATGACATCTCTGCAGGAGCAAGCCCCTTGCTGCAGTTCAGAGAGCAGACCAGATAGAATGCAGTCTCAGAGATAATTTAGCAGGATCTGAGCCACACAATCCCCCTTCCCTCTGCCAAACTCATTCATCAGATGATTTACATTTCCAATGGAGAGGAATTGCTTTGAGGGTACAGCAAGAAGAGCTTGGCGTTCTATGCTTTCCTTCCCAAGGAAAGTGATGAGTGGAGAATAAGTGGTCCTCTCAACAATACAGAGAATACAAGGGGCTAGAAACGAGGGAAGATGATGGAGACATTGCTCTTAGGGGAGTTAATCCTCACTGCTTTTGCTGTAAATAACTGGTGTAGACCTCAGCCAACAGTGGCAGGGTTTGCTTTTATCTCCAGACGTGGCCTGGAATTTTCAGTGTTCACTCAAGGCCCACAGCATCCTAGAGAACATGCTTAGTATTAATAAAACACGGTTATGTTTCACATATTATTAACCTTGTATTTAGATATTTGTATGCAGTTGGACAAACATCCTAATCAATTTTATGTTATGTAGGTTACTGAGTTAATTAGAATATCAATTATCCTGAATGTCTTCCCATTTCCACCATTTGAATCAATGAGAGACTTTGGATTGAATAAACCTTTCTTTTTAAACATCCATTGTGTTCCAGGCACTGTCTTGATAACAGACATAGACAAATGAATTAGACACATTAGACACTTTTCCTGACCTGAAAAGTTCTTTTTACATAAAATTTGCAGACCTGTGGCTAATTAGGTGCAACACAACAAAAGTTCATCGATAGAGGCAGTACTCTGTTACTTCTGTAACAGGGCGATCAGATCCACCTGGACCTCTGTAAAGGTTGGGATTTCACTCAAGGGTGAATGTACCCTTCAACAGGCTACTGAAAAATGTGAGATGTCAGTAGTTGTTGGAGTGAGAGAGAACATTTCAGGCAATAGGAGCAATTCTAATAACAAGACCCTTTGTGGAATTACAGGTAATGCCGTTACTGTTATTGAAGAGTACATTCAACTGTAGGATTGACAAGAGTTAAAGGTTAAGACATAGGTTGAAGCAAGATCTTAAAAGTTATTTTGTGCCATGTTTGTATTGTTATTATTGTTTATATTGCTTTGGTTTATTTTTGTTCTCTTCTTTAGCAATAGATATTGCCATTTCTTGATAAAGATCGAGGGGGCAGGGACTAGATGTCATGTTAGAATCACTGATGTGTGCTATACTTACAGGGCTAAAAGAAAAGGAAAACAGTCTCAATCTTTCTAGGAGAAAAGGGTGATCTCACCCTAAGTGGGGTTCGTTACTGGGCTTGGTAGATGTACTTCTGTGAGGTGACAGACATTAGACTCGGTCCCCCCAGCATTCATGGGTTTAATTTGCATGCCAAGAATTAAACTGCATGATAAATATATACATTTATAGATTTTAATATTTTTTTGAGAGCCTATGGTTGACATCGTGTGGGAAATAATTGTTTCCTCCTCTACTGTTACAAAGGAGCTTGGCTTCGACACTGATCATAGCACTGGTGAAAAAGAACCTGCCTCTATTACTGAATTTTGCATCCATTGATCATATGTAGAAGAGCTGATAAGGCATGTTTTCCTGATCCTTCGGTAGCCAATACATTTTGTGGCAAAGTGTTATTTTGAGGCAAAGGCTGTACTTGTAAAACAAATAAATGTAATCATTTATTTAAAAGTATAATCCTTTATTTTAAAGATGAAGTATTTTGCACCATTTATTGGATTGAGGATAGAATGAACAAATGGCTAAGGAATTATAGTTTGAAGCTATCCAGAAACCACGTCAGAGTATCTTAATTGTTTCTGAAATTATCTTATATATTTTAGGAGGAAACACATTCTAACCTACTGCTGTCATAGATACAAAATACACAAACAGAAAAAAAATAAGCTGAACAAAAATTATAAAATGTATCTCATTCTCAAAGGGATGAATAAAGGCCCAACAATCCCACAAAAACTTCTAAATAAAGTTTCAGTGTAGATATTAGGTTGACATTTCCTTAGCAAAGACTTCAATTAGAAATATTCTGTAGGCGACGGATGGGAAGAGTTGAGCAGATGAAATTTAACTTCTCCCGTGCATGCTGTGAGAGCTACATTCTCACCTCCACAAACTGGTGAATCAAAGGTATTGAGGATTCAAGCATTTTTCTTTCAGCAGTGGGTGGCCCGAGTGCCTCAGTCCAGCTGTGTTTTCATATTAGAAAGAAAGCTGAAGTCATTGTCACTCACATAATATCCCATTTGTTCTGCTGCTTTCACTAAATTTTCTGAATTTTATCTGGGGTCTCTCTCCCACTAAGATGATGAACCTGTGCTGCAATTTCTCTGTTTAGACCATGACATAATTTCTTATTTCGGGAAAGTGTAGAAACATTCATTTTACAAAGAAGTGTTGGTATTGGGAGACTATATTTTCATTAAGGAGGTTAACTGCAGATGACTAAATTGTTACATTTCATATATTTACTCTGCAAACCTTAAAACAGTGCCTCGTTGTTTTTAAATTATTTATCAGCAATCTATTTTCAATGATTACTGAATCATATGATTACAAGGGACTTTCACCAGAACGGTCAGCCATTTGGCAATAAATTCAAATAACATATTCTTTATGAGGGCAGGCATTCTTTCTACACAGACAATTGCCTTCTGTTCGGGAGTTTTCGCAGTTTCCTAACTCCCCATCTAGGGAAAAAAGAAGTGGAGCAGAAGGGAAAAATGAAAATCACCTCACTGGGAATTGTGGGAAATTATTGTGAAAAATATGTATAAAATCATTAATAAAATAGGTTATCCTATGAATCCCAGGACTGTGCTGGGTGGTGTTGGAAAGAGGTACAAAAAGAAGTTTGAGAGGATATTTTTCCCCAATAAAACTCCTTCCGTTTTAAGAAAAAGGTCTAGTTGAAGAAATTAGCAGTATATAAAAAAGCTAGGGAGAGGAAAAGAGTAAAAGACAATCTTTAAAGCCTTCCAACTTTATCTTCCTCTTCTCTCCATCTCGGTATTTATAATTTATGCCCTTATAGGATCTTAATACATTATGTGTATTAATTTAGAGTCTTTCGGTCAGAAGAAAGACTAGCTTAAGCTAAAAAGGGAAAGAGAGTCTAAAAAAATAGTATATGATGTAGTATGTGACGAAGTATAAGGCCAATTGGGGTTGAGTCTTATGCAGGAACTAGGACAACTAGAAATCTCTCTGTTTCTCTGTAGCTCTCTCTTTCCTGTATTCTTACAGAGAATCCTGACTACCCCAATGCATTCCAAGTTTCCATATTCAGTGCCAGTGATACTCAGAAGTGAATGACCTGCTCTCGTTCAACCCCAATTCTCAATTTCTGGGAGAAAGAATTAGATTGTTTCAGCTTGGACAATCAGCTATGGACAAGGATTTAAGATCACATAGTTTAAATGTGACCATGGTTGGTAGAAAACAAAACCATGGCTTAGAGTTTAGTTATTTGAGAAGAGTAAATGGCTCTTGAATTAGAAAGGTACTCCCCAAAAGTGTTCACTATACCAATTTAAATAAGGTACTAGAACAAATTCTAAAGTGCCATATTTTATCAGGAGCCATATATACTTTTCTTATATCTCTCTAATATTTCCAGGGAGGATAAAGATTTCACTCTGCAAATGAACAGATACACTGTTTTCATTTTTCAGTTAGCATGCACATGGTATATAAGACCAAAGTATTTCTTGACTTACTTTTATAAGAAAAAATGAAAAAACAGCCTAAAGTCAGCATCTTTTCCTTGACTCTACCACTTTTATAGAGTCATTTGTGTTTACAAAATTCTTATGCCACACACTCTCTGCAATGTTTAGGCAGATCTATATTTTGGGGGGATCTTATGCTGACTTTGCAATAGTGTATTTTCTATTTTTTAGAACTGAGACTACCATATTGTGGACACAGGCACTGGGAACCTCAATATTTTTCATTTGGATGCTAAAATGGCATTAAACATGTATGCAAATGATATAGCTTGAAGTATGATTGCTTGATTTGAATAAAAAGTTAATGTAGATCCTTGACAAGTGATGCCTACCATATTTAGAATCCCAAAGACCTTTTGGAGTTTAAAACCAAAGCACAAGTCTTGCTGTGTTTTGGGTTCTTGACTTTACGTTGGTCTCTGCTTAAAGATACTTGATTTTTTCCCATGGTTTACAAGTTGGAGAGGTTTTGGAATTGGCTTTCGAAATGACAATTTCCTAGTGTTCTTAGAAGAAAAGTAAAACACAGCTAAAAAATTAAATTTGAAAAGATTAAAGATGTTATTTTGAAATTGCGATAGATTTTCCTTTAAAACTTAAAAGATAAAAATTTTAAGGAATTTAAAAAATTCTAGAAATTGTTACCCTTGTGTTAATGTGTCTAATGTATATGTTCCATGTATTTTCATACTTTCAACTTTAGTAGTAGAAGTTTCTTTTTAAAGAAATATGTTATTTTGTCTTGGTTGGGTGCCTAAAATGAGATCACTTTTCTCTCTTCTAAAGGGTATACCTCATGAACTAGTATGAAACACTGAGTATTTGATATTTTTAAAGCAAAAGAAGGTAATCCACTGAGATTTTTTAAAAGGTCTTTTTTTTAAGATTTTAGAGAACTTGTTAAAAAACACCCACAACCATATTTTAAGTCACATTCCCTCTCCTGCCTCATCTTCCTACAAAATGCTCAAACTGCCAATGTAAAGGAAAAACATAGTCGAGCCAGACAAAAGTATCCAAATGAAGAGAACCTTAATTATGGATGGTGATGGAGGTGGTCAAGAAATTTGTTGATTTCATTGGAAAGACATTTAGCTATTTCTTCCCCAGCCCCCTGAGACACAAAAGCTGGCAATCACGAGTACCCATACTTTAGGTTATAACAATATTCATCCACAGTTGTACATTTTCCTTCATCTTTAACCATTCATTCCTCATTGTTAACCTTCTTCTGACCTGTGATTCTTGGAACGGGATCTGGCAAGGTCTCAGGAACTCATAGGCAAGAAAATAAGCAGGAACATGGATAAGAATGTGATACCTGGACGCCTTGGATTAGCAATGTTAAGCAATAAGCCAGGTCTTCTGTCTTTTCATCTAACCCAAATAAAACCAAGAAGAACAGCAACTTTTTTTTAATGTGATCGCCGAAGGCATTTTTCAGTTTCATTTTTAGCTCGTGACATGACAGCCAATTAGTTGTCATGACAAACATAAATTAGATAACATAAATTTCAAACTTCTATAATTGCTGCTTTTTTAGCCCACCCTTCTCCCTGTATAACAAAAGCTAGACTTTTATTCTGAGTTATGAACATCTCTTACACTTTGATCTTGGTTGCTACTCGTAATAATTATAGCACACTAACTGCCAGTGTCCTTATCTGTAAAATGGGAATGATAATACTACCTGCTTCTTAGGATTATTGTACAAATTAGATGAGACAATGAGTCTACAATGCTTTGTAGCAGGCCTGGCATATAGTAAGAGGTCAAAGAATGTTAGCTATCCTCATGCTTATAACTTTTGTTAGAAATATGAATTACATACCTGTAACATATATTTATAAATATAGTTATATTCTGTCATGAATCAGAAGACTAGGGTTGTAGAGTACTGGCTCTCTCACTAAGAAGCTGTGAGTTCTGGCCTCAGCTTTTTAAATGAAAGGTTTGGATTACATGATTGTTAAGGCCACTTCTGGCTCTAATATTCTTCTGTGTCTGACTTCTCCATAGCCAATATTTTCTATAACTGCTGGGCTAGAGATCTACTCTCCACAACCTAGTTCTCTTTGCAGAAATGCATAGATCAGAAGTGAATGTTTGTTTTCCAGGAATCAGGTTGATGATCAGCACTGAGTGTTACTTTTTGGGGGAATTTCTGAGAACACATCCAGCAGAAAACCTTTATTTCCTTACCAGCGAATATTTTAGAAAAAGAGCTGGTACAATTAAAGTACTGGATAAGCAGTGGAGACTAATGGAAGTTGGTGTCATATCCTAAGGCTTATAGAGCAGCATAATGGTGGCTGAGAGAGGGGGATGGCTGAATTGGAGCAGATCTGGGTGCTAAACCAATACTAACATTCCTTCTGTGCTGTGCAGGCACCAAACCTAAGTTTATATGTAGTTTTGGCAATGGAAGAGAGCAGGATCCCAAAAGGATATTGACAAAAGGCAGTGATAGAAATGAATTGGAGGAAAATGTTGGCTGGGAATTAGATGGGCAGTGGCTTTCATTCAGGAGGCATTTACACAGGGAGCTGACAAGCAGATATAAATGTGTGCAGGGTTAAGGTTAACTAAAAGCAAAATCTCAGTGCTGGAAAGTAAGGCAACATGGGCATGAGGAAGAAACTAATTATGGGGGCTAATTCCTGGACTCTGCTGATCTGGAAATCTCCAAAAATTCTTTCCTCTTACTCTGCAATTCAAAAATAGCTTATCAAGTAGCTTCTGGATTATGGAAAATAAATACAAATGTTGCTTGGAGATATAACTCATATAGTCTGTGTATATGGCTGTTGGTTGAAGCGGCCCCATGTTGGAAAATATCAAACAGGCAGCTGTTGAAAAGAACGGCTATTCTAAGTGTTCGGAGTTAGGCATGGAGAGAAAAGGAAACTCCATTATCTCAGGGTTGGGGACAGGCCCCAGAGGGCACGGGGAGTTTGGGGTAAAAATATCCAAAAATAGGACTAGGGTGAAAGGGACTGCAGGGAAAACAGTCCCTTTAAATGGATGTGTGACAAATTCCCCTGCATTGTATATTTTATACATATAATAAAATATAATAGAAATACTTTAGTAAAGATTCTAAATAGACTTTAATTAGTATACCGAATATATTTAGGACCATATATATATTCAGAAACAATGATTCTGAATTCTTGCAATACAAGTTCATGTGTCAAAAGTGCCTTCTTAAAAAAAAAAAAAATTGCCGCCTTTGTTTAAATGACTGCATACCAATTTCTGAGGTCCCTATGGCCTTTGTTAATATGTCCTCATTTTTTCTGAAGATGAAAATTACAACGTTAATGTATTATTTATATTCCCAGTATTTTGACCTATTGACAAAGCCTTCGCTTTTTTTCTACCCTCAACTGTTACTGTAGCACCAAGACCCAAATCAAAGCTATCCATCACAGCCCAGAGTGGACTCCAATCAATGCCAATAAATTTTAGAAGGCAGCAGCAATGGTACAAGATTATTAATTTTTAAACAGAAAAATAATACAATACAAAACTACGGCCCCTAGGGTCACTGTTAGCAGTATTCAAATTATGATGCTTTGTTTAAGAAGAAATCATTACACTCCCTTAAACATGAGTTTGTTTTCATTAGAAATAAATACTAACTATATTTTCCATCAATCAACAAATATTTATTGAATACCAGTTATATGTGAGATGAAGAACGAGGCATATAATGGGTACCAGGAGAAGTAACAGACAGAACACAAAAGAATGCAATCTTTGTGCAAAGAGAAAACCTGGGAATAAAAATGTTTAATGTATAAAAGAGATGATTCAATTATGTAGACAATGAGCACTACAGTGTCTACAAGAGAGAAAGATTGATAATGGGTCAGGATGATCAAGGAAGGATTCAGTACATCTACAACCTGAACTTGGTCTTGGAAGATGGTCAGATTTGGACCAGCAAAACATCAAAAGGTGGCATCTCTAGAAGTGGAGGTATGGACAAAAACATAAAGACAGGGATATATAAGAAATAATCAACAGACAGTGAGGGGACCAGTTTGATTGAAATGGAAGGCTCATGGATAGAAGAAAATAAAAATAACTCGATAAATATGATTTAGAAGAGATGGTAGAAATTCTTCAACTTTAGACTATCCAGCACGAAATCTTGTCTGGATTTGTGTTCAGTCACATGAGGAATCATGGTCACAAATATTTTAACCTTTGTATATAATCTAGCTTTTGCCATCTGTTTGTCCTTTTTAGGCAGTTGGTATCACAGTCACCTCTGGTATACACATATAAAAATTAAGTAAATAAATTACTAGTTCTGGATAAACCATCAACCATATGGTCCAAGTACCTTGCTTTTGGGAATATGTATTTAATTAAGTGTTCAAAAATGACATCTAGACACAGTAACAAAACTCGCAGCAGAGTGGCAAGGCATACTAGCCATGGTGAGGGCTGAGTCCAATTATTTTAAGCATTTAACTAGTAGGTATTGTGATCTGCCAACAACTTCTTTTAAATTTTTTTCTTCTGATTGTTTCAAAGTTCAGGCTGTGGTGCTTAGCACCCAAAGAGTCCAGCCTATTTTGCATCTGTAAAACCCATGGGATATTCAGGATTTAATCTATTTTCTTTCTTCATCATAATTATAGTACAACCTTAACTCAATAACCACAATTTCAAATACTTAGACTTTTTTAAACCATTCTTTTGTAAATCATATGAAAAGGGACATATGTTATTTATTTGTTGGATCCACAACAACCTGCTGTTTCTTGGGCTCAGTACATACCAAACTCACTCTCCTGTACCTGCTTCATCTAGAGTATTGACAACTGGATTATGATTGCTAGAGTAATGGCTCCAAGAACCTTTACTACCACTTATCATCGAAGAACTATTCCATCACTCATTTCATTTACCATGGGATGAATGAAGGTTCAGAAACTTGGAACGGATCTCAACAACATATACTTCTCTCGATAAGTCACCTTTTATGGTTTCATGACTTTCTCCTGTGCAAATGACCTTTATTGACATCTTAGACCTGCTCTCATTCCCAGTTCCCAATTCCACATTTCCACCTGCCTACTACTACCTCTCAGCTTCTCTCTCACCACAGTGAATGAAATAGACCAGTTGTCTTCTCTTATACAGTTCATATGCTGGTTGAGAAACAGGTATTATATATGTAAACATGGTGATTAATGCTATGGGTGGTGCTAATTTAGACAGAGTTATCAGAGAAGGCCTCTTAGATAAAGTGCCAGGGTATGAACATAGTAAAAGGGAAAGGCATGGAAATATCTAGGAGAAAGTTTTTCCAAGATTAGAAAACAACATGTTAAGAGGCCTTGAAGTGAGGTATACTTTGAGTTGGACTAAGAGCAGAGAGGTTAATGGGAAGGAGGACTGGTGGCTGGGTAGTGCCACCCCTATTAAACCTTATGGGAACTTGGTTTGGTCCTTTCTTCTTCCTTCTCAAGACTTTTTCCCTGAGATCTCAGCACTTCATCCCTACACCATCACAGGAACTTTTTAGCAAGTTACTCAGCCTTTCAGATCAGCTAATTTCAAACCATCTGTCCAAACAGTACTATACCAACCTTTCAAAGTTGAGTTGTTTTCCTTAAAGGAAAACAACTCTGTCCCCAAACTTCTATGCATCTAATTCTAACTCCTAATACATTGTTCATGAAGATTTTTCCATTTAATCCCACCCATGTTGAATAATTCCTTTTCTGAATTTCTACAGAAATATTGGCCTTTACCACACATACTTTAATGCAGTGAACATTTTTTATATACAATAAGCCCTCACTTAACGTTGTCGATAGGTTCTGTGACTTTAAGTGAAATGACATATAACAAAACCAATTTTACCATAGGCTGATTCATATAAAAAATAGTTAAGTTTCTAATCATCTCATCAATGTTATAACAATATGATATTGAATGAAAAGACATTGTTTAAGGACCTGTTGTACACCCATTTTCTCTACTCACATTGTAACTTCTTTAATGCAGAAACACATTTATTTTACTCTATTTAGAGAAAGAAAAGATTCAGATAACATTATGATTGATAATACTTAGCACATTACTGGATACTATATAAGATTATAATAATAATATAGAGAAATTCCCATTAACCTTTAATTAAATATAAGCAAGATTCATCAAAACTCTCTCTTTATTGAAAACTTCAAATTGCTAAAAAAATTAAAGATGTTAAAATTCCTTTTGAGAAAAAGAATTTGGAAATGACATATATTTGCATTATATATGCTACACATTTATTTATAATCATATATGACAAATGCATACAAACACACATATAAATTTGATATTCATGTAATACTTTTACAAATAAGTTAATATCTAACATTTATTAAGCACTGGATAGCTTTTAAGCACATTCACATACATTATTGTATGTGAGTCTCAAAGCACATTACTAATAGAGTATTGTTTTGTCATCAGATAAGTTAAGTGACTTATCATAGATTATGTACCTGATGACAGGACATATAATCCCTAAGCTATTCTTTTTTACTATAAACCAAAAATGGTCTAATTATCTGATTCCTCTGATTATTTCATCATTCTACCTTTTTCCATTGATGCGGGGAGCGGGGGAGAGGGACAAGGGGAGAGGGAGAAAGATTAATTGAATTTTGAGCATTTTTTAGATAATATTTACAAACAGTGTAGTGAATTAGGTATACAATTCTTATAGATTAAACTGAGTGTGGAAAGGTCAGTTGCTGGCACATATAGGTTCATAATAAATATTTGCTGATGAATTAAAGTGTTGCCATATTTTTCTGACTTGAGATGCATTTTGTTGTTTTTATGATTTTTTAGATACTTTACCTCTCATTTTAATGACTGAGATTTCACTTATCTTTTCCCACCTTTGATGAACTAAAGTGAACCATCTATACTTTTTTTAAAATCTCTTTTATTCATTGAGGTTTTATGAGGGGGATTGGAAAATATGCTTTGAGTTACTGCCTGACTGCATCATGCCAAACATTGTGGTTACATTCTAGAAATTAGCAATGTCAATGTGGAATTATCCAGGCACTGCTTGGCAGCAAAATATAGCTAGTGTCAAATTAAAATAGCTAAGCATGATGGATGATAATAAAGGGGAGACTTGGGGGAAGCTCTTTGTGGGTTATTCTCAGAATTACCTAAATAGAAAAGAATACTTTCATATGGTCATATATTATATAGTGAATGCATAGTCATCAAAACTGATAAATATATGAATATATCCACACACTTAAAATTGTAAAAACTTTCATCTTTAGGGATGCTTCACCTTATTATATCATTTAAGAAGCTCTCCAATGGAACCATGTAATATAGATTTGTCAGCAAATAAGTTGAGGCCCAAGATCAGTGGTTATTAATTTCCCCTTTGTCTAACACATGTAGTTTCATTATTGGGACCCATCATATATGTTGATATAACATTTATTTTTTGTAGCTAGATAGAAAATGTATTTCAAAGAATCTCTCATCTGCCGCTTGCTTGACCTGTTTTCTGCAATATTGTCAGTCCTGCACAGTCACATCCATTATTTCATGTGGCTTCTTACCCTTTTACTCTGTAGCACAAAAATAGGTAATTACTTTTTTACTTTAATTTTTCATATGTCTACAAATTCTAAAAACAATAATGACTTTCAGGTTAGGCACCACTGGCAGTTAATAACCCCTTTTAAAAGGTCTGAGGTTATACCTCAGCACATCTGCCAATTCAGCAGATCATTAAATTCCTGAAGATACTATTTCCATTGGTCATTATGGCCTTTATGGAGAATATGAGCTATTGGTACATCCTCTACCAAATACCTGAGGGTAACTTCTGAACTTGTATCTTTGTCAGTGACTTGAGATACATACATAGTTGATATCATAACATCAAGAAATTCTCAGTCACTAAAGTTCTCATATGACCCCTTAGTGAAATCACATAGATAATTTCAAAGTTCTAAGTGTCTAATCCATAGTGACAATAACGGTTGAAAATCCGAATCTCAATCAGCCTGCAAAGTTTACACAGTACCCCACATTAGAGTGGTCCCTATGGGGACACAAAGTCTGTCTATGAATGCAAGACCTGTCTGGTGGGATAAGACTGATATATTAGTCTTCCTAGGCTGCCATAACAAAATACTATAGAATAATGGCCTAAACAACAGATATTTATTTTCTTTTAGTTCTGGAGGCTGGAAGTCTGAGATCAGGTTACAAGTATGGTCGGCTTCTGGTGAGAACTCTCTTCCTGGCTTAGAGATGGCAGCCTTCTCACTGTGACCTCATATGGTAGGGAGGGAGAGAGCTTTTTGTTGTCTCTTATAAGGACAGTAATATTATTATGATCTCATTTAAGCTGAATTACTTCCTTATATCTTTAAATATAGTCACATTGGGGATTAGGACTTCAACATGTGAAATTTTTTTTTGGGGGGGGGGGCGGTTTCTTCCTTGGCATTTTTTTTGTTTTTTCCGTTTTAAATTTTGGTTTTTTAGTTTTGGGAAAAAAATCTACTAGCATTCTTAAGAAAACAAATTTCTTTATTTAGAACTGAGATGAGGTCAAATCTATTGGTCAGAGGACAGTTCACCTTCATGTCTATGACAATTGCATTTTCCTTTGTTATACCATCTAAAATATCATTTTTCCTCCAAAATAACATAATTAGTCTATTGGTAGATTTGCTTTTCAATATTAGTATGACTTGCTTCTATAAGACACATTATCTGTAAATCTTAAATGCACAAATGGATTTCAGTGAGAATTTAAAGATGCATGTTACATCTAAAGTTACATTGAATGTACATAATAAAGGGTAAGCATATCATTTTAATTTGATGTGTACAACTATCTACATACTTATCCATATCAGAGGACATATGTGCAGATTATTTATATAAAAATGTGCCCTGAATTTCTTTGATTTTACCATCCACCATGGTGCACAATTTAGTATAAGCATATCAATGTTTAACTGAAATTATTTTGATAAATCCCAGGTTTTAAAAAGTTGTAAATTATAGAATTAATAATTGTGTTATATTTTTTTAAAAAGTACAATCGTACTATATTCTCCACAGTGCTTTAAAAATGTCACTTGAATTAGAAAAAAATAAAGTTAATTGACTTACAAATAACAGTTAAGAGACAAATCTGTAGTTTTAGGAGTCTTCTACTCTTTCCTGGCATTTATTTGATTTCATCTACTAAATAGTGACAGTGTCATGGAGTCAAAAGAACCAGGGAGACCTGGATATGAAATGTATATCTACCAGTTGATTTCCCACGTGATTCTGGCTCCTCAACTTCTTTGTCTCAATTCTTTATACATAAAATGGTATTTAATAAAAAAAGTTATAGAGCTGCTGGCTGGTTTAATCTTTTTATAGTTCATTTAAAGTACCTAACATTGTGTCTTACACATAGCAGGTACTGGATGTACCTTAGTTCCCCTTCCTTCCCCTTCTCTGTTATTATAACACTGAATATAGTACTAAGCTATGTGTAGTTGAAAGCTTTTAGATTATCGACAGTGCTCATATACACAAGCTGAGACCCACATAAGCTTGTGGCAGTAAAAATATGTTCAGTTATCCAGAAAGTATGGGTCCCCTTTATATTCTGCCAATGACAGATGTTCTGGCTTGGGTAGAAGCAGCTCACTGAAAGCATCAGCCCCTTCCCACTAGTCACCATGTCTAAACATGAGCCTCTCTGTTGTTCTAGGTAACCAGTCTTACAGGAGTAAAAGAGGTAAAATCAAAAGGATAAAGAAAAATCAATATTCTCAAAGCTTTAAAGTTCTCATCCTGGTCTAGATCATGCTGAGTGAGTATCAATTAAATAAACAGTGATAGCTCTTGTGAACAGGTGATTTCCTGAAGTCATTGTAGAGGCTGGAGCAATGGCAATATTTAGCCCAGGAGAGAAAATGATGTAGTTGTTTCAGGACAAATGAAACTGTCACGAAACCATACTTCATCTAATCTGTCAACATTTGTGAAGAGGAGGGAAATTTAGAAGCTGAATTTTGCATTATGGAGAGGGAGGGATGAGGTTGAGCACTTGAAAATTTGAAAATACTTATTTCACATCTTTATCCAGCACCTGTTATATAATAAACACTGTGCTAGACATTGGAAATAAAATGATGCATAAAATCGCCATGGTCTTCAGTCTTTACACAACTCACAGTCTAAAGGAATCAAATATTTTAAGTGTTTCCTGATGCTAATACAAAAATCATTTGACTGTTAAAAATGTTTCCTGCTGTTTCCCCAAATGGCAGACTCATGTCTTCTCATCTCCTTCCATATGGCTCCCAGCCTAGCTCACCTCAAATCCATTCTCCCCTTCTTAGGGTTTTTTTTTTTTTTTTTTGGTGGAGGGAAATACTTCAAAATTGTATTTATTTGGGCTCAATCTGAGGTGAATCCCCACTTTCTCTGAAAGTATTGTTTCCACAACCACCCATTGGCCACTTTGGAATTTTCTTTTGAGGAAACGGATCTGTCAGCAGGTGTTTGGGGAGAGTTTCTGTTTTAATCTTTTTAAGACCAAAGCCAAGGTCTCTATATTTATGCACTCTTTCCCAATTCTGAATGACATACTATTATTTTGGAGATCTGTAAGTTAAACGAAATTTAGTGTCCAAGATCTAGCTATGGTAGCAAATTCATGAATTCAAATAAACTGCCTTGATGGAAGACAAACTACAAATGTGTGCTACCCTCCTTTTCCCAATGCCCAATACTCATATCTTGATCAAAATCCAGAGATTTCCACTTAATTCATACAGTTTCTTTGACTTAAAGTTCAAGAGCATAATTTCTTCCTCCTGACAGCCTATGGCCTCTGAAATACATTTCTCCAAGGGAAAGAAATCAGCCTGATAGGCAGTCAAGCTAAATTAGGTCTTATTACAGATAGGACTTAGGGATTTAGGAAGTGGATGTATAGTAATAACTGTATTAAAGAATAGTAAATATGTATTGATCATTCACTATATGCTTTATGTGCATAAATACATTTGACCTCTATTACAACACTATGAGGCAGCTACTAATATTATTACATTTTACAAAAGAGACATAGAAAAGTTTAAAAAATTTACACAAGATGATACAGCTAAGATGTAGCTGAGTAAATCTGAGTTCAAGCAGAGTAGCTTCAGAAGCTACCCTTAATCACTACACTACAGAAAAATGCTTTACTATAGACTCAGAAGTAAGGCTAGCTTATTCAGTACTGATAGATTTAAAATCTTTTTTATCTTTGGTTACTTGAAAGAGAGTGATCAGCCTTTAGTAAAATTTTTCATCTGTTGAGTTGGGGACCTCAGCCAACCACATTTCACATGCAGATTTAGTGACATTTATAAAAACACAGCTGATAAAGGACTTGAATGCAAAATATAAAAAAAAATTCAAAAATAATAAAAAAATAACAAACAACCCAATTAAAAAATGGGCAAATTATTCGAACAGATTGTTGGCCAAAGATGATGCACAGATGGCCAATAAACACAGAAAAAGATTCTCAACATCATACGTCATTAGAGAAATGCAAATTAAGATACCACAATGATATACCACTACATGCCTGCCGAATAGTTAAAATTAAATAGACTGATCATACCAAGTGTTGGTGAGAATATGGAGGAACTGAATCCCTTATACATACTGGTGTTTGTATAAAGTTGTACAATGATTTTGGAAAGTAGCTTGGCAATTTCTTAAGACGTGTCTATTTACCACATGAAATCGCATTCCACTCCCTGGGAAGAAAAGAAAGCATATGTCCACATAAATACTTGAACAAAATGTTCACATCTAATTTATTTGTAATAGCCAAAACCAGGAAACAAACAAGATGCCTAATGAATTACGAAATAAGCGATGGTATATCTGTACAATGGAATGCTACTCAACAATAAAGAAGAAATATTGAGCAAAAGAAGCCAGACACAAAAAAATCACATAATTTATGATTCCAATTATATAAACGTGTAGTGACAGCAGAACAATGGTTGCCTGGGAAAGGGGCAATAGGAACAGGATAAAGAAATTACAAAGGCAGGAAAAACTTTGGGGAACAACAGATCTGCTTACTATATTGATTGTATTAATAGCTTTTCAAAACTTATCAAATTGCACACTCTGATATGTAAACGTTATCGTACGTCAAGTATACCACAATAAAGCTGTCAAAAGGAAAAGAAATGACAGTAGCACCCCTGTTGAGATACCCAGAAATTCCTCTAAAATTTTCACTGATGGTGGTTTGTGACATTAACATTTCAGGGGATATTTTTATGTATATTTGTGGGACTCTGAGATACTCAAAGTATTCTAATTCTGGTATATAATTATAAACACTTTGAAAGGTCTGGAGAAATGTTTTTGCTTGTAGAGAAGTTGCCCTTTTGTCTTTCAAATCTACTCAGTGGTTTGGCTGCTTTTTCCTGACACAAATTTGAATAGGCCTGACTGCAGGTGTGGGAGGTAGTCTCCTGTGTGGACCCATTTACTCAAAGTGTTTGCCAGGAGATGTGCATCTGCATCATTTCAGGATACTATTTAAAATTGTCAGTCATTTCAGAATACCAGAGAAATCTCTTTCTATGAGATAGAGAAAAAGGAGACTTCCATTTGTGACTAAGATCTCTTGCTTGGTTCACCTTAATTCTGAAACCCTGCTTGCGGATACACATTTACATTCCCCTTAGTGCCTATGATTAAATTTTAGGAGTTATGGGTTCTGTTTTTTGACCAAAAAAAAAAAAAAAACCAAAACAAAACGTAACGTATATCGAAGGCTTGATGAGTGTCTAGTTAACAAATTCTTTCCACTAGAGGATATTTAAGACATAGTAAATACACTCATTATTTATAAATGTCATCACTTTTAGATTTTCAACTATAGCATTTCAATATTTATCTGGGATATTTATGTATATCAAGAATGAACCTAAGCTCTCGCAACCATTTTTTCCCCACATTTTAATACTTATAAAGTGATGAATTCTATGAAGGACTTTACACATTTTTTGAATGTGCATTGGAGCTTCATAATATTCTATGGGGGAAAAATCTTTGAAAAATAAAATCAAGCAAATCGTGAGCAAATTGTGAGCATGTAAGCATGTATCAAAGTATGTCTTTTCAACTTTACCTTTGGCAAGTATTTGAATCCCTCAGAAATAGAGATAATCTTTCAGGCATGTTTACTATACATTTCTTACAGTAGAATATATTTACTTTGATATGCTATTATAAATATATTTATATGTATTTATACATGTATACACTCACTTATACACAATTAATGATCATTAAATGTGGTCTGTTTATATTTTTTAGCAAGCCAGAAACTTGTTATAATTTAGCATTCCTATTTCTATTTATTTATTTTTTAAAAAAGGTTTGTTTTCTATGTTAATTTCTAATTGTATACATTGACTTATTTTTTATAGTATACATATTTCTTTGTATTTTTATCTAGTTTATCATACAAAAGCTTTCAAATTTTAAATCTTTTAAACATTTTCTTTAATTCATAAGATTCCATCATAATGATATACCATAACATATTGAACAGTTCCCTTAGCTTGCTGCCATAAACATTTTCAGACCTATATTTTTTTGCTTAGCTAAATTCATTTCTCAGGATAAACCACTAGAAGTAGAATATCCATATTATATATGATGATCATATTTGTAGTTCATGCTACATGTTTCCATTTTTCTTACGGAACAAGCTATGTATTTTTTTCTTTTACTAGAAAAATTTAAGGATTAAAATTAGGGAGATGATTTTGCTGCAGAACAGGGCAAATTTCCCTGAAGGTGGGGGAGCCTAAGCCCTGCACCGAGAGAAGAAGGTCCTTTGGCAGAGAGTGTAGAAAGAATTCAACAAATACACACCAAAGTTAGTCAAAAGGAAAGTTTATTAGAAAAGGAGTAACACTCCATAGCCATAGTGTGGTCTCCTGTCATAGGCAGAGAGAGTGAAAGGGACCAAGAGAGACATGGAGAGGCAGTGAGTAGGGAGCATTCCTACTTTTATAAGTATATTAGTAATCATATGGATTTTTATTTTTTTACATTTCATAAGTATGATTCAATTTCACATGATATTATATTTCACATCATGTATTCCGCCCTAGGCAGCATTTAATTGATACCTGTAATAAACCTAGCTTTTTATGAGCTAACAAATCTTAATCCTTCAAGACAGAAGTGTAAACAGGACCAACATTCATGAGTCACCTAATTGTTTTTCCTCTGCTGAAAATAATAATCTTTATTTGATCTACAGCCATATGTGTATCTATATTTATTTACACACACACTCAAATTCTTTCACGTAGTCCTATACACACACTCAAATGCAAAGTATCCACTAATTGCAGTATTCATTTATAAACAGAAGATTCAAATATAGTTGTATTATTCAATCAAGAAAATAGTTTTTTAATTGTTGATTTTTTTCTAGAAAAAAATGTATAATAGTTCTTTTCATTTTGTGGATTTAGATGTTATAGGAAAAAATGTATTGCACTTAGGAAAATGTTTGATAATATGCAAAACACTGATGGGGTTTTAATAACTCTAGATAATTTACATGATATACAGATTTCATGTGAACAAGAGCTGCCCTTATACTGCCTTTTATGGACTACAAGTCATTAAATAATACTGTGACTTTACTTCAATGCTTTATCTTCTGGCAAATGATGATTTATTTCTACAGCTTGCTGTTTAGTTTCAAAAATAGCATAAAAGGGAGTCAAATGTAAATAAGGACATTTTGATAAATTTTGATAAATTATTAATCTATTTCGTTACACAGCAAAATAGATTAGTGAACATTTACAAGTAGGTTGACTTCAAGATAATATCAGATTTCCAAAAATAGACTTATTTGAAAGATGTATGAGTGATTTTATTTTGTTGGAAATGGATTAGACAGAAAAACCTAGCATAGAGTCAGGAATAACTGTTCTCAGGAGGCACCATTCAAATATCTCCTAGAATTCCTTTTATTACACAGCCCTATTAACAAATGAGCACTTCTTGAAGCTAAATTAAAGTACACTTTTAAATAATATTTAAATATTTCTGGTATTTTCATTATAAATAAATAATGAAGAGAATTTTTTTATACATTATAGAACACTCAGACTTATAAAATATTCCAAATTGGTGATGGTTATAGGGAACGTTTAAACCACTTATTACTCTATGCATGTACCTACTTTGTTACTTAAGGAAAAATGTCTTATAGCTGTTTAAGAATTTATGTCATATTTAGTACATTGGGCAGGTAACCAGTGTCATAGACTGATATTATAATTTTTATTATCTATTTTTATTTCAAATTAACCTGATGTGGTCTGATTAATGCTGTTTAAAAACTGGCAACAATAGTAAAGCTAGTTTTGGGAAGTGGAAGGAATGAGGAGTGACTGCTAATAGATATAGGGGTGATAAAATGTTGTAGAATTAGATAGCACTAATGGTTTCACAATTTTGTGAATAAACTAAAACCATAGAATTATGTGCCCTAAAATGATTAATTTAAAAAATATTCTATCTGAAATATACCTCAATTTTTAAAAAATGAATTTATTTTGAAAATAGTTTTGTGAGTATGGTACTTCTAACATGAACCTAGTCCTTCATCTAATAATATTGTTAGCATATTGTTTGAATATATTTGTCTCAAGGATGTTCACTATTATTTGGGAATTTTTATAGTAACTGATTTAAAACCTTTGACAGATAATACCAACATCTATATTGTCTCATTAACATCTGTTGATATTTTCTGATGCAAGTTGAGATTTTTGTGTTTCGTTATGTGCCAGAACATTTTGTAAATCACGTTATGGGACACGAGTCTTTTTCAAATCGTATGGAGAAGGTTGGTATTTACTTTTAGCCTTCTCTGGCCAGTGGTTCCAATGTCAGTTCAGTTTTCAACACTTTTACAGAGTTGTTCAGGGCCATCCCACATGTGCTCTACTCAGAGGATGGGCTCGAATCTGGGCAGAGGCATACACATCAGCTCAGTTTTCAAAGCTTTGGTATGCTAATTAGGATCAGATCTACGTATGTACGGTTTTGAGAGCTGGGCCCAGAGATTCATAAACAACTTCATGGTGTCACTTTCTCCCTTTCTATTCATCTTCAACATTTTTTTCTAAGCTTCTCTTTTTGTTTGGTCTTCCAGCCAGAAACAACATACTTGTACCACATCTGAGGTCATTTAGTGGAAGGTCCAAGAGAGAGAAAAAATGGCAGTTGGGTTTGGCCTTATCCTCTTGGTGCCAGAACTCCACCAAAAGGAGATAGTGTTTTCTACCCTCAGAGTTTTGGCTCTCTCAGGCTTCCATTGCCAACCACTGTCACTGCCACTGACATCTCTACCTTGGGATTTCCTGGTGACTGGAGTGTGAGAGAACAAAGAGAAAAGGGAGAAAGAAAGACAAAAGATTTCTTCCAGTCTGAGTTTTAGGAGTCCCCTTTCATGTTCTGTCTCAGCTTTTTCTATATCTCTTACTGTCAACACTACAGTGTTCACTTCCAAGTTTAGACTGCACTGATTTTAGACTGGAGCAATCTAGAAGAAAAAAAAAAAAGGGAAACTCATTGCTTATTTAATGGTCCTGCAAATTCTGGTATCCTTCTCTGATCCAGATGCTGCCATTTACTTTTCAGAGTTCTCAAATAGCTAGGCCATGGATTCTGTTCAGGTTTTATAAATTGAGTTCAGTGGAAGTGAAACTCTTAACTCCATCTTGTGTAAACTCCATCTTACCTGGAATTGGAATGCCGTAGTGTATGTAATATGCAATCTGATTTAGACAATACATAATACATGTAATGTACAAGAATTATTTTTAAAAATTTATTTCCTGGAATTTTTAAAATAATATATTTTATTCAGATATTATAGAAACCATGGAAAGGACTGATGAACATCAGTTTAGTTTTACTTAACCAGATCTTTTTTATCAAAGTACAGGATATCAGATAATATTTAAATAATAAAAATACAGATACCTGTAACTAATGTTTATCGATATTTTTACCTAAGCTTGACATTTTTATAATATATAGAAATTTGAAATGAGATATATGCTCTCAAAAAACTTTTAAAACTTATCAGGGAAACAATATAAGCTAGTGAAAATGTGTGTTACAGCAAAAGAGTAAAACAACAATGCAGACTAACAGTGGGAGGAAAAGAAGACAGCAACTCATGTCCAACATGACAGACGGTACAGACAAGATGTTCTCAGAGCCTCAAAGAAAGATAAAATATACTCTTTTGGGGGATGGTGAGATTTTAGCTGGGTCTAGAAGGACTGTCAGAATGTACGTTGGTAGTAGAAGACATGGAGAAATAATTCTAGGTGAGTAGTGTGACATGGACAAAGTATGAGATGAGAAAATGTAAAAATAGATATGCCAGTTTGGCTGAAGTTTGTGCAAGTAGGTAAATATAGTTGGAAAGAGAAAAAGAAATCAACTATTAACATATATTTAAAAATGTAATTTCATGCCTACATACATTTATTGGTCTTATTTACCTTTTAATACTATATAATTGGTTCATTTAATATAAATAATATATTTTCAGTTGCTCAGCATTACATGTGTTCTGTATTTGGTGGGGCAAAAAGGCCTATGGGACACCCACATGGGCAAGGGCTGATGAATGGCAAGGCCAGTACAAGGACTATGCACAATATGGTCAGTCTGTTTCTGGTGACAGAACTAAGACTACAAGAGGTGAGTCTGGCAGTTTCAGAACAGCCTTGCCAAAAATAAGCCTCATGTACTAGGCCAGTCCCAGAATAAAAGCAGGCTAATTCTGTGGTCTGAGAATGGAATCTCAAGCAATCCCCTGGTAAGGAAGCTGCTCTGACAGGTTATTAAAATAAATTATGTCCTTTGATGTATCATGCCATCTATACTCAGAAGCAGAGATGTTTTAGTTACAAAGGAACTGAGTTTGTTACTAAAACTTCTTCAGGCTCTCAGAGTGATAGCCTGCACCTTGTGACACCCTAGATTTATGGTATCTAGGATGTAAATAATACCACATCGTTACAAATATGTCTGCTTTGGAGAAGTGGGTTCCTCATACACATTCCACAGGGATTTTCCCCTCATGGATCTAATTCCTGTTTTTGGGTTCTTATTTTTCAATCCTGACACTAAGATTTACCCAGTTTGGCTGATTGGTTCCTTTTTTTCCCCGCTCCCTCCCTCTCTTCTTTTTCCAGTAATCATTAAATATTTCCCTGTAATACCTTCTCATAGGAAAGACTACACAGTCATGACGATTATTCGTATGACACACTGGACTGTGAGAACATGAGGTGTGAAATTCTTATCCATCTCTGTATCACTCATGCACATGACTGTGTGCTGGTCTGCTTAACAATCATAACACAAAATGAGGAAAATCAGCAAAGTACGTGCCTCATTCTGTAATGATAATTGGAGAAGAGAATAAAATAAATGAGAAAAATTAGATGATTGAAATACTAAGCAACAACAACAAAAAAACACATTGTGATAAATAATAGCAAGATCTCTAAACATCTGTTGTAGGCGACTCATCCTTCCTGCAAAAGTAAAAAGCCAGATGTATCGTTTGTATGTTTCATCCCTCCTTATTGATTATGTAGCAATAGAAAGATAAGGAGCAAATTCAACCCCATTTGAATTGACCAACCTCTACTTGGTGTGATTATCATAATATATCTTATGGAAGTATGTCTGTTCATGACAGTAAATTCAAAGGCAAATCCTATAGAACTTTGAACTGTACCTTAATGCATGTAATGACTTGTAAACACGTGCTTTTCCTTTTAACACAACCATGTTTAGAACACTGGTTACAACACTTGGATTTCCTCAGTCCTCATGATTAGAGTCTCCAGAGTAATCACACTCCTTACTCAGCCTCACTCCTCTGCTCACTCTACCACTGTAGTTCCTATATCAATTGACTTCTAATGAGCTATCAGTTCCATGTGGATCTGCAGTCGATTAGAATCAGTATTGTTCAAATGAAAAGGCAGTTACTGCTATTATATGTATTTTGGACATAACTAGGTTTTTTGTTTTATTTCTGTTTCCCAGTGGGAAATCCAATCTGGTATTATAGTCAGTGAAAAAGAAAGTGCTAATTAGCAGATAAATGCAATTAGTAGTTACCTTGAATGTTTTCAGGTAACTTCTGTTTCTGACATATACTTACAATACATGTCAGCATTTTTTATTTTATATAGTATAAACTCAACAAAACAGTAAAACATTGAAAAAAAAAAAACTATAAACCAAAATAACAGTGTTAGTATTAGAGGGATGGAGAACTGAGTTCTTTTCTCCAGCTTAGAAGATGAATATTTGTCCTCTTTGCCTAGTCAGTGATGGCCTCTCTCTGTATGCAAGAGAGGTCAAACCATTTCTCTCATGAAGCCATCTCCACCCACTCCTGCTGTTTCATCCTGCTTACTCTGAAGCCCAAATTCTCCTCACCAGATGTCTTACAAAATTGTTCATGAACTGTTTTTGCCTTTACTGCTGTGTTCTCTATTACATAATT
>NW_011888847.1:235781-238139 GCF_000151845.1 Pteropus vampyrus | reverse complement strand
CTCCAGAGTAATCACACTCCTTACTCAGCCTCACTCCTCTGCTCACTCTACCACTGTAGTTCCTATATCAATTGACTTCTAATGAGCTATCAGTTCCATGTGGATCTGCAGTCGATTAGAATCAGTATTGTTCAAATGAAAAGGCAGTTACTGCTATTATATGTATTTTGGACATAACTAGGTTTTTTGTTTTATTTCTGTTTCCCAGTGGGAAATCCAATCTGGTATTATAGTCAGTGAAAAAGAAAGTGCTAATTAGCAGATAAATGCAATTAGTAGTTACCTTGAATGTTTTCAGGTAACTTCTGTTTCTGACATATACTTACAATACATGTCAGCATTTTTTATTTTATATAGTATAAACTCAACAAAACAGTAAAACATTGAAAAAAAAAAAACTATAAACCAAAATAACAGTGTTAGTATTAGAGGGATGGAGAACTGAGTTCTTTTCTCCAGCTTAGAAGATGAATATTTGTCCTCTTTGCCTAGTCAGTGATGGCCTCTCTCTGTATGCAAGAGAGGTCAAACCATTTCTCTCATGAAGCCATCTCCACCCACTCCTGCTGTTTCATCCTGCTTACTCTGAAGCCCAAATTCTCCTCACCAGATGTCTTACAAAATTGTTCATGAACTGTTTTTGCCTTTACTGCTGTGTTCTCTATTACATAATTATTTCTATTACATAATTCTTGCTTTACATATACTATATACTCTAAACAGACTGGAAATAGCTTGGGAAAAAGGAGTCATTTGCTTTTTTGCATATACTACAGTAGCAAAAATAATGCCTTGTATTTGTAGGCTCTCAATAAACACTGGCTGACTTAGGATCTAAGTGTCTCAAACACCAAACAGTGATAGAGAGATGGATTGATGGCTGGAACGATGGATGAAGGGATGGATGAGTTGCTAACATTAATCAAAGGGAACCTACCAATGATTTGATTCACAGCCTTCATTTTTCAGATAAGGAAACTGGGCCCCAGAAAAGAGAAATGATTTCCATCAAGGGCAACACTAATTAGTACTGTAATTTTTATTTTGTATTTGCTAACTTATCTGGATATAATGGTTCTTAAATCATTGTTCTATTTTTTCAAACAAATTTTACCTCCTCTGTCTCTGTGTATTTCACTAGGATTTTCAGGAGTCTAAGCACACAAGTACTCGATATTTATATGAATTGTGGTGGAAATATTTGTTTTATCTCCCCTGCAGATCACTCATCTTCTAGGGTGTGGGGGAGAGCAGGATATGATTGCCTCTTCTTTGAGTTCTGTACTTCTCTCTGGTCCTCACATGGTTATGGTGAGGATTGATAATCAGAATACTCCATCATTCTGGACCTGTGACTCTGGACAGGTCTATCAGATGCCTTTCTGGAGATTTTTCACGTTGAAATTGAGGTGACAAGTTACTTCCCTGGGGGCAGAGCTAGGAAGATGTAAGCCCAGGAATAGTAGGCAGCCTAGGTTCTAGCCTGGGGGAGAAAGTTGTATATGGAGAATGAAATCTATATTCAGAGAGAGGCAAAACAAGGACTGTTAACATGGCAAATATTTAGTGAATGCCAAGGACTCATTTACAGTTCTATATACTATATCTTTTTAACCCTCAAAAGAAATCATGTGAGCAAGGGCATTTTATGAGCTAGCCTGTATGCTACTTTTGTGCTAATTAGGAAAAGCTGTCTGTCCCTTCAGGCAGAGATAATCCTGTGCCTGGCTGAATGCCCTGGTGAGTGTTCACATTCTCCCCTCAGCAGATATCTTGTGCAATACACAACCTGCACAGGTATATGGTAGCTATGAATAGAGTTAGGCATATGATTTCTATTTTATGGATGAGAGATTTAGAGTTCCTATATGTTAGGTAACATTTTTTTAATGCAGGGGATTTTTTTTTTTTTAATGCTTTAGTTTCCACATCTGGTAGATTACAGAGCTAGAAGTCACACCTACCTGGCCACAAAAGCTTGAACATTTCTCATCTAACTGCTCTCATCACACTAGATCTCTCCCTCCCTCTCTCTCTGCCTCTTTCTTACTCTGTCTCCTTTGGTAGGTATATGTATATCTCTACTCTCACCTCCACCCCTGTCCCACCAATGGTGCAAGCTAAAGGCATAATCTAATCACTTTTATTGAAACAGAGAAGACCATGATCTCATTATTTGCACAGGGCCACTCACTCCAGTGTAGATGGCCCACAAGTTCTTTGAAATAAGCAAATAGAAATAATAAAAGTATAATGTGTTACTGCTAACAAGCAAAAATTGGTATTGCTTCTTCTACCTGTAGTCTTTTCACAATTTCCTTTTGTAAACAGGGTAAAAATAGGGCCAAGGAGGGCAGG
>NW_011888847.1:220509-235731 GCF_000151845.1 Pteropus vampyrus | reverse complement strand
ATATACTATATCTTTTTAACCCTCAAAAGAAATCATGTGAGCAAGGGCATTTTATGAGCTAGCCTGTATGCTACTTTTGTGCTAATTAGGAAAAGCTGTCTGTCCCTTCAGGCAGAGATAATCCTGTGCCTGGCTGAATGCCCTGGTGAGTGTTCACATTCTCCCCTCAGCAGATATCTTGTGCAATACACAACCTGCACAGGTATATGGTAGCTATGAATAGAGTTAGGCATATGATTTCTATTTTATGGATGAGAGATTTAGAGTTCCTATATGTTAGGTAACATTTTTTTAATGCAGGGGATTTTTTTTTTTTTAATGCTTTAGTTTCCACATCTGGTAGATTACAGAGCTAGAAGTCACACCTACCTGGCCACAAAAGCTTGAACATTTCTCATCTAACTGCTCTCATCACACTAGATCTCTCCCTCCCTCTCTCTCTGCCTCTTTCTTACTCTGTCTCCTTTGGTAGGTATATGTATATCTCTACTCTCACCTCCACCCCTGTCCCACCAATGGTGCAAGCTAAAGGCATAATCTAATCACTTTTATTGAAACAGAGAAGACCATGATCTCATTATTTGCACAGGGCCACTCACTCCAGTGTAGATGGCCCACAAGTTCTTTGAAATAAGCAAATAGAAATAATAAAAGTATAATGTGTTACTGCTAACAAGCAAAAATTGGTATTGCTTCTTCTACCTGTAGTCTTTTCACAATTTCCTTTTGTAAACAGGGTAAAAATAGGGCCAAGGAGGGCAGGAAAAAAAAAAAAGATCCTTCCAAATTAATGAAAAAGCATGCCAACAAAGAGCTTTAAATATCATTTTGTACAGGGTTGGGAATTTCCAGTTCTGCCAAAGTGAGTTTAAATTCAATAGCACCATAAGGAGCTAAATCTGTTGGGTGAGTTACACATTACCTGGATAAATTAGATTTGCTTGGGAGAGATATTCATTCTTTCAAGTTGGTAGGACAAATTTCATGCTTTGAAACAATTATTTACCAAATGCTAGATGCCTCAAAGAGATAACACGATCTCTAAAGCAGCTGCATCTAATTGAAGGTACTATAGCTTGTGAAAAATCATTGATCAAGGTTCTTTTGTGCTACATTCACATTGTGAAAAGAGAGTAGAATGAGACTGGCTCCTGCCCTCTGGCAGTTTATAATCAAAGCATAATGCAGTGCCTTCTCTGCAGGACTGGAGCACTAGGTTCATTTTCAGGAGAAGATTAATCCCAGGAGTAACATAGAGATATCGAGTTTCCAAACTGTGAAATGAAGTGGAGACTTGATTTCAGAAATAAGACCAAAACCTGTGCTTTTAAAGTGGGAGGGACAGAGATGGAACAGGGATATTTGATGAATATGGGTACGATCCAGTCACAGCCCAGTGCAGGACTGACACTGCAGGAAGCAGTTGCAAGAGTAGAGATGTGAGGAGCAGACAACCAGACTGGTAGCTCAAAATGAACAAAGACCTGATCTCAAGGAATTTTCATTCTTTGAGGAAGCCAGCCAGAGACAGAGAGAGAGATAGACAGACAGACAGACACACCTACATATATACGTATTTCTTTTTATTTATATGTATGTGTATGTGTATGTATGTGTGTGTGTGTGTATATATATGTGTGTGTGTATATATATAGACACACACTCACATAATTGCACTGTGAAGTTGAAATGTTTTATATCAGTATTTCTCAAAATTGTATGCAGATATAAATTTCTGGGGATTTTAAAAAATATAGATTCTGATCTAATAGGAGGCCGGGGGTGGTACCAAGAGTCTGCATTTCTAATTGCCCCCCACTGATGTTAATGCTAATGGTCTATAAAACAGGTTGAGCAGCAATAGGGGAAATTGAGAAAATGAGGAAGTATTCTAGAAATATACAGTAAGCGATGTATTCTCATAAGATGGGAACTCTGAGCTGGGCTCTGGAAATTGTGAACCAAGAAGACTTGGGTTTTGCAACAAGGTTCAATAAATTGGTGAGCAAAAACTAGATTTTATTCATTCAACAAATATTTACTGAGGCATAAGACATCTCATTGCAAAATACTTATTAGAAGTTTTTATGTCAATTTAGTCACAAGTAAAAACAAAATAGCAGCGGCAGCAATGATGAAAAATGAAAGGCCATGACTACATTTATTCGGGAATGCCAAATTTTAAGATGCTAGTAATGCTTCACTTTTGAACATTTAAACTGCATTTCGTTTTCAAAATATGAGTTTTTGTAATGTTAACTCCAAACTTCACATATACCTTTTTTCTCAGTGGGCAAGCCAAGGGGGTCATGTGCTCATTCTGCTGAGCTTGTATTTTTCTTGCCTAATATGGAAGGCAAATTAAGGTCAAAGAGACCTTGTTTTCATTGATTCAAGCACCAAATGACTTGTTTCAAGATGAGAGTAAACAGCAGTCATGTAGATGGCCTGTACCTGTGCAGCAGGTGTTGATACCTGGAGTTACTTAATTCCAGCCAAGATCATCGCCTCTCCCTCAAGGCAGCTGGCTCATGTCAAGCATTGTCTGCCCTTACTAAGTCTATTGGGAGATATTAACTCATGGCTTTCCTCCAGATGATGCAGCAAGAGAAGGGGAGGTTTATATTCCAGAGTACCTCTTTGGTCAACAGTGCATGTAGTTTAAGCCACACCCTCTAGTACTCTGGCAGCCAAGCATAGAACACAGCAGCTGGACTGTAGGGTCCTCAGCCAGATAAAACCAGTTTACAAAGGCCACCACTTGCTAAGGGCTACATATAGAGTGGCCGGAGAAGTACTGTGTGAGAGGGAAAGAGGATAAGGCATTCTCAGATAGGAAGTTACTGCATCATTAGAATTCTCTACTAAATTTAGCTATAATCACTTTGACTCTGCAACTGTTTGGGGTTTGAGGGTTGTGTATGTGTGCGTGCTCATGTGTGAGTAACTACTCATAATGCAAGATTGGAAACTCCCTCCCACCCCCAACACATACTCACTAAATTCTTCCAGTCTGTAATCACTACAGATAGGTTCTCATTGCACTAGAGATTAGTGGATGCTTATTACCATTTATCAAATTAGGCAAACTGCTAGGGTGTTAGCTCTCCCTAATGACACCACTGTGCCCTCATGCTTCGGCAACTCAGCCCTGACTCTTTCATGTTACACAAGACTGACTCTATGTTTCAATCTATGTGCTAAGGCCTCAAACAAAAACTTTTTACATGTCAGACGTGTTTTTAAGGGACATTTTAATCTGACTTTTGAATGAGATAATACACTAATATGCAATCATAAAGTTCAAATATTGGAATAAATTTTTTAAGGTCAAATAGTTCTGCTAGCCTTCAGGTAAGAGGGTATCTAAATAATTCTGGAAAGATGAACACTCATTCTATTTTTAAATATCTCCAGGGAAAGAAATTCTGCCTTTTCACTTGTTAACCCTGCTCTAATGTATTTTTTTTAATGTCAATGTCCATTTATTTAGTCTATTTCAACCATTTTTAATGGAACAGATACTCCCTAGGTCCAGGTTTATATATTCATTTTAAGACCTCAAAAATTGGAGATTATAATACTGCCAAAAATGTGTTATATTTAAAAATGTGTTAAATGTATTATTTCCTCTATATTATGTATAATAACTGTGTTAATAGAAAATAGTTACTGGCAGCTCATATACAAGTAGCTAAAGCTTCTCATATCCTTTCCTGAACATTTTTTCAGTCTGTTCTACCAAAGCATTCATCCAGAAAATGTCCAAACATCATTAAAAGCCCTCTTTATTACAACAGCCCTTCTAGGGATTTTTTTAAAATCTGCTTTTCTTCAGTGTGTCATGGACTAGAAGGAACATTTACAGGGCCTAAGTGGATTGAGAAGGTGAGTAAAGGAAATTTACTGTTTTGTTTTGTTTTGTTTTGTTTTTTTGACAAATCAGTCTGTCAGAGGTGGGCCAGTCTTTTCCTTTTAAGGAAGATCAACATTGTGTAATAATGCACGCTCTGTTTAAATAACAAATCATGAATAAGAAACTTGAGCAATGCTGCAGCTCTGAGCTTTATCACAAATGTTTAAAAATATGCTGAAAGCCTAATTTATTTGGCCAGCTTTTTCCCCAAAGACATAAAAATAGGAAAATAGCAGATACGGCAAAGTAGCCTACGTCTGCTGTCAGGATCACGTGAGATGAAATGACTACCATCAGCAAAAGCCACAGAACGTTCCCCAGCTATAGTCCAGGAATCAATATTTCTAAGGTCCACATCATGGTCTTCCAGAGCTATGAGTCTTGGCATTGCTTTTCATTGGCCAGTGGACTATATTGACCATTAGTTTGTCCCCCCACAGATTGGGACACACCTAGTGATGATTGCTAATCAGTACCACTAGATAGCTAAGATCCCAGAGATAAAAATGAATAGTGAAAATCACTTAGACCAGTCATTAATTTTACAGCTGAGAAACTAAGCTACAGAGATATTCAGGACCATGTCTTGAACTCAGATTTCCTGAATCCCAGATCAAGGCTGCATGGAGTACATCAAGAAAATTATATATTAAGTTAGAATTTGATTTCCAGGAGATAAAAATAAGGCACAAGAGAAAAAGAAAGATCTGAGAGCAAGTCAACATTAATCTTTAAATATTAAGAAAGATGTATAATATGACAAAAAGAAAATTGACTGCTGAGTCAAAACATTGGATTCAAGTCTCATCTCTGTCACTAAATAGGCAAGTATACTGGGCAAGTTGTTTTTCTTACCTTGAACGTTACAAGATTGGTCTAAATGCTTTAGAAGGTCTCTTCCTGTTTTAAATAAGTAATTCTTGAACTTAATTTTTTGTACTTGCTTCTACTGTGTTTACCTGCACTAAAACTCAGTGTCACTCATGGTTCCATTCTAGATTCTTTGGTGTCTCTTTTTTCTCTTCTTGATCTCTTAAACATTGGACTTTCTGTAAGTTAAGCCTCGGACTTTTTTGCCCCCTCCTCATTTTATGTTTCCACTTAGGATCTCATCAACTCATGTCTTCAGTCATAAACCGTACACATCCTATTTACTAATTCCATAGTGAATTTGTAATACTGTTGTCAATTCTGCCTCAAAAATCCTTAAATATTTTTTTTCTTCATTCCCACTTCTGCAGCTTTAGTCTAAAACTCTATCCTTGGAAATTTTCAAAAATTTCCCCAGTTGTCTGTCTTTAGTGCATCCTTCTTCCACTACATTTTATGGCTTTTAAGGGCATCATAAAAAAAAAAAAATGTAACCTGCTCATTTATCATTTCACACACCCCAATTTAAAACTCAAATTTATCTCTTCATTGATCTTCCATTACCAGGAAAATGTCTAATAATTTTTCCAGCTTAATTTTCTACATTTCTTCCACGCTTTGTGTCCATAACAACCACACCAAAGGATTTGCTTTTACCTAAACATAGTGACATTTTCCTGCATCATTACTCATAACTAAATGGCTTTCCAAAAGATTGAACTCCAATAGGGCATAGTTTATATCTCAGTCATTTTATGTGTTCAAATCCTAGCACAGCATCTTGCACTTAGTAGGAACTCAATAAATGTTCATTGAATGAATTAAATAAATTAGTAACTAATTGGTGAGGGAAGATAAAATGAACATGGAGTGATGTCTTGCATAAGAGTTTTTAAAGTGTTTAACACTAAGAATGCAAATTGCAAAAACCTTTTAAAATGTTTGATATTGTTCTAATGCAAACCGTGGTATCAAATAGAAATAGAACTATAAATATAGATCTCTGATTCACCTTTTTGTGTACTCTCCTGTCCTAAAATAAAGCAGAAAAAAATATAAGCCTCCACAGGAAGACATCGATACAATTGTGCTGAATTCTTAGTGCTAGACCAGCATTTGCAGCTCCGTGTATTTGTCGTCCTAGATTATAGATCCTACCTTGGCTTTTAATTATTCAGCTACCAAGAGATTTATTTACTGATGCTACATATGTTAATCCAAGGCCAATTTAACATTTCTTATATTCATTTTGCATGTGTTCCATTTCTTAAGGGGTCTTAAACATTTAAAATTTTTAGAAATCTATATATTTTTATACAGTTTTCTATGACTTCAAGGGCATTTAAGTTGCTTGGGTTGTTATCTAACTTTTCCAGTTAGTCCCTTGCACAATTCAGTGAACATGTGGGCTGCATATTTGAGGTAGCAAATCTTAAACCATCTGGTTTAGGTACATAGGCTATCTTAGTAGTGAGCTATACTCACAAGATAATTTTACAAAAAGAGCTTCTCAGGTTATAATCAGCTTTATATCTCAAACATTTGATGCTTGTTCTCAAACTCTGTCATGTGTTTAGGGCCATCATCTAATATAAAAAGGTTCCAATTGGGAGATTTTGTATTTATGTTCTTATTCTCTCATTATTTCATAGTTATATGTGTTATTTCCCCAAGTAGAGAGAGAGATATTTGATCTTTTCGTTTGTTTTCAAATCGCTTCCACTCTGCCAATACCCACATAGGGATAGATACAGAGTTATATACACGAGTTTCTCAAGATAGCATTATGGACACAGAATGATCTATTCTGGAAAATGGTTTATTAGATGGATTCATCACTGATGGAATATTCATAATAGTTGACCACTAAAGAAGTTACAGGCTATAGAAAATTTCTGAATTGCCACCATGCTCATACCTGTGCTATGAAATCCTTGAAGAAAGAGACCGTATTCCATTCATGCAGTCACTCATTCATCAAATATACATGATTGTGTCTTATGTACTAGTTACTATACTAGGCTGTGAAAATGGGACATTGGACAAAACACGTCATTTATCTCTTTATTCTAGATTATAGTCTTGAAAAGTGTTTTTCTAACCAACAGGAGACCTTTAAATAAGAACTAAAAGTAATGAAGGTCCATCTAGCACATTTCCCTATTATGAAGTTTATACTACTTTCTCCTTTCTTTTCCGTTTCTTCTCAAAAACTTCCTTCACTGGGGAAAATCAATTTTCTACCTTACTAACTTCTAGTCATAAAGAATCAGAGACAGAAAACTTGTAAACCAAGCAAATAGGCAAGTACCAAATATTTAATGAGCAACTACTATGTATGGTTCCTCCATTTACTAATCAAATATTTTTTGAGCATCTATGGTGTGGCAGGCGCCAATCCAGACACTGTTCCAGTTAGGTGGGAGAAAAACAAGTATAAAGTAAAGGAATCCTGTTCTCAAAACATTTTCAGCCTAATTTAAGTCTATTTTCCACTCTACCAATTGGATACAAATAGCCTGAATGATGTCTGATCACTAATACACTCAAGTCTTCCAAAGGGAACTGAGTATCCTCTTCAGCCTCCTGCCCAGTTTGTCCATTTCAATAACCTTCGATTTAATGAGAAGGAAAGATACACAAAAAGCAGCATCTCCTCATCTATACTCTCTAGCCTTTGGGCTGAAGTGTCAGTGGATTATTAATGCTGCTCATTTAATGAGTAGAAGCCTAATTACCTGGAATAGAGGGACTGCATTTTGATAGTCTAGGAGCTGAAAGAACTTTTCCATCATAAAGAGCTGCTACCCCCTTCCTGGGGCTTATTGATTCTGCTTTATCATCATCTGAGGGTCAAGCAGGCTGTGCTGACCGAGCATGCCCCATTTAAGATATTCTCTATCAGCACATTGGGCTGGATGCTGCTTTAGGTGTTTTATATTCCTTGTGCTCTGAGGAACAGTGAAAAGAAGGTTTTGGGTTTAATAACAAATGTAAAAACTTAGTAAAATAAACTGTAGTATCCATGTTCCCCAGCTTCTCTAGAGCAAGACAATATTGCTTTTACAGATGACATAATGGCACATTTCTTTGTGCCATTCTCTTGTTGAAGAAATGACAATGACTTTCCATTTATTAGATCATGTTCAAATTTATTCATTCCACATTCATGGCCTTTGCATAACCTCAACCCATTCTGCCTATCTGATTATCTTTTGCCACACTGGGCTATATACCTTCTACTTTGTAAATCCTACCCTTTTTGTTTTTAAGAGGAATTTGTCTATATTTCTTCCTCTCCTAAATGAATGTGGTTTGAATTCCTTTAGCATTCTATGTATGTTTCACACATTCGAATACTAAGTTATCTGTTTCTTCTAAACTATGTAGAGAGAATCCACCAGAGAATGATGAGTTCAACTTTTGTCTTACTTTTACCTAAATGATACTAATAATGTTCTTAAACATTGACCCAGCAATCCCACCCTGATGTAATTATACAAAAAGAATCAGTAGGAAAATGTAAATATACAGAGATGTTCATCATAGTTGGGGGTGGGTACTGGGGCTAAATTTCTAACATTAGGGTACTAAACAATTGAATTATTGTATATAACTCCAAAGAATGTTATGTTGACATTATAATTATAAAGTTTAGCAACATAGAACCTTAAAAATTCTAATATTGATTGAAAGAAGCAGAATAAAAAGTGTGGCTACTGTTATTGCAAATACATATTATGTCTGTATATAGAAGAGAGATGGAAAGAAGCAAAATAAAATGTAAGCTGTTTGCATTAAATTCTTTGAGGGCAAGGATTTCTGTCTGTTTCATTTAGTGCTGTAGTCCCAAAACCTAGAACGTAGTACCTGGTACATAGTAGATACTCAAGAAATATTTGTTGAATAAGTACGTATTATGAGTTGTGGAACTATGGGTGATTTGTCTTTTTAAATTATTTCCTTTCCATTATAATGATCTCTGTGCGGGGAAAAACATGCTAGGGGAGGGCAAAAGGAAAGATGCATTTGTAACTAAAACACATTTTGATTCTTGTAAGGGGTAACCTTAGGTAAGGGAAAGATTAGACAAAGTTCAGTGGCTCATATTATCCTATTTAGTTCTCTTAATAATTCATTGAGGTGGATGTTATCATCATCATTTTATAATAAAGAGACTTAGACTCAGAGAGATAACTTGCTTAAAACACTCCTGAGTTTTCTTTTTCAGTCACACTGCTAAATATGATAGGTAGTATATCTCTATTTAAATGCCTTTGAACACAGAACAAAAATAGGCTGAGGATATATCAAGATCACAGGTCATGAAAGAGAATGATAAAGTAGGATTTAAAATAGTGGGCAAAAGGTAGAGACCAGAGTAAGTATAGTGCCCACATCAGTTATTGTCTTTCTAGGCTCATAGAAACACAATGCATAAAATAAAGTCATTTAAAAATTTTTAAAAACCTGTAAAAGCAGCACAGTCCCTTGAGCAGAATTTAGGTTAATATACCATTCCTCCTCTAATACTTGAGATTATGACTACCATAATTGATAGCAAATGCAGTGTCAAGGTACTGAATTGAATTGACTCAATTTATGAAGCTGCAATCTTCCATGTATTTGAATGCTGATGGATTGAGCTAAGTGATTGGGTTTAAAGTGAGCAGAGGAAGGTAATCAGCATTACAATTTCATGTGAAGATGGCCTTTTTATCCTTATATGTGTGGAAGTAAATGACAGTAATGGGATCTCTTTATTATTTAGTTCAAAGTATTTTCTATCAGTTTCAGATCAAAGAAAGACAAAGGTGTAATATGTGTGAAAGGATTCTCAGAGGAACACTTTAGCAGTTTGAACTGCTGCTATTTCCATACGAGAGCCATGGGTTTCCTCTGTGTGTGTGTGTGTGTGTGTGTGTGTGTGTGTGTAAAAGAGACAGAGAGAGTGAGTGAGCGAGCATGAACATGGGAGACAGGCTATAGGTGGTTAGCAAGCAACTTTTTTTAGTCTCTTAGGTATTGCCTAGACTTGCTTATATACAAAGACTGACTCTAGAAACACTGGTGGCTGCAACCTTCTCAGGTCAGTTTCTGAGAAGAACTCTAGAGAGTTCCGGATCTGGATGGAATATTAGAGATTCAGGGTGAAAAATTTTGGGCACTACTGTAGACTACATGTTTGTGTTCCCCCAAAATTCATATGTTGAAATTTAATCCTCAATTTGATGGTATTTGGAAGTGGGGCCTTTGTGAAGTGATTAGGTCATGAGCGTGGACCCCTCATGAATGGAATTAGTGTCCTTTATAAAAGGGACCGCAGAGAAATTCCTTCCCCTTGGGCCATGTGAGGACCTACCTAGAAGATGGCTGTCTGTGAAGCAAGAAGCAGGCCCTCACCAGACACTCAGTATGTCAGTGCCCTGATTTGGAATTCCCAGCCTCTAGAACTATGAGAAATACATTTATTCTTTAAGCTACTTAGTCTGTGGTATTTTTGTTAGTCTGAATGCCCTTGTCTAAATTGTAATGTCCTTGTCTTAGTCTATTCAGGCTGTTGTAACAAAGTACCGTAGACTGGGTGGCTTATATACAACAGAAATTTATTTCTCACAGTTCTAGAGCTTGAAGTCTGAGATTAGTGTGGAAGTGTGGTCCAGTTCTAATAAAGGCCCTCTTCTGGGAGGGTGGCCATTTTCTCTTTGTATCATCACATGCTGGAAAGAATGCAAGAGCTGGCTGGGGTCTCTTTTATGAGAAATAATCCCATTCATGAAGGCTCCACCCTCATGACCTAATCATCCCCAAAGGCTTCACTCCCTAATACCATCACATAGCAGGAGGAGGGGTGTAGGATTTCAACATGTGAATTTGAGGGGACACAAACATTGAGCCCATAAGAGCCCTCTCATTTTTTTTTTTTAATCAATGAATATTTGCAAAGAGAGTACAAAACTTGGAATTTATAGCATTGTTAGTGATTTTTCATTAAGAGCACAGCCCAATGGCTTTTTATTTTATCCTTAAAATCAACCTCAAGTATTCTTCCCTAATAACGTGTCTTATATTTTAAATTAGTTGGCATAAAATGGCAAATAGGACAAAATTAGCCTCTTCCATCCTTCTTTTCTTTTTGAATGTCCTCTGCTTTTTGGTATGGTGCACTTTCTCCTTCAGCCTGCTGAACTGCTCACCTCTACTCAACCCCTACTATCTAATACCCCCTTTCCAGCACAGGCTTGCTTCTGCTTCTGGGAAAATACATGATTGGATGTAATCCTATCTTTGTCATTTTTCTCTTTTTAATATATCTCTTCTGAAAAATGCCTTTCTGCTGGGATGATTCTAAATATTAATTAGATGATATATAGACTATTTTGAAACTATAAAGTGCTATACAAATGTGATTTTTCTTATAGTGCCCTGCTTATTCAGTGTTCCAGACTCAAGTGCATTTCCATCAAAATTCCTTTAGGACCTACTAGGTGAGAGGCAATAAAAAGAAGCATTAATAAATGATGAAAACTAAGTCAAATGTTACAGATGGGTCAATCTAGATGAAGACAGAAAACTAATTACTGGTTTTAGCAAAATAGAGGTTGTTGGTGAGCTTGAGAAAGTAGTTATAGGAGGCTAATAAAAACAAAACCTGATTAGAATCATTTTAAAAGACAATCGGGAGGAAGAGGAATCAGATATATGACAGGCAACTCTTTTGAAGAGTTTTGCTGTAAAGGAGCAAACAAGTAAGTTGGTAGCTGGGAAAAGACCTAGACTCAAGAGCAGGTTTGTTTGTAGGCTGATGAGAAGGATTCAGTAGAGAGAAAAGAAAGATGCTGCAGGACAAAATTACTGGAATGTCTTTGGATAGGAAAAATAAGATAAAATGGGGATGGCCAAAGGCATTGGCGTTAGCAACATAGACGGTTCATCTGCTATAATAGGACAGAAGGCAGCACTGCTGGAAGCTGGGCAGGTATGGTGGCGGAGCTTCTGGAAGTTTTCTTTTCATTGATTTCTTTTCCGTAATGAAATAGAAAGCAAAGTCATAAAACTGAGAGTAAGCTGGAGTTAAAACGAGACACGAAAGGGCATGGAATATTCATCAAGGATGTAGAAGATAAAATGGATTAGACTACTGTGGTATGATTTCTGAGCAGCACTGAGAGCCCAGATGAGGTTAGAGGTCTTTAATTTGGAGATGCGCTATAGGCACAAGGTAGAAGACGATTTGGATTTCCCCAGGACTAAGATTTTACTAAATAAGTACAGAGAAGTACGAAGGGGCAGGAAAATTTAGGATAAGTGTTATGGAATAGTCATAATGGTTGACTACCGAATTTAAAGGGAAGTGAGGACCTGAGGAGGCTGACAGACAGTGCGAAGGAGGAAGGGTCAACATCGGATGCAAGGACTGTTGGAGTCAGGGAGCAGAAGGAGAGAGCTAACAATAAAAGAGATCGTGGTCAGAGTGTGGAGTTTAAAACTGAGATTATGGCGAGATTGCAGATAATAAAATATAAATATATAAGGTGTAATGACAGTCTTCCCCTAAACAGCTACATCACTTGCTCCCTCACCTCATATAGGTTTTTTTCCCCAAAGTACCTCTCAGGGATATGTCTCCTCATTAGCATATTTAAAATCGTAACTTTCTCAGTTTCACTGGCACTTGGTGTCCCTATTTTCTGTTTTATATTTCTCCAAATAACTTTTTGCCATCTCACATTCTGTATATATTTATTTACTTATTTAGTTTATTGTATTTCCTCCTCCATTGGTTCCCAGTGAGAACCAGAATTTGTGTCTCTTTGTTACCCACAGAATCTTTAGTGAGTAGAACATTGCCTGTCATGTGGTAGACTAGGCATTGGTTATATTTTTGTTGCATGACTTGAATAAAGCAATTTTATATTTTAATATGGAAATTCTAAAGAACCAAAGAGAATTCATCAAGTTCTCTTATTTTATGGCTTCTTCTGGATAGTTGCATTTTCTGAATAGCTAAGGATGAACTCATGAAGTTTCTATTAACTATTTTTTAATAGAAAGCTAAATAAATGGAAAATATTGAGCTGTTTTTCACTGTAAATTGGATTAAATGGAACACTAATCGTTTTTTAACCATTCTAGGTCATAATTATAAGATTATTAGGTTCTTCTGAGATGTGTGCAAATTTTGGTTCCTTTGCAAAAGGTTGTTAGTAATCCTGATACCATAATACTCATAATTCTTTAAGTTATGTCTATTCCTTTTGGCTCCTCTTCTTTGTCATGCCACCAGCTATTACCTTGTGTTACTATGTATGATACACCATTAACAGCTCATTTAGCTACCACACCTGTCCCTACTCCATAATTTGCTGTCTTCATATATATATGATACAAATATTAGTATATATTATCTATATATATGTAAATACAGTTGATATACAGTCTTATATTGGTTTTATTAGTTTCAGGTATAGATATAGTGATTAAACATTTTTATAACTTACAGTGTTATCACGGCACTAATTCTAGTAATCATCTGTCATTGTGCAAACTTATCTTCATATATTTTAGACTAATTTTAAGGGATTTATGTAAAATAAGAAACATTAAGTGAGAGCACAAAGGCCACTCTTATGAAGTTAATGGCTAGAAAACACTGTTTTTTGTTGTTTTTACTACCTACTTCTAGGTTCTTAACCATGTGCTAGAGAAGTAAGACTGATAGAATTGAATTAGGAAGAGATGAGGTGTTACTGTAATTTGAGCCATGTAGTATTTTGACCCCTCAGATCTCCCCCTTTCCATGTGGATGGCTTCCTCTCCATCTAGTCATGTGACCAACTCTATGCAGGTGGAGCTAAACACATAATACCTTATGAAAAAGTGCAAGAAAGAAAAAGGACACCAGTTAAACTCCTCTGAATAGAAAAACCCAGCTCTTAAAATGCGTCCATTAATTAAAGCTCTATAGCTCCTTAGGACAAAGTTCCATCTGAAGATACATACATTCTTGTTGAATATGCTGAAATATTTTACAAAGAAAGAAAATAGAAAAACAGTACACTCCAGTGATTTTAAGAATAATACCAAGGTCTATGATAAATCTTAAATAATTCACATGAGCTAGATTTAAATAGCACAGGTAATGCGTACAATAATAGACATTTGGTTAGTTAACCAATGTTTTATAGCCGCAAGTAAGACATTTATAATTTTTGTTGTGTGTTGTGTTCAGAGCCTCAGTTCTGCTCTGTACTTTAGGAAAAAATTAGCCATCTAAGAATGTGGAAAGCAGAGTTCTTTTTAATGGTTTCTGATATGAACTGCCAAGAGTCATAGCCCAGACCATAATGCTTCCTGGATCTCAGTTTCCTCATCTGTAGAATAATCCTGAAAGATTTATTAAGAGTATAAATTCCGGGACACATTGCTGCTGGTTAAAAGACTGAGGAGGAGTTCTGGATCTACCCAGTAGAGGGCAGTGTTACCTAGACAAGATCTCAGCATGAGTTCAGGACAGATGGAGCAATGGAAGCAGAATTTAGAATACAGAATGGGCAGCTACCTATCTCTCAATCTTGAGTCACCAGATCACAAATGCTTCTCCACAAAATAGCAATCTCAAGCAAGTGTAGAAATGCACTCCTCCTCAATCATTTGCCACTATTCCCAAAATGGACACATTACTCATTTCTACTGGAATATGAACAGGAATTTAAACTCTTGCAATCTGTGTTGTTTTTCCAAAATTTAAAGTTTGTTCTATGAATACATTCATTTATATAAAATACAGCAGCTTGTCTATACATATTGAACATTTCAAAATTACAGTTGAAAGTAGCAGATTTTTCTCCTGCAAAAATATTTAAGAAGTATTCATAAAGTTTGATTACGTTTAATATCATGCTGAGAGAGGAAAACGTAATTGCACTTTTTAATACACAAATAACAAGTCATTGGTTTGTGGCACATAGATAGTTTCAAAGTCCCAAGTGTCTAATCCATAGTGACAACACTGGTTGAAAATCTGAATCTCAATCAGCTTGCAAAGTTTACACACTCCCCCACATTAGAGTGGTCCCTATGGGGGAAACTAAGTCTGTCTGTGAATGCAAGACCTGTCTGGTGGGATAAGACTGATGTACATGAAGGAAAATAGTGGCAGAATCATATAGTTTAAGATAATATGGTAGCACAATTTGATAATTTAAAACACTGTCTGTTTTATTCACATAATAACTCAGTAAAAGGTATGAAAGTATTTGTTGAAAAAGTGAATAAATTAAGGCATCAGTATGAAAGATAGTTAATAGAGAAGTCTTCATCAAGGAGGTACCATTTAACACCAACAACAAAAAATAGGCAATGTATGTAAAAACACGTTAAAATTTCAAAAGCACTATGCATATGTAAGATATTTTATAATTGAAACTTTGGGG
>NW_011888847.1:197797-220459 GCF_000151845.1 Pteropus vampyrus | reverse complement strand
GGTTAAAAGACTGAGGAGGAGTTCTGGATCTACCCAGTAGAGGGCAGTGTTACCTAGACAAGATCTCAGCATGAGTTCAGGACAGATGGAGCAATGGAAGCAGAATTTAGAATACAGAATGGGCAGCTACCTATCTCTCAATCTTGAGTCACCAGATCACAAATGCTTCTCCACAAAATAGCAATCTCAAGCAAGTGTAGAAATGCACTCCTCCTCAATCATTTGCCACTATTCCCAAAATGGACACATTACTCATTTCTACTGGAATATGAACAGGAATTTAAACTCTTGCAATCTGTGTTGTTTTTCCAAAATTTAAAGTTTGTTCTATGAATACATTCATTTATATAAAATACAGCAGCTTGTCTATACATATTGAACATTTCAAAATTACAGTTGAAAGTAGCAGATTTTTCTCCTGCAAAAATATTTAAGAAGTATTCATAAAGTTTGATTACGTTTAATATCATGCTGAGAGAGGAAAACGTAATTGCACTTTTTAATACACAAATAACAAGTCATTGGTTTGTGGCACATAGATAGTTTCAAAGTCCCAAGTGTCTAATCCATAGTGACAACACTGGTTGAAAATCTGAATCTCAATCAGCTTGCAAAGTTTACACACTCCCCCACATTAGAGTGGTCCCTATGGGGGAAACTAAGTCTGTCTATGAATGCAAGACCTGTCTGGTGGGATAAGACTGATGTACATGAAGGAAAATAGTGGCAGAATCATATAGTTTAAGATAATATGGTAGCACAATTTGATAATTTAAAACACTGTCTGTTTTATTCACATAATAACTCAGTAAAAGGTATGAAAGTATTTGTTGAAAAAGTGAATAAATTAAGGCATCAGTATGAAAGATAGTTAATAGAGAAGTCTTCATCAAGGAGGTACCATTTAACACCAACAACAAAAAATAGGCAATGTATGTAAAAACACGTTAAAATTTCAAAAGCACTATGCATATGTAAGATATTTTATAATTGAAACTTTGGGGTTTCATAGTCCCCTTAAGACCCTGTCCTTGGTGACCTTAGAAAGACATTTTGGTAGAACCCTCCAACTTCTATTTCTTCTTAAATCTTTACTGCTGATAGAGGGCCTCCTTACTTTTTTCTTTTTTTTTCCTTTCGTGTAACTGCTGAAGCAGGAAGGAGTTAATATAAGAATGATGTAATCCTACCTGGGTCACGAAAGTATCACACACTGTGCAAGTTGCCACCTAGAGAGCAACAAGCTGTCTTTCCATGCAGTGCATCTCCTGTGCTATTCTTGGCTATGAGACTGCTCCCTTTTAAGAGGAATTAAAAGTTCCTCAGATCAGAGAAAGCCTGGTTACTTGAGAGAAAATAAAATCATGCTCTCCCCAACCCCCACCCCTTCTCTTTTGCCTGTAGCAACTATAACTGCAATAAAATGTGAGAGTAGGAACGAATTGCTATGGCAACAAAGTGTACTCTAATAATGAAGATGGTATCTAACAAGCGGGAGCAGCTAGAACTTTAAGGGAGAGGAAAAGGGAGTGTACCTTGAAGCAATAGAAAGAAAAAATGATTAAAAAGTTAAACGTTTTTCATTCTCCAGCCTACATAGATTGGCCCATTTAGAAAAGTTGGGTTTGTGTCTTGGCTAACTTCTTCCTAGGATATTCTAACACCCCAAACCAAAGTTTTATAATGCTTTATTTTTTTTTATTTTTGTATCTAGTACATCCTAAAAGCAGGCAGAAGGAGGGATCAGCCCTTTTGAACTAGAAACATGATAAAAATGTGCATTTAGGGGATTCACCGAAATCCGTGTCTCTAGACCCCGTCCTTTATGGACAGGCTTCCCAGAACTTGGTTCAACTTCTTAGATAAGATAATTCTCTTTGCCACAAGAAATATTTTAGAAAAAATGACCACCAAGCTGGTTAAGGGCCTGGAAACAATACGTACCCATTATGACTAGAATGAACATGTAAGTTGAGTATCTTAAGGAAAATAAAGAGGGGCTAGTGAAAATTAGACACTGGGTTGAAGTTGACGGAATTTATGCCACCTACTCTTTCAAAAAATGTAAAGTAAAATATTCAGAATTGGCTAGGTTATACTGCAAAATAAATCAACTCCAACATTTTAGTGATTTAATCAACAGAGGTTAGTTAATTCCTCATTCCCAGTATCTGTCAGTCACACCTAGAGAGGGAGCTCAGCTCCATGCCATCCTACTTCTGGGAGCTGAGATGGATTTTGCCAGTTATGGGGACATGGTGAAGAAGAATATCTGAGGGTCCTGTGTCAGAGTTAAATGCTCTGATCTACAAGTGACACATATCACTCAAATCACTTCTATCTATAACCCATTGGCTAGAGCAAGCCTGTCCAATTTCAAGACGGGGATAATGAATGTTAATGTTCTCATTGTCTGAAAGAAGAAAAGTAGTTGTAGATGCAAACATTACAAGTCTCTACCACAGTATGAGTGCACCAGGAATGTTTATAGGTGTATAACAAAACTTTTACTTAAGACATGTGTTTACATTTTCTGGGAAAGTGGCTTTTTTATATAAAAGCAGTTTTATTCCCTCCCACAGTGTGTATATATGAGGACCAGAGTGCTGTGTGTCCCGGGGGGAATTGGTAGGTAGGCTGCATGATCACTTGGACTCACATTCAAAATTGAAGGGTTCCAGACTCTGACTCTTGGCAAGAGTTTAGCAGCAAAGTTTTGCAAGGGTGTAAGTTGATGCCTTGTCATTTCTCTAAAGGCGAAAAGAGGGATATAAGGATAGTTTCAAAATTGGAAAGCCACAAGAACCTCAGGATGGCAGTTAGCAGACTTGATCTCTTCCAGATCTTTGATAAAGGTGTTTCCCAACTTAAACAAACACACAAACAAAAAAGCAAAGTAAAATAATGCCTATTCTTTCTTTCTTATTTAAATTCTTCAAGCTCAGTTCAATCTCCATTTCTACTCATTTTATTTTTGACCCCCCACTGCACTTATAATCAGCATGCATTTCTTTAAAAAATTAAAGGTTCTCTAACATTCCAGGGATTCCACCTATTTCCCTCACTCAAGATAAGCCCTGTGACAATAGCAATTTTACCTTTCCTCTTGTGCAGTCTCTTCTAACACTGAGCACAGGGCTGTTACAAAGTCGGCAGACAACACATATTTATTGATTATGCCAGTAATTGGAAAGGGAAGAAGACTTTTTATTGAGAACAATGCACCAGGCTAATGCACATACACTTTGGGTAACTATGTTGTCACTGAAAGCTTTAGTTTAAAAGACAGCTCTCTGATGCAGAGTCTATTCCCACTTCAGTTCCTTTAAGCTCCGTCCAGTGAAGTGAGTAAGGCACTAAAAGAGACAATGAGAATAATATGGTGTAGGGAAATAAGAATTGAATTGGAACCTGGAGCTTGGATTCTATTCTTGGCTTTGCCACTCACTAGCTCTATAAAGATGGGCTTCCAAATCTTCATCTATGAAAAGGGATACTTGCAATTGCCTTGCCTGCTTCACAGAATGCTGTGAATATTGGATAAAATCATGTAAGTAAAAGGAATCTGAAACTTTTAAAATACTTTACAAATATAATTTTAAAGTGGGGTCATTAAGAAGGACCTAACTTATATCTAATGTCTTTTGTGCTATGGGAGTAATTTCAGGAAGGGTAGGGAATATGTGATAAACCCCTGACAACACATGTTCTGAGCTCTTTGAAAGCCTTGTATCTAATCAGCACAAGGTCCTGTTGCTAATTGCAGGGGGTTTCTCCCTGGGCATCCAGTTCAGTTTGTAAAGTGTTATATTTATAACTTTCTGAAGCCTCAGTCCCTCGCAGAATCCTAGGAAATAAGAGTGTGATCTGATTGTGACTGTAGATTACAGGTTGATGTTGCCAGGCTGGTGGTGATTTTTAACAAAAGCAAAACAGCAGGTATCACTAAGAGAAGGGCACTGAAGCTTTCCACATCTCTAAGCGAGCCTGTTTCCCCTCCCTTCTTCTTCCCTCCCTCCTGCCCATCCGAAGAGGAAAAGACCATGGCTGCAGCCGTAATAAACCTGCTCACCTGCAAAAGCATGGGTGGGGAGACAGGCTGGTAAGGGTCCTGGCAGTAGGGAGAGGATTACCTATGACAGGAGAAGCTCAGATTGAGTTTGGAGCCTATGGATAGAGAATAATGAGAATCCTTCATAAATGGTAGGGATTCCATGCAGGATTGAAGTTAGTATGTGATCCCAGCAGCACATCCCAGAGAAGAACTGTTACGATGGGAAACGTAGCAGATACAATACCAGTGTGAAGACAGGAGACCTAGGTTTGAGTTGTGGTGCCAACTTCATTAACTCTATCCTTAGCTTCTCTTGACGTTAGTTTTCTCATTTGAAAAATGACAAAATAGGAACCATAACAAAAGCTACTTCAAAGTTTTGGTGCAAGAATTAAATAAGAATGATTATGAAAGGGGCTTTCTTTAATAAGAGTAATCACCTGTAATTACGAAAAGACTTTATGTCAGTATTCTGCACCCCCTCAAGGGATCTAAGTGATAAGAGTAGTGAGCAATTATCATATAGAAGGAGAGAAACAGATCTGGGACAAAAGAATTTATATCCAGCATCACGGACATAGCAGAGCCTGAATGCTCAATACCAGGGAAAACAGATTGAGAGTCCTATGATTGTATCATGGAAATTCTGAGAGTGTGGATGTAAGAATATTCCCGCAAAAATATCCAAATCCTAAGTCCCAGAACCTGTGAATGTTATTTTACGTGGCCAAGGGTAATTAGGGTTGCAGATGGGATTAAGTTTGCAAATTGGTTGATGTTAAAACAGGAAGATTATCCTAGATTATCAGGTAGACCCAATGTAATCAAAAGGGTTCTTAAAACTGGAAAAGAGAATCACAGGAAGAAATGCAATGACACAAGCAGAGTCGGAGTGATGTAATGTGAGAACTCAACCGGACATTGCTGGTTTTGAGGATGGAGAAGGGGGATACAAAAGGCAAGGAAACAATTTCCTCATAGAGGCTTTAGAAGGAATGCAGCGTGGTTTATACTTTTAGCCCAATAAGACCCATGTCAGGCCTCTAACCTATGAGTTAGACCTCTAACCTATGATCTCTAACTATGACATAATAAAATTGTATTGGTTTAAACCACTGTGTGATAATGCATACAGCAGCAGCCATTGAAAACAGACACGGTACCCAAAACAAGATATTTGATGCTAAGTAAGGTCTTTTAAATATTAAAAACAAGAGATTTATACATTAGAGAGTTGAGTTGGTAAGTGGGACAAGAATTCAGAGTTAATATAAACTGTAAAATGGACATGAAGTTGTCACCTTTAACATCTGTCCCACAGCCTAAAGATTACGTTTTAGAGAATTACCAAAACTCATCCTCTTCACTGACGCCCAAGTAGTCTTTCTATAACATAAAACTGATCTTGACAAGCCCTTGCTTAAAATCTTTTGTGGACTTCACATTGCCAAAACAATACATTAAAAATTTTATCTCGGCGACCTAACTTTTCATTTCTCCAGCTTCATTTCCTTTAACTGTTCTACATGCAGACTACAATCTCACCATAGCAAATCTATTCCTGTATTGAAAATGCTGGGCTTTCTATGTCTCTGCACATATAGTATGTTTTCCACTTAAAATGTTCTTTATTCCCTTCAGTTTGCAAATTCTGACTTGATACTTTCAGTTTAAATGATACTTCTTCAGGAACACACTCCTTTTAGGTCTTTTCTCTATTCAGGAAGACTGACTTAGATTCCGTAAGCAGTCGTTTGTTAATTTTTTTGGCTGATCAATATCCAACCCACCACCCTTTCTATTAGCTTGCTCTTCCTTTGGGGAATTCTTCATTGTGCATAGCATTTTTGAGGGAGAGAGACCCAATGCCACTTCTCACTTTTGGTTCCCACTCTCAAGACTCAAAGTTAGTAGGCCAGATTCTCCTTGCTCCCACCCCCAAAAGCCCAAGGACAAGTACGTGATCTAAAATCAATGAAACTCCCAGTATTGTAGTTCCCACCCAGCACTTTGGATTTTGAGTGAGTGGTGCAAAGAAGTAAATTCAGATTGTAAGGGGAGTAATAGCCAGCAGATTAGATTTTATTCCATAGCATGGTCTTTGCTTGCTCAAGACCTGCCTAATTTTTAAGCCTGGAGCCCCAGCTCCTCCATCTTGTCAAGAGTTCTTACTGATAAATGTTTCTTTCTCTGTGCTGCACACTCTTTATGCACATATTATAATACTTGTCACTTGTACTGTTATAATTTATTTAGTTATCCATAATTGGATGGGATTGAAATAGCTCTGACCATCTCATGGCCAAACTGGATACAGCAAATTTGCACTTTATCTAAGCAATCTTAGATTTTTTTAAATAGGGAATGACATTTGAAATTTTACGATATATGATGTAAAAGGGTGAAAAATCACTTTCACTTAAGCAGATGTAGTATAATAAAGCCTATAAAGGAAGCACGATCTGATCTAGGGGTTCAGTCAAGGATGTGGGAGATAATGAACTAGGGAGGAAGGGACACATGAGGACATAGGTTGAAGTACAGGATATTGAGCTTAGATTTGATATTTGTGTATAATTGCAAAGGAGAGCCTATAGAGTTCACTGTGATGTGTAGTAGGATCATATTAAGAAATTAAGGACCCCTGAATCCTGAGGTTATGGGACCAAAAGTCTCTGAGGTATAAAAATTAAAAAAAAAATACTAAGTTGTAAAATAAATATAAGAAAATCAAAGAAAAGTTTGAATTTTCCTATGATAATTTTTTTTGAAACTTAAAATACCACTATTTTGAAAAAATATTTCTTTTTTTTTTTTTTTGGTATCTCTGAACTATTCATTTCTTAATTACTGACTTAGTCTGCCTATTGTAGATCCAGTACTACATATGCTGAACATTCAATGAATAGTAAAACACATAGATTTCACCATCTTCTGGGAAATAAAGCAAGTTGTTTATATAACATGTAGAGTTTTTTTTATTTTTATAAGGAAGGGTGTTGGCTTGGGGATTAAGGGATAGAGCTTTTCGAAACTCCAACCGTGAACCACTTAAACTCATTTTCTCATCCTCCAGTCTAGTGGCTATATCTAATTCAGTCTGAGCTTGAGAAAAAAGATCATGGCTAAGGTAAGTCTCCCATGCAGCTATTTTATAAAGGAACTTTTGTATTTTCATGGTATAAGTAGCAGCAGTCTTTTCAAATGAGATTTTTGGAAATAATGTTCCTGAAGACTTAGAATGAAAGTGCCTGGACCAGATTCTGAATGCAGAAGACAAGTTTCACCTTAGGTGTTAAGCATTTGAATCAGGACATGTCCTGTGGAGTAGTCGTGCGAAATGAAACACTTTGAGAGAACTCTCTTAAAAGAATCACATTCACCGACCAGTTCTGTAAAAGGAGTATCTTATTTTTAGTTCATTTTCTTCAACTTTTCATGAAGAAAATGCCACTCTTGTAGGAGGAGAATTTAAAAGGTGGAAAATTCTCATCCACTGCATGGCCATTAAGCCCCGTAAGCCTGTTGATGCTAATCTATGCACTCTACCAATCAGGAAGACATGAATAACATTAACACTGGCCATAAATAAAGTGCCCATGTTAAAATATTTTCCTCTCTATCTCTAAAAGTGTTGCTAAGATCTATTATTAACTGAGAAACATTTCTGAGGTGTACAAGGTGCATATGTGTGCATGTGCATGTACATGTGTGTTCGAGTATGCATTCGTATATGCATGTGTGTACAATGTATGTGCATGTGCGCGCTGTGTATATACATGTGTGCACACGTGTGTGTGCACGTGTGTGTCGCTGTGTGCTTGTGTGTATGTTATTGAAATCAGTGGTATGACAGCTATAAGAGGCATTCCGTGCACAAATTCTAGTTGGGCAGTTAAGAAAGACTTTATAAATTTTTCTCCAAATGCAATTTAGCTAGAAAACACAAAATACAAACAGAGTTATTACTCTTGCTCATACCAGCTATATGCCTAGGTCTGAGCTTTGCAGTCTTTCCAGGTTCCCAGTGGACACCATTCATCTCTAATTATATAGCTTAAATGCACTAGATGTTCAGTTTGCCTGCCTCCACACATCACCTCCCCAATTTTTTGGATTTACTGGATTTTCCTGCAGCTGCTTGAAAATAACTATTTCATCACACAGTGATTGAGCTTTTAGTGCTTACCTAGTCAGGAACTAATTCCTTAATAAGCTATGCCTGTAGTAGTTTCTAAAGCAAGAATACCAGAAATATTTATTTTCAAATGGGACGCTACCAGTTATTATTTTCTGTTAAGCCACAATTAGATCAGTTTCCTACATGCTATAATATCATTTTGGCATAACTGATACTCAGGGAAATTTTGCACGATCTCCTGCTTTTTAATTTTTTCAAAGTGAAAACTGACACTGTGTATTGGGTGACCTTTGTTTTGTCTATTATTCACTATATATGTATATATTTTAAGGAAGGCCTGAGTATTAAGATTTACAAATGATTCCAGCTTTATTTAATTGGTAGTCACTTTATTTGCACACTCAGATTTACCATTCCCTAGCTTGCTATGAAGATGATGACAGATAGATAGATAGATAGATAATAGATGATAAAGTGGGTTGTGTGCCTGCAGAATATAAAAATAATAAAGGTTAACAGCCACATGGGAGAAGATATTTACAAACAACACTCCAAAAAGGGGTTAATATATAAAATATATAAAGAACTCATGCAACTCAACAAGAACAACAACAAAAAAAATCCAGTTAAAAAATTGGCAGAGGATCTGAACAGAACCTTCTCCCAAGAAGACATACAAATGGCCAACAGATATATGAAAAGATGTTCAACTTCACTAGCTATTAGGGAAGTGCAAATGAAAACCACAGTGAGATACCATCTCACATCTGTTAGAGTGGCTATCATCAACAGGACAAGTAATAACAAGTGTTGGAGAGGTTATAAAGAAAAAGGAATCCTCGTGCACTGCTGGTGGGAATGTAAATTGGTCCACTATGGAAAACAGTATGGAGATTCTTCAAAAGATTAAGAATAGAGATACTATAAGACCCAGCAACCCCTCTTCTGGGTATCTGAAAAATTTGAAAACATTTACTTGTAAGGATATATGTAGCCCCATGTTCATTGCAGCATTATTCATTGTGGCCAAGACGTGAAAACAACCAAAATGTCATTTGATAGATGATTGGATGGTACATATATATACAATGGAATACTACTCAGCCATAAGAAAAGATGAAATCTTGTCTGTGACAACATGGATGGATCTCGAAAATACCATGGTAAAGGAAATATGTCAGATGTAAAAAGTCAAGAAACATTTTATTTTACTCATATATGGGATACAAAATGAAAATAATAGATAAACAACACAAACAAATAAACAAAATCTCATAGACTCAGACAACAGTAAGGTGGCTACCAGAAGGATAGGAGAGGCTAGGGGAGGTAGAAAAGGGTAAAGGGGGTCAAATATATGGTGATGGGAAAAGATTAGACTTTGGGTGATGAACAAACAATGCAACATACAGATGATAGAGAATTGCACAACTGAAACCTATATAATTTATTAACCAATGTTACCCCAATAAATTTAATAATTTTTTTAAAAAAATAAAAGCTAAGAAATTAAAATGGTTTATATAAAGGTAATATCCATTTATCAAATGCTTGATGTTTTAGAAACCTTGGACAGGCTGCAGATTTTCATTCACTCTTTAAACCTACAGAAATTATTTGGATGATATATCTGCATCAGTTATTACTAAATGTTAAGTTATAAAGATTTGAGACGTTTCCATGAAGAATGTAACACTCTCCATCTCTGCTTCTGCCAAGAGAAAAAAGTGAAAGATTTTTTTTTGCTATCGAGAAAGGAATGGTAAGGTGTTGAAATAACATTTTTTCTACTGTTCCTTCCTGTATAAAATGTTTAGGCTCTGGAAAATCTTTTACTAATTAGTTATGTGATGTTAATAGGGTAACTACATCTAGATTAGCCCACAACAGTCCTGGTTTAGGCCAGTGTCCCTATGCAACTTTCCAATTTCAGAAGTGTCATGATTTGAATGATACATTATATTAACCTTCTAGATGTTAAGGAAATTATTTAATCATTTTATAAAATTGGTATCCTCAATTATGTAATATAGATACTATTTACTCTGTAACCTCAGTTAGCAAAAGTTTACTATGCACCTACCCTAAGTACACACAAAATGCTATGGCTGTACATGATTCTGTCCCATGAGGAGTTTGCAACCTTTGTGTTTTTAGTACAATAAAACAAATTTGGCAGTACTCTGGGAAAGAAATAAAAGCACTAATTGTCTTTAGCAAATATAAAATGACAACAGTGAGATGCCTCAACTTTCTGGCTTTATGGCCTTGAACAATTTACCTAACATTACTAAGCCTATTTCTCCATCCATAAAATGGAGACAATTGTAGGATACTGTTTACATAATTGTGGAGAACATTCAATGAAATAAAGTCAGCAAAGTGCTTTATACAGTACCTGTCATATGGTCAAAGTCAGATGATATTTGCCAAAAATAGATGAATAGATGTATGAATTAATAATAAATACCAAATAAATTAATATTTGAGTTGAAAAGAATGAGAGTGGAAGAGAGAGGAAGAGGCAAGCATTTATTAAACATCCTGTAAGCGATTTTATACTCCCTCTCCTCCTCTCTATCTTTTTCTCTCTGCCGTTTACTAGGTCTGTGACAGTGGGCGGTTTACTTAATCTCTTTGTGCCTCAGTTTCCTCAGCTCTGCAATGGAAAATTTCATAGCACGGGCACATAATAAGTACTCATTAAACTAGTTATTACTATTTCATTTAGCTGTGATTTCATGAAAGGCGTAGGATAATAATGGGAGGAAATATGGATGGTGTTCTACTGAGATAAATGGAAAGATCACATTAGATCTTTCTACTACTAGGGGTTTGTTTTTATTAATTAATTAATTAATTAGTTAATTATTAGTTTTTTAGACGAAGCAACCCTCACAGGTTGCTTCAAGGACCTTGTCAGCTTACAATCCCTCATTTATTTATTTATTTTTAAGCCTACAGTACCTGGTCTTTCTAGGTGGTCTCCCATCCAAGTACTAACCAGGCCTGACTTAGCTTTTGAGATCAGATGGGATCGGGCTTGTTCAAGGTGCCATGGCCGTAACTACTAGGGGTTTTAAAAAGGAATGTTTTGCAACTGAATGAAAGCGAGATCCCATTGTAAGGCTCAGTCTTGTACTCTTTCCTTCAGTGAGCGTGATTACTTGCCATATGGTTATTTGATTACTATTTGCCACATAATTGTTTGCCACAGCTAAAACAACAAACAAAAAACCTAGCTGATGTGGTTAAGTCACATTCAGCTACTGAACTACAGACAACATAAGAGATTCCTCCAAGGCCAAATTCAAATGCTTAACATTCAGAGTGTTTCTTCTAAAATATTTATTGAAAATATTCGTGTAAGCAGTGCTTCAGTAACTGAGTGTTCTTTGTAATAAGTGTCCATTCTTCCTAGCATGACTTAAAAGGAAAATTCATGCTATTATTCTAGTTCAAAAAAGGATGAGACAGAGAAAGGTGAATTGCCTGAACTAAGGTTATACATTCAGTTAATAGCAAAGACAGACTCATTTTGAAAAGTAAAAGTAAACAAGTTTTCCCCACAACGATCATGGTACTTCAGTTCTAAGACTATTACCTTTCATTGCCTTGACTTCACTTTTGGTACATTTAATTGCTTTTGAAAGCAGCAAGCTTTATACTATTTTGTCTACTTAAATGAATGAGTTTTTTTTTTTAATCACAAATTTCTATTCACTTGTGGTTAAACTTCAACTAGTTGTCAGTGTGTTTAGTAAAGGAATACTCTGTGAATCTGGTTGGTCTGCTATGGCCTAAAATTAATAAGGGGTTTGGATCTGGACCCCATCTAGTCAGTACCTGAGCGGTCGTTCTCACTTTGCTAGAGGCTTCTGACTCTGAAACCCAGCTTCTCCAATTAACCAGGTGGTATGTGGCTTCTAGGTCTTGCCACACATCCCTGCTATTTGGGAAAACAGTTTGTTAAGTTGAATTATTATTATTTTCACTATAATAAAAATAGTAGTACATCATGGAGCTATAGCCAAACATTTCAAGTCAGTGTGGAAGTTGGGAAACATCCGATAAACCGAACTGTCTCAGCTTCCCTTACACTTATCTCAGAAGGAAGTCAAAACTAAAGAGCAATAACTATACCTGGAAACTTTGTAGGATTTCTTTAGCTTTGACTTTTTGGGGAGTTTTGGTCTGTTTTGTTTTTACCTCTTCGCCGTTTTAACTACAGTGATTAACACTGAAATATGAGATACCTCTCGTTTTCCTTGACAGCAGCAAAAGGGAATAGAAAGCTGGAGAGCCACTCTCCTTTCCACAGCTAGGTTTCAGGGAAAAGTAGCCCAAGGGACAGTAACACAAAGCAGACTGAGCCCTTAGAGTGTTTTAACAGAAAACATGAAGATCCAGTTTGAGTTTGAAGTGTGACTTTTGATGTTTAAGAGACAAACACCATGTGGAACTCTTATTGAAGAAAATCAGCCTTGCTTTCAGGAAATGATAGAGGACTTCTAAGAATCTTGCCCGGTACCAATGTGGTGCCAGTGCCTATGGAATGTGGCACCAGAATACTTGTCCAACTATATTTCCCATTGTTTTCTTACACACTCATTGTGCCATATGTAACAAACTATTTGAGGTTCCCTGTACAAACCCAAAACACTCTGACCTTATGAAATTCCTTCCCCTCACACTTATTTTACCCTCTTCTGTACGTGTGTTCCTCATCCCAGTAAAGGGAAACTCTGTTTATCAATACTGCTAATCACTCAAATTACAATTTTGAAATCATCCTTGAATCCTTTTTTATATCCACCCATTAGATTTACCAATAAATTCAGATTCCAACCACGTCTCACTCCTTCCATTGCTACAAAGTTGGTGAAAGGTTCTGCCTCTCTTGCCTAAATTTTCGTAATAACTCTTCTCATAAGTCTCATCGATTCTTCCCTTGCTCTCCTGATGTCTATTTTGAACAAAGCAGGTGATGCTTCTGTTAAAATATAAATCCTCTTGTGTCACTTCCTCTACTCAAAATTTTCTTTCCTTCCTGTATCATTCAGACAAAGGCCAGTATCCCAAGAATGACCTACAAAACTTTCTGTGATTTGGCCTCATCTCCTACTACTTTTGTTCTCTATTCATTCTATTCCAGTCAGAATGGCTTTCTTGCTTTTTTTTTTTTTTTTGGTGCAAACCAATCACATTCATTCCTTGGATCCTTTGCACTTCTGCATGAAATTCTCTTCTCCTAATTATGTAAATGAAGTTCCCCTTTCTTCAGGTGTCTGCTTAACTGTCATATTCTCAATAAAATCATTCTTATTTTAACATACATTTTATTGATATTGCTTTCCTGTTTGTCTCCTATCACTAGAAAGGAAGTTCATGCAAACAGGAAGTTTATCTATTTTATTTATTTTTGTGTCCCCCAGACCTTAGTAGAGAGCAAGGCATATAGTAGATTCTTTTTAGCTGTTTCTAGAATGGATACATAAAGTCACCTCTTTGCTGAAAAACTTCAGGAGTCATTTCCCCCTTGCAGGGCCATAGTTTTTAGAGGGTCTGAAAGCATGCAACTCCTGAGTTTCAGATAACAAGGATGATGGAATTTTTAAAGAAATGTCACTGTCACTATTAGGTTCTGATTTCTATTTCACAAACTCCCTGTGGGCAAAGTTAATCTGAGGCCCCTTTAAAAAAAATATCAATTACCTCTTGGTTTCTACCTTCTTCTGCACCATGACATCCTCCCATGATTAATTCTCACTTATTTTTTTCCTTAGCATCAACTTTAGATGCAGCACTCATTCTCTTCAAACAAATTACTAAAGGCAACACGATAACCTGTCTTAACTTCAGTTGTCTTTCTCCCTTTGAAATTCAAACCCTCTGCTCTTATCAGATTATCTGAGTGGATTGTATGTGATGTATTATTGGTTTTGTTGTTCTATTTTAGTATGAACATTTTAGTGCATTCTAATGAGAGGTGAAATAAATTTGCAAATGACATGAATAATTATAAGAGTAAACATTAGTGGGGTATGTGGCTACTGGGAGAATGCCTCAATAAAGAAACAAACCTTGCAGAAGCCAACAAAGCAAAAAAGTGACAACTATAATCAAAGTCTTTCTTCCCTTCTGGCAATTCATACTGCAGATAGGTGCTCGATGCTGAGAACATGAGCAACAAGGATGGCGTGGGAGGATACAGACTAAGTTTTCAGTTACAGAGTTGATAGATTATTGATGAAGGATGGATATGGGCAGTTTTGGACTCTGAATTGCTCAGTGAGGAGAAGAATAGCTCAATTTAATTCTAATCGCTTAATAGGTATTATAGTCTTATTTATAACAAGGCGGTGGTGGTAGGCATTTCCAAGGAAACAGAGATAAGTAAGCATCAGCTCTATTTCAAATAATTTTAAACTTAATAGAGGAGAGAAGACAAGAATATAACTGACTATATTGCAAAGATATAGTCACAATTTGGTACAAAGATATAGACACAAGTAGTCACAATGATGGAGCCACAAGATTTCTATGAAGTTCAATTGATGAAGAGGTCATAAGTAATTCATTTGTGTTTGCTAAGAGGAGGAGGACAGGTAATGAAAGTGGATATATATAAATACCAGAATAAGTCTGTGCCTCTATAAAGAGAAAAATCTAGGATGAGTTTTAAAACATGAACGTGATTATTTTAAAAAGCAATGAGGCTCAATAAAAATATGCCAAGAAGTGGATGTAAAGCTGAAAAAATTCAGAGTACAGGAAATAATCTATTGGAAAAAGCACATAGAAGTCATAGTATGTAGGGCTGAAAGATGAGTGAGAATAATATTAATTAAATCTTTGAATATCAGGCTATAAATTTGGGACACAAGTGGAGCGTTATAAGAGCCACCAAAATGATAAGATTCTTTTACAAGTTTCCAAGGGAATGTGAATGTGCTGCTCTCTCTATTTCTCAGTCTCTCTTGGCCTCTCTTGGCCCTTGGCTTCCAAGGTCTTTGTAGAGATACTCTGACCTGTTATAAAGAATTTAGAGATTGAAGTTGAGAGTTTGATCAGTATAAATCCTAAATAGAGTAAGTTCTCACAGCAGTTGTACTATTATTTTTTGCATTATAGGTTGGGTGAGGAAAATGAGGTGCAAAGAGATTAAGTAAACTGCCCAAGGTCACATAGTAAATATGTGTGTCACATAGTAAACTGTAGAGAGAGAAAGAGGAGAGAGAAAGAGAAGGAGAGAGAAAGAGAGGGAGAGAGAGCGAGAACGAGAAAGCCAGAGAGCGAGAGAGAGGAGGGAACCAAACATGCATTGTTGAAGAAACACAGAAATACATCATTAGACATTTGCTTAATATATTATAGCCTTGGGTGAATTAATTTAAAGCACTGGAATTTTAATGGAGATTAATGAGTGGAATTAATAGTTAGAATTTTCAAATATATGGTTGAATATTTTTATAGTTTTAGTTAAATATTTCTCAATTGCCTTATTATATTGACTGAACAGTTCTAATCAAAGAAGATTACCCAGAAATATTTCATGTATTCTGAGCTTTCAAGGATGTGGCTCTCATCGAAGAACAAACAGAGGTATTTGAAGCATGAACAAAGAGAAAAACCTTCTTACTTTAATTGCAGACAAATAATTTTCCTTAATATTTAGTGAACAGTAAGTGATTTGATTTTGAAAAGTAAGTCCAGGAGTAATTCTACAGCCATTTTTTAAGATAACTCTCATTAATGCAGCTGTGGTGTTCTTTTTTGCTCCATTTAACAGCTATTCAGCTGTAGTCTCACGTGGTATGTGTGAAGAAATCAGTTATAAAAAACATTGTAAGCACCCTTATTTATTTTAAAAAAATGAAGGTAGCACAATACCATTTCCTCTACCCCATCATCTCACTTATCTGCATAGGGATAATTGCAGCTACATAGGTGCTCAAAGAATTAAAAATGGGACATCATTCAGGGAATAATTATTCACGGAAAAGAAATAGTAATTTTTCTCCTCGGAGAAGTTGTGATTTCCTTAATAAATTTTACATTTCTCTTCCTACTTGACCACTTAGCCTAGGAATAAATGTCTGTTCTTTATTCATCTTTTGGTTAAACTCCCCGTTAGGTACCTGAAAGGACAATAGCCACATCCCCAATACTATTAATTTTGTGCCTCTATTAAGGCTAGACCATCAAAAGGAGAAACTTATTGTTATTTGCCTAAATGTAGTCATCTGTGTTCATTCATTTCATTTCCATGATTAAACTGTGAAGTCCTCATGAATGGAAACCAGAAAATGTATGCGTATGTGTGTGTGTCATTCTTAAAACATTATTTGTTGAATGAGAAATTAGAGAAACGTATACAGAAATATACTTTGGATTCAGGAGTCAGGAACTTTTACATTTCTGAGAGACCTGAAACTCTTGGGAATCTGCAATATTCATTTACCAGATATCACATTCGTTAGATTTTTGTCAATCAAATAAAATATATATCATACAGTTACTTTTATTTTCTTTCCTTGAGGCTCATGCTTCATTAGAAGTTCATGTTGGGTCAAGAACTTTTAAAATATAAATTTTGCCTTACTCAACGATTATTTTTCTAGAAATATAGCCTACATAAATCAACTATCTTGTGTTAGTCTCCTAGATAGTATATCTTAGGTCAAGCTCCCAAAGCAGCCTCTGAAATAAGAATTCATATGTAAGTGACTTTTTATGAAAGTGCTCCAGGAGAAACTAGGAAAGAATAGAGGAAGAGGAATAGGGAAGAGAAATAATCCAAGCAAGAGGGCAAAATAAGGCAAAGTCCCATATCATATCAGCCTGATGATAGAAAGTGACTCTGTGGTATAAATTATGCCTCAAAGTTTGTCCTGGCCTGAGGCTGGGAGCTGGGCTTTCATATTCCCACACCTGCATTAGCTTAGAATATTTCTAACTATTTGCTCCATGTGGACAAAGCAGCTCCAGGAGCCCAAGGGCAGTTTGCAGAAGTCTCAGGTGCTAGCAGTATATGCAAAACCCACTGAAGCTGGGAGAGGGGCACACACAACACGACAGAGGGATCAGAGGTTGATCTGAGCAGAGCAAGGCAATAATTAGGAATGTATATATTTAAACCTGAGTTTGCTTATTATAATTACCTGAGAATGCAAATATAAGATGAATGGCTTAAATCACAACATAGAATACTAGACAGACATCCAAAAGTTCTCATTAATTTATTCGGTAACTATTCTTTTGAGTTTAGGTTATTTCAGGCACTGGGAATACATCAGACAAAGTTGAAAAGACATTATACCCATATGAGGCTAATATCCTAGGAGAGGAAATAAGACAAAAACCAATGAATAAGGGAGATGTGGTATACAGAAGACAATAAGTTATATGGGAAAAAACAGAACCAGGTATGGTTAAGTAGGAGTTTTAAGGGAGAGAGATATATGTAAGGGAGCGGGGGGTGGGGGAGGGTGGGTGGGTGCAGAACATACAGTATATTTTAAATTTAAAATGTAATTGAAAAGGGTCAACTGAGCAAAAACTTGAGAGAGATGAGTAAGTATTACCACATGCATATCTGAGGAATGATTTTTCTAGTCAGAGAAAATATGCAGAGGGAACATGCCTGTACATGCAAAGCACATATGCAGAGGGAACATACCTGCTGTGTTTGAAGAATAGTGAGAAGGTTAGTTTGTTTATGGCAGATTAAGATAGACGTCCAGTAAGCGATCAGGTCAGAGAGTTACTAGAGAGCCAGGTCATCTAGAGCTTTGTAGGTCATAGTAGGGACTTTGGCTTGAGGAAGATCAGAAACCATGGGTAGATTTTGAGCAGAAGTGTGACATGAACTGAATCACAGTTTAAAAAGGATCACGTGGGCATAACCATTATCTCTGATTTCCCTCCAATTATAATAGTTTTCTTGTCTTTCATTTAAAGCCAACTCTTTTACATTTGTCTTGAATTCTACCCTTACCTGCCTGTACAAGAACTCTTGATTAACACCCTCAGTTTGTCGCATTATTCATTTGTTTCTCTGTAATGGTTTCTTTCCTTTAGTATACAAAAGCGCTTTTGTAATTCCCATATTGAAAGAAAATCCCTTAACCCTTTGCTTCCCTTAATCTATGTCCATGTCCCCTTCACAACAAACCATCTCGAAGGAGTTGTTTTGCCTTGGCTCCTTCTGTTTCCTCACATCTCTTCCTCCTCTGACTCATTCCAGCAGCATTTATTCTCCCACCGTTTCACTGACACTGTTCTCACCAAGGCCACCAACAGTCCACATCTTGTCAAGTCTCTGTCTGCCCTTATCCAGTCTCACGGCTTCATCCAAAGAAGTTTAAAACTCCTCTTTCTGGAAACATTTTCTTGTCTTCCATGTTACTACAATCACTTAGTTTTCCTCCTTACGAAAGTGTCTTCTGCTAGCTTCTCCTCCATGGATCAATTTCAAATATTGGAATAGTCAAGCCCATTATAGTTCTCTCAATCATTTTCCTTCTCTGTGCTTAGGTCTTGTGAAGCATTTTTTGAGGACTTAGAAGTTGGAATGAATATGAGCAACTTTACATGTAAGTCTTATCTAGACCTTATTTTTTTATTCATAACATTTCAGAACATAGATTTCATCACATAGCATTTAATTTATTCTAAAATACTGTGCAGCGTGAAATATACATGGTTACACAGTGTAATTATAAAATAACACAAGAAGTTTAAAAAATTTCTATATACAGATATTAAGAATATACATGTAAGAAGAAGCAGACAAATGTTGTTAAGAAAAAAATACAAATTCTTACCATTTGAGAATTTCCTGTAGTGCAGGCCTCGTAGTGGAGAATTCTCTCAATTTTTGTATGTCCGGAAAGATCTTAATTTCTCCTTCATATCTAAAAGAGAGCTTAGCTGGATACATTATTCTAGGCTGGTAGTTCCTTTCACTTAATAGTTTAAATATTTGATTCCATTCCTTTCTGACTTGTAAGATTTGTTCTGAGAAGTCTGAGGATAATCTAATGGGTTTACTTTTATAAGTTACCATTTTTTTCTCCCTGGCTGCCTTGAGAATTCTGTCTTTGTTGTTGATTTTTGATAATTTTAATACAATGTGTCTTGGTGAAAGACTTTGTGGGTTGAGATGATTGGATGTTCTGTTGATTTCTTGAATTCCAAGCTCTAGCTCATTCCTTAGATTTGGGAAATTCTCACCCACTATTTGTCTGAAAATGCTTTCTAGTCCCTGTTCCTTTTCCTCGCCTTCGATAATGCCCACTATTCTTATGTTTCCTCTCCTGTTGGTATCAACTAGTTCTTGTAATTCTCTTTCTTTATTTTTCATTCTTCCATTTCTCTCTACTTCCTTCTGATTTATTTCTAGATTTCTGTCTTCAGTATCACTGATCCTTTCCTCCATTTGGTCGACTCTATTTTTCAAGCTTGCTGTTTCATTTTTCAACTCTTGCAGTGTGTTCTTCATCTCCAAAAGTTCTATTAGTTTCTTTTTGAGAGTTTCAGTCTCCTTGCTCTGCTCATCTAGTTGTTTTTTCAATTCCTGAAACTGTTGATTTGAGTTGTTTTGGATCTCATTGAGTTTTTTCAGAAGTACCATCCTGAATTCTCTGTCATTTAAGTCTCATATTTCTATGTCTGTAAGCTTATTTTCCGGAGATTTTTCTCTTTCTTTCTGAGATGACTTGTCACCTTGGTTGTTCATGGTGTTTAATGGGCTATTTCTGCTCCTGGGCATTAATGAAAGTATATTCTGTTGTTTTTCCAGAAAGAAAATTAATTATATAAAGGTCTCTCTTTAGCCAGCTGCAAAGAAGGCACTTTTCTTTTGGTTTCCAGTAGGTGACATCTAAGCTTCTTGGAGCCCTGTTTTATATAAAGCCTAAATATCTTTTTTATTTTCTTGTAGATATTTAATCTACACTTGCTACTCTCAGTTTTAGTCCCTGTCAGTGTTAGCAAACAGTTTCGGTAGTGTAGGCTCAGAATGCCCTGGGGCTCCGTGGTGTTTGGTCTTGGAGGATATGGGGGGAAGGGCCCACGGGGTTAGAGATTAGGGGTTGTGGCTCAGCCTCGGTTTTGCAACCCGGGCCAGTAAAAATCAACTGTTGTTTCTCTGCGGTTCTATTCCCACTTTTCTGCTTTCTGCTCTGATGACTGGGCCCTGCTGCTGGCTGCTAGAAGTTCTGGCACTTCCAGGCAGGCTGATCAAGGAAGTTGCCACACCGTCACCCCTCCCCCTCATCCTGCAAGGAGCTCCAGCAGTTTCAAGAGGCAACTTCTTTATTTCTCCGAGCCCACCACCCGACACCCGGGGTTCTGACCTGTGGTAGCTCTTATGCGCACATCCCACGCTCAGACATGCTGTTGTGCAGTTTGAGTGTTTTTTGTTGAGTTTTTGGTGTTCAGTTTATTGTTGTTTCAAGGGGAGAGATCTGAGGACACCTCTCACTCTGCCAAGTTTACAAATTCTTACCATTCGAGAATCATGGGATGGGTTTCTCATATTGGAGGAGGAATCTGCATCCTGACATAGTAAAGAAGTATTAGCATCATTTAATGAACAAGGAGAAATCTTTAGTCTGGAAAATTGATAAAAATATGCACCCTGAACATTTTTTTTCTCTCTTCTGATTTTAAACACAAACATTTAACTTTTTGTCACTGAGGGCTGGGTTTTCTTTGTTCTTCCCTATTTGACATTTAGTTTTCTTCTGCTCTAAGAAAAGTGTGTGTGACAAAAATTAGAGGGATACATAGCGGGAGAGAAGGAGGGAGGTAAAGGGAAAGTGGGGAGAGAGAGAGAGAGAGAGAGAGATAGAGAGAATTAGAGTTACAGTTAGATTTGGCCTTACTGTCAATTAGTTAAAGGACGTGGACATTGATTCTTGAAAATGAGGCAGAAACATTTTCTCTTGTATTTGTTTTCCTTCTCCCTGTTGTCCCCATAGCTCTTCATAACTCTAATCCTCTTGTCTGCTTTTGTCAGTTTGTGAGGCTTATCTCTCCCAAGCAGGCAAAAGAGTTCAGTCCCATTCTTCCTTTTTAACTAACTAACTAACTAACACACACACACACACACACTCACTCACTCACTCACTCACTCACTCACTCACTCACTCCTGCTTAAGCCAAGCCAATGAATGAGCAATAAGAACCACATGGATTAGCTGGCAAAAGTGGAAGGAATAATGCAAGGCCACCAAGTGAAACAGTCAGTACCCCTTTGACAGACTGCAGAACTGTTTCCCACTGAGCAAGGGTAAGAAAATCTCCATACATTTCTTGGATAATATCTTTCTTATTTAGAGGAACAATGAGAGCACTTAATTTTGGGGTGCCTCGGGTAGTATATCTGCTCTCTTATTCTTTCTAGGAATTCTAAAACTTTTGTAGCCATACATACTCATGTTCATAGTTTCTCATTTTCTAGTCTCTCTTGATATTATACATCTTGCTGGTTTGGTTTTAATGGTTCCTATTTCTTTTTGGACTCAATAGAACAAAATAATTTTACAGCCAAGTTTAGTATATGAGAGTTCTGGTTTTGTTAAGCACCTTTTTCATAAGTGCTTTGGTTTGATTGGAAGCTACACATGAAACTTATTGGTAATCCTGAGAGGCCAAAATTTGGCCTCTCTAAAGTATATAAGGCCTTGGAGTACTCTGAAATAACTTTTAGAACAATAGTCCTGGCACATGTGGCCATGCACATGTTCAGCAAGTGCTAAGAACTGAAGTGGAGATCATCCTAAACATAGATGCCCACAGGAGTAGTGCCATGGGCCAGAATGATAAGTGCATGTACATTTGTGGAATGAGTATCAACTGGCGCTCTCTGGAAGGCACAGGCCCAGCTGATTGGGGAATACCCACTCAGCTACAGTCAATTATTGTCAGTTGGGAATTCAGGTCTAGGTTGTCTGCTGTTCTAAATTTTAAGAGGAAGCAGAAATATGAGTTTTTCTGTGACATTCCTGATAGAAGTACTATCAGGAATACTTTTGTATTCAATTTACTCTAAGCCAGTTGAGTAGAAAAACTTAGTTCTTCTTATTAACACGATGAATACTTTCTCAATAATTAAGCAAAATTAATGTCGTTAGAAGCACAGAGTATGCAAGTTCAATATATAGGGAATACAGTTATGACCTAGAACTACATGCATTATCTAATTATTATTTTGAGGGAAAAAGTGGTTTGTTTCTGGTTTGGAATGGTCTCTAAATTGAGGGAAGAAAATCAGCTTTGTATCTTCCTGTCCAAACTCTCTATAGCAGGGCTTGGCACACTTTTTCTGTAAAGATTTGTAGGACATTTGGTCTCTGTTGCGATTACTCAATTTTGCCATTGTGGTATAAAATTGGCCATAGACAATGTATAAACAAATGAGGATGGCTGTGCTACAATAAAGTCTCTGTTCCCCACT
>NW_011888847.1:182610-197747 GCF_000151845.1 Pteropus vampyrus | reverse complement strand
ACTCACTCACTCACTCACTCACTCACTCACTCACTCACTCCTGCTTAAGCCAAGCCAATGAATGAGCAATAAGAACCACATGGATTAGCTGGCAAAAGTGGAAGGAATAATGCAAGGCCACCAAGTGAAACAGTCAGTACCCCTTTGACAGACTGCAGAACTGTTTCCCACTGAGCAAGGGTAAGAAAATCTCCATACATTTCTTGGATAATATCTTTCTTATTTAGAGGAACAATGAGAGCACTTAATTTTGGGGTGCCTCGGGTAGTATATCTGCTCTCTTATTCTTTCTAGGAATTCTAAAACTTTTGTAGCCATACATACTCATGTTCATAGTTTCTCATTTTCTAGTCTCTCTTGATATTATACATCTTGCTGGTTTGGTTTTAATGGTTCCTATTTCTTTTTGGACTCAATAGAACAAAATAATTTTACAGCCAAGTTTAGTATATGAGAGTTCTGGTTTTGTTAAGCACCTTTTTCATAAGTGCTTTGGTTTGATTGGAAGCTACACATGAAACTTATTGGTAATCCTGAGAGGCCAAAATTTGGCCTCTCTAAAGTATATAAGGCCTTGGAGTACTCTGAAATAACTTTTAGAACAATAGTCCTGGCACATGTGGCCATGCACATGTTCAGCAAGTGCTAAGAACTGAAGTGGAGATCATCCTAAACATAGATGCCCACAGGAGTAGTGCCATGGGCCAGAATGATAAGTGCATGTACATTTGTGGAATGAGTATCAACTGGCGCTCTCTGGAAGGCACAGGCCCAGCTGATTGGGGAATACCCACTCAGCTACAGTCAATTATTGTCAGTTGGGAATTCAGGTCTAGGTTGTCTGCTGTTCTAAATTTTAAGAGGAAGCAGAAATATGAGTTTTTCTGTGACATTCCTGATAGAAGTACTATCAGGAATACTTTTGTATTCAATTTACTCTAAGCCAGTTGAGTAGAAAAACTTAGTTCTTCTTATTAACACGATGAATACTTTCTCAATAATTAAGCAAAATTAATGTCGTTAGAAGCACAGAGTATGCAAGTTCAATATATAGGGAATACAGTTATGACCTAGAACTACATGCATTATCTAATTATTATTTTGAGGGAAAAAGTGGTTTGTTTCTGGTTTGGAATGGTCTCTAAATTGAGGGAAGAAAATCAGCTTTGTATCTTCCTGTCCAAACCCTCTATAGCAGGGCTTGGCACACTTTTTCTGTAAAGATTTGTAGGACATTTGGTCTCTGTTGCGATTACTCAATTTTGCCATTGTGGTATAAAATTGGCCATAGACAATGTATAAACAAATGAGGATGGCTGTGCTACAATAAAGTCTCTGTTCCCCACTGTTATTATGCTACAGAAGAGTACTTTTCATCCTTCTTCCATCAAAAACAGGGCAAAGGATGATGTTAGACTAAGTAGTAAGCTTGCAGAGAATCTAAAAAATGGACGAAGGAATTCACCCACTGTCAATTTCTCCTCTTCATTAGGCCCACTTAGAGATGTCCATAATGCAACATGGTGTGAAGATCTGATCCAGCTTGCTGGGCTTCGGAAGGTTCTACCTCTAAGCTCATGTACCAGTTGTCTTTGCTGAATACGCCTCCTCTCAGATGACGTAAGATGGCAATACCTCTATGTACTACACTGAGATGTGGACTCAACTGATACGATGGACCAACAAGGTAGGGGAAAATTCATTTTGTTGCTAGTTTTATATCACCAGTGTTTCTGAGAGTTTCATACTTATTTCACCGAATATACTTTCAGGCATTTAAGCAAAGTGCTTTTAACTAAATGCAAATGACATCAGAAATTTTTTTTAAACAAAATATTCAAAGGACTGCAACTTCTGGTTTCAAGGAGTGTTTAGTTCTATTTTACTTCTATATCAGCTGTAAATATTCTATTTAAAAATTTAGTCTCAGTTCGCAGCACTGAACATGAGCTTCAGTGGAGGAGATATATTAAAAAGAAGTTCAGGCAAGAGCTCTTCGAAAAAAAAATTGAAGGTCAGACGAGATTGGGTAGCCTGGACCCCTAAATGAATGAAGAGTAAAGGTACTTAAAAACAAGCTTTGACAAATGACCACGTGGTATGTTTGAACAAAGCAGTTGAAGAGGGCATGTATGCTATCTGTTAAAGGAACAAGTACACATGTTACAGTTGTCGTTTAATGACTGAATGGTCTGGCTCAGCTGAGTTACAATTGAATATGTATTATTAAAATGCACTAATGGATTTTTACTTGGTTGTTAACCCATCTACACAAATCCTGTTATCAACCTTTGTATTTCTTAGTGATCGTTTCTTGGCATTTAAACCATTTATAAAAGGCATTCTCTACTCTGATCACAGTTTAATGGGGGAAAAAGACTGATAAGAGCAATAACTTGAAATAGAAATATAACTAAATATTTCAAAGCTCTCAGGTCTCTGATTAGACTATTACTCTCTGCACATAATCTCTTACTAAACTAAATTGATTCTTTTTCAACATAAAAATAGTACAAAGCCTTTGAATTTTGACCTAGTGAAGTTCTGTGAGCTCTTTGAATTGTGAGCCAGAAAATAAAAAATCTTATTTAATTAACAAAAGAATGAGATAGGGGTGAAAAACATGATGTTAAGACACAGTAGGAATTGATTGGAGCTGTGTTTGTAGCTGTAAATTCTGCGAGTAGACTTTGCTTGTGAGACAGGCAACATTAATAACTCTGTTCCCATAGCAGATTCTGTGTTAAAAAAAAATTAAACTGCAAAGAAGTAGGAAAGCATCTGTGGGTGCTTGCCTTCACACCAATAAAATAATTTTATTGAACTCCATTCATGTACATACTTAGAATTTAAATCCAGAAGATCTTACAGGCCTGTATTCATTAAGTATTATGTACCATTTTATATGGGTATACTCATAAAAGGAGAGTATGGAACACAATTAAAAGAAATAAATTTACCATGGCTTTGGCACTCTATAAAATCTCCTTGTCACAGTGTATCTTTAACTGACTCTTTGTACCCAGGCATAACCAGTATCCCAGTGATGGAATAATTTAAAAGCAGTTTATTTTCATGGTCAGAATTCACTATGTTTTAAGTCACGTTAATAGTATAGTTTCTATACAACCCCCAAAATAAAGTTGACAGCATAAATATTTTGTAACCTTTCATCATTCTTTGGTTCCAGTCATTTTGGAAAATATGCACGAGCTCATCCCTGGATTCCCTGTTCTCCATAAAGTTGATCCAAACTTCCCTTACACAGTTCATAAAGGCTTCGTTGGTAGGTACTTAGAGGAGCAAGAATTAGGAATGTTTAGGGAATTGTAACCTTTACACCAACTCCTCTTACCACTACAAGTTTTAGCAGTTGCATAACACAGCTGAAAACTAGAAGTGAGAGAACTAACCAGGTTAGCACAAGTGATTTGGGGTCACACTTCTCATCAAAGGATCAGGAAGGGGATGCTGGTGTTTTAGGAGCAGGGGGCAAGCTGGGTTTTGGAGGACTTGAGGACTTTTTCATTTTATGGCTTGTTATTCAGAGAATAGTCCAAACATGTAACATGTGGTACTTTATTTTATTACCTTATGTAAGATTTGGTGGGGGACACCAAAGAGACAGCATGTTTTCCCCTTTTTCTGTAATCAACTCAAGGCAAGCAAAAGACAAAAGGTAGGGCACAACTCTAGTTCCAGAGGTTGAGAGGTCAACACTCTTCCTGGAGAGAAAAGAACTTTCACTAAACAACAAAGTTCAGAGAAACATAGTTTAACTTTTGGCACTTTATCATATGGGCACTTGGTTAATAAAATATGTACTGAAACTAGTAATGGAACAGTAGTAACAGGCAATTACTATTCTACTTCACAGGAAAACACCATGGATTGGCTAATCAAGTCCATGTAGTGTCTAGAGGGGGAGGATATATTCAAGTTCGTGTTTCTTCCGGAAATGATTCTATTAGTGCTATTTTTAACTTTAAATAACAGTATGGCATGATGGAGGTGGGGGTGGGGGTGGGGGAAACACCTTTTTATGTAGGTTTCAAGAACATTTAGGAAATTCTTATTCATTTCTATTAATGTATAAGCATATTTACTCACTCATGGGAAGAACCCTCACATCCTTACCACTCTGAATTTCTGTGAAGTTTCCTATCTGGATTCCCATGAATCTATTGTCCCTGAGATCAACCATAGGGATTCCACCACTAATGAACAGCCTCCTTCATTGCTTTGACTTCACTGTGCTCAGGTGAGCATTGTTGAAAGAGCTTAAAAATGCAGTTTCTATTTCTGGTTCTGACACTAACTATTTACCTTTAAGCTGCCATAAGAATAGAGTAAAATTATGAATTTCAAAGTTGGGTCTCTAGCTTATGTAGGATTTTCTCCCATTATGTAAAGTCACATAATTCTTACCTATCTTCTAAACCCCATACATGCATACTTTATCTCTGCTACTTTGGAAACTCTTTAAGAAGGACAAGTGACTTATATACAATAAATTCAGTAGCACCTTGTAGAATTTGTGTATATGGTAAATCTTTGGAATTCAGGCTTCTTTGTTCCAGGATTGTAACAGAATAATTTTGCTGTTTCTTTGCTTAATATTGATGCAGTTGTTTAATATGTAAACAGAAGCCAAAAACACTTCCTACAGTGTTTTGAAGGTCAGAGTGATAATGACTAATTGTAAAGTAACTAATTTGGGGGAAAGATGCTTGTGCTAGTGCTGTTCAATGAATGCTATTTCATAGGAGAGAGAAGTGACGTTAAATTGCCTCTCTTATTCTAAAGAAGGGATATATATATATATATATATATATATATATATATATATATATATATATATATATATATATATATATATATAAATGATTTTGAGACCATTGCTGCATACTCAAGGAGCTTTATGATGTAGCTATTTCAAACTAAGTGGTTTAATAAAGTCCTCCCATCTAAAACATAAGGTCTATGTTATTTTGTATCTCCAGAGCCACAAGAAGATAGGAAGGTAGAAATCCTATATAAAAACATATATGTATATGTATATATGTATATATTTACGAATGTAAGTATGTAGCAATAGAGTTTAGTAGGAATATACTTACACTGATGTAAGTACGTTGTTTTCTCTTCTTAATGTTAAATATTTTGATCCTGATATCTAACATTTCTCCAGCAGAAATCTTAGAAAACTCACTTTCATTGTAAGCAGTTTCAAGTTTTTAGCCTTCCATTCGACCCATTATGAGTCATAACTCCTGATCCATACAGACTCAAAAATGAAAATAGTTCAAGTTTCATGAATTCTCTTCCAAAAAAAAAAAGAGAATAAAGATAACTTTTGACATAAAATTGCATTTTTGCAAACATCAACATTCATAAAGTTTGGAACAGTGTCAAAGATAAATATCCAATATAATTGCTGCTATTATACCTATGATATTAAAAGCTTCTTACTCTTCCGTATTGAACCAATCTTTTGCTCAATCTGACAAAAAACAAGCACATGTTAATTCATCTGCTATAGCTAACCAATTATTCTAGGTGCTATGGGGAAATTAAAAGTATAAAAATTCTTTCTTTCTTTCCCTAAATGAATTATCTTACAATATAATTGTAGATATATGATAAAACAAATGTGAGGGTGAGATAAGAGCTATATTTAATGTTTCAGTAAAACATTACATCTAAACACATGCTAAAATGGCAAATGAACAGTACAAAAAATACATATTATGTATTAGAAATTCAAAATCAAAATATGTGGGTTGTATATACAAGTGAACTTTTTGTATCTTCTTAATGAACAATTGATTTTTATCTATTTATAATATATGGTCTTTCAATATATATATTTTAAATGATCTGTGAAAAGTACATGAAAAACTTTTAGGTCCTTTGATTCAGTTTTCCTCATCAATATAAAAAAATAGCTGTATTTATTTTTTTAAAGGAAAAACATTTCTTACTAACTCACGAACAAATCATCCTACAGATTTTAACTTAGTGATACTTTTCTCATTTATCTTCCCCATTCTACTTTTTAACTAATAAATTTTAAAAATATTTATTACCTTTTGCTTCAAGTAACTTTCTGAACGTCCTTCCTGTTTGTAATATCTTCCCTGTCCAATCTTCCTGGTGTCGAATTCAGAATTTTATAGTATACTTCTGATCATATCCTTTTACTATTCAAAAAAAAAAATCTCAATGGCTTTTCTCTGCTTATGAATAAAATGCAAATGCCTTAGTTTGGCAATATAATTAGAGTCTACTTTCCTAAATTTACCTCTCATTATACTATTCTCTATTCATATCCTACATTTTCCCACTTTTTGTTTAAGTTGTTCCCTGCCTGAAGATCTTACCTGCTCTACACTTCAGAACAATCATTTCAAAATATCCAAGACTTCATCTTATTTCTTGAGGCATTTTTAAATGCTTTTCTTACATAAATTCCTCCCAGACTTAATCCATACTCTTCTGAAATTTGGCGCTAGCCTTTGGAAAGTGATATATTTCTGTGGAGAAGCAGCAATTCCATGGAGCCAAAGAAGACAGAGGTTATTTCCTTTTATTTTAGAATCTATAACAGAGTTCCCACATGTATAGGCATCATATATGTATATGTTATGTTGTGGTATGGTGGTATGGTGTATCTCAAAAATGTCTTCTGCGAGTTTTATGTAACATGGCATCATAGTATATCATTTTTCATTTCTGTAATAATTTTCTCTGAACTTTGATATTTCTCACATAAAAGAATTTTTTATCTTCTCAAGTAGGTAGCCTATGGAAATAAGTGCCGATACCATCCGCTCTTGATAAGCAATATGCATAGAATGGGCACTGAAAGCAACATTTGAATATGTTACATGAGAAAATGTAAACATATATTATGTAAAAATATTTTTAGGCTTGCCTCAAAAGCCATTATGATGAATAAGCTTAAATCACTGTATGTTCACAACATATTTAAATAAATCATAATTATCTAAAGTAATTAAGGAAAGGACAATTTTAATTATGTCTTTTGAAAGAAATGGATTGCTAGGTGATCCATCATTTGTAAAATTTGGAGTGAGGGATCTCAAAAATCAAGGGCTTAATTTTCATTATTGTTGGAAAAAAGCATTAGGTACCCCCAACTCAAACTCTCTTTCTTCCTGGCAAAACATCAAAAACTGATTTTACTCAAATTCTGTCACATTTTCAGTTCTGTTTAGAACTGAAAGTACATGGAATTTTCTCTCTAAAGTAAAGATAGTTTTAAAAATTGGTTTTCTTTATTTTATAAATATTTTTATTCATTTTGTGCTTTTATGACCAACAAATCCTCAGAAAACCTCTTATTACAAGTAAAATTTCATGATATTGAAATTTGGGACATTGAGGCAATCTCTTTGTAACTATCCTCTGTGTATTTCCATGAAGTTGCTCATCCAGTAGCCCTAATATTCTGTCAGTTTAAAGCATAGCCATTCTTTACAATCCACATAGGTAAAGTGTTCTTGGTACAACTCTATGAGACATATCATCCTTTAGAGGATTTACTAGTACTGCTATTTTGAACAAATCACTTAAGTTTCATCCTTTCTAAAATAGGCAATAAAGCAAGTAGTGAGAGATAAAGTTTGTTAGGGACTTATTAGTATGTCTAGTAAGTGCAAACAGGCTGAGTAAATGTTAGTCATTTTTTTCCCCTTTGTCTGTTAGCTAAAGATAATGCTTGGCCAACCTTATTCATTCCTCACATCTTCCAAGGTTCATAGGAGGGACTATTCTTGGACTTTAGTAATGTAGTCAAGTACAAAGGAGGACTCCAGGAAGCACAATGGCACAAGGGCTGGGAGGATTGGGGCACGCTTAAGGGTTTAGGTGTGGGAGTAGCAATTATTTGTATGTAAAGTCATTGAATATGAGAGAACACAGAGAGAGTTTAAGAAATATGATTGTTGAGTGTCTTTTCTTCAACATATTTGAAAAAACCAAGAGATAAAATATTTAAAATTGCTTTTGACAGAGGAGTTAAACTTAAAGAGTTCCCAATGGCCAAAATTGGAATAATTTGAGTAATGAAAGAAAAAAATAATACTAAATTATAACCCATAAAATAAAATAAATATCCCATAAAATAAATATACATTATTGAATGTAATGTCATTGAACAAATAAATCTTGTCTCTAGTATTTATTGCTGTCTTACAGAACAATTTTAATAGATGAAGAAGGAATGAGGAAAACAGCAAATTACCATTAGTTCTAGTTAAATAATTCATAGATGAATATTAAAATTAGCAAAAGTTTGAAGAGAAATGGAATATTTGTAGATATTCATTAATTTCAAAGGAAAAAAAAAAACTCTACCATGGAGAGACTCAGCAGACACTCTCTTAATCAAGGGGTCAATATTAACAAATTGATATCATGTACCTCAATATGATATGCTGAGGAGGGTATATCACTTATGTTGTATTACTGCTAAAAATATAACTCTTCAATCCATTCATTAGAAAATATTAGAAAAATCCAGGTTGAGAGACAGTCTACAAAATAATTGCCTAGTACTTTTCAAAAGTGTCAAGGTCACGAAAGACAAGGAAAGACTGGAAATGTCACAGGTTGGAAGAGACTAAGAAGACATCACAATGAAATGTACTGTGCCAGTCTAGATTGGCTCCTGGAACAGAAAAAGAAAATGAATGGAAAAACTGGTGAAAACTGAATAATAAGGTTGATATTTTAGTTAATAGTATTGTACTAATGTTAACTTAATTTTGATAATTATACCATGCTGTGTAAAATATTAAATATTAGAGGAAACTTGGTGAAGCATATATAGAAACTAGTTATGCTATTTTTGCAACTTTTCTGTAAGTCTACAAATATGTCAAAGTAAAAACTTTAAAAAATTATTTCAGCTGAATAAACTACATTTTTATTAACCACAGTGTTCCACGATAGAAATATACGGCTATCATTAATTGTTCCCTTTCATTCTCAGAGGCACAGGCATATTTACCATGAAGCTAATGAAGCTTAACTTTTAGGTTGATCCTCTCACTTGCTTGGGGCTCTCCCAAGGCCCTAAACTAAATTTTGTCTTGATAATGTATTTGTGTTCTTAAAGAAAGCCCTGCCTACATTTTATAAGCTTTTAATTCCACAAAGTAGGAATCTATCTTTGTCCAACAGTAGAGGACATTCTAAAACTGGTTCCAGGCTGTGAGGGAAGAAGTGGAAGCTGGACTCTGGGCTAAAATAACCCACCCAGTTACAGGACTGAGTGTCATGTGCAGTGGCAAATTACTCAATTTTTAGTGTCTAAATAGGCATGGCAAACTATAACTTACTTGGATTGAAGCCAGTATTCAGAAGGTCCCATTTCACAGAGGGATCAAGACAATTATCAGCTTAATGATAGTATTGAAAGTGAGAAAGGTGGCAATATATTTGGATATTTCTTCAATATTTGGAGGAAAAAGTCCAGTCAGAGCAGGAAAATGGGGAGAGAAATGGTGTTCACAAGAGCTAGGCAAGATTCCAATTAGGCGTCAGTGGCAGAGCTCTAGTCCTAATGTGGATACCAAGTCCTAAGGAGTAAAGAGAAGGGACACAACAGTGTAAGAGACAGGAAAGTTGTGTTTTCGTGATTATGTAAGTGGTCTTAAGTGCTCAGAATGGGGATTGGAATAATGGAGCAAATTCTAAACTATCCTTTGAGAATGGAGCTTCTAATATTCTTCTTGTCCTGGCCAGCACAGGCATAGGAAATATGAGACTGGTCTTCAGGAGATACGCCATCATTAAGATTGTAAAAACCCTAAATGATTAGGTCACTTCTGCCCAGAGCAGATGCTCAGTTCTTTGTTTTTATTATTGATTATCAAATCATTCACTTACTTTAGCTCTGGACCCTGGCTAACTCAAGGATTTTGTTTTGGTTTGGTTTGGGATTTTTTTTTTTTTTTTTGTAGATATTTTTTCTTTTTGGTATATAATGATAAAAAAAATGATAGTAAGAATAATAATATAAACATACATACATATGCATCATTGATGGATAATGTGGTATAGGCTAGATACTTTTTTAGGGGCCTGTTATTAATAATTTTATTTTTTTTAAATGGCCCTGCTTTTTTTTTTTTTTTTTCCCTAAGACTTAGCGATATTTGAATCCGTGGACTCAGGGAGGTGAACAGGATAGTTTTGGAAAAAATTGGAGGAAGAAATACAGTATAATTTTGAGATCTCAAAAGGAAATAGTAATGTCATAACTGAAAGAAAAAGAGATTGATAGAATATTATCAACTTTGAGATATTTTTTCTACATTTTGTAATTTATTTTATTACTCTAGATAGAATATAAACTTCTTAAAGACAAGATTAAAACCTAACATTTAAGCATGCATTAAACTATTTAATACAAAAATATTGCCGATTGATCTATAACCTTGTCAACTGTTGACCCTGAGGTGGGATAATCTGCAGTAAAATAAAACTGATAAAAGAGTTCAAATTCTACTTAAACTCTACTTATTCACAATAGTTATTTCTTGCATATCAAATATATCTGCCAGAAAATTGAGGTTCTCTTTTATTAATTCTCAAATTTGAAATGAAATGTTAGGACAATAAAGTTATCTTGGGTGGTTTTGGTGAAGTGTGTGTGTTGGGGGGGCGAGGAGAAGCATTCAGCACATAAATAAAGAGTTCACTGTAAGCTCCTGCATGCATTCCTCACTCCCCTTCCTCTCTCCCTTAAGACTGAGATTTTGCATGTCAAATTTTAGCCCAAAGAGTCTTTTTTTTTTTTCTGTAGTAAAGTTATAGATCCTGACAGGAGTCTGTTGCTATAAAACTGCAGACAGATATTTCTTTCTAACACTGCTAGTGGGCACCATTAAGTGTGCCAAATCAGTTAAAACAAAACAGAACAAAAAACCCATACTGTGTACAATCTCTTCACCAAACTCTAGAAGTCAAATTTGTAGGGCTGTTTACTAAACAGAGCCCATGATCAAGAAAGCCTATAAATAGGTAAAGAGACATACAATATTCTCTATGCTCACTACTGAAGCAAGAACTGCCTGAGGTTTTGCTGAATAATTCAGTATTTGGGGCTCTTAGGTGATGAATATCTTCCAATAGAAACACCCAGCAGAAAGTAGTAGGACTCATATACTGTTGATTTTCTTTAATGCTTTATAGTCAAGTGTGATACACAGTGGTCATAAAGCGGTGTTTAAACAGTCGCCCAGCCTACTGGGACTTTGCAGTTAGATAACCAATATTCGCTCAGTTTTGTTACCTCTTTCCAAACAAATTTATACTTAAGGATACAAAACATGCATCATTTTCAGCCACTTTCCCCATGTAGAGTTAAAATAATGCCATTATGCTAAAATTTTGCATATCATCGTTTGAAAAATAGTTTTTCTTTGTATTGATGTAAAGATAATAAAGGAAATAATTTTGCTATGCTACACTATGTTATGCAATATCGTTAATTACTGTAGCTTGATTCAACTTAATACACAGTTCAAATATTGTTGCAGCAAAGTGGAATTACCTCACGTAACACTAAATCAACTTTATGATCCTTGGTTAAGAGACTATTTACCTTAAACAATATTTAATTTTGTGAAATTCCATAACAACTAAAAAAACGTGAATAATCTGCAGGAATCAATGACGTTAGAGAAATACAATAAACAAAGCATAATCATGTTCAATTTCTCTCTCAATTTTAGAAGTTACATACTTGAAGCAAATTTGATAATTAAAGTATTTGTTTCCTTAAAATATGTTTTTAAGTCGTCTACTCAAACCGATTTGACAAGACCTTTTTGAACATAAGCATCTTGGATATTTTTAGAATATTCAGTAAATTCTCTTCGAGTGGTTGTGAGTTTCCTTTCATATTCAACAATAGAGTACCATGTTGGCAGTAGAGATAAAAGAATCAGCTAATCTAAGTTAGTGCAGTGTCCTTCAGATCTGAAGCCTGCACTTTATGATGAATGAAAATTTGCTATAATTGTTAATTGTACAAGACCTGTCATAAAGATAGGCATGGTGATTAGCTGCTTATGTATTGTCAAGAAAGCTATGCTGATTAAAAATATCAATGTCTTCTTTCTCTCAGTTTTTTTAAGTCTTTGCTGTTATATACACATAAAATCAGGTAACTAGTAAAGGTCAAAATTCTTCTATATCCAAATGAAAATTTTAGTATTTCTAAGAGGGATAATTAAATAAACCCTTATTTGGTAGCCTTTCAGTGGAGAAGCCAACAGAATTCCTTACTAAATAAAAAATACATACAAGCATTAAGAGAGATTTATTTGTCAAATGTGTGTCTACCTGTGATGACCAGTTAAAGGAAGAGACATCTGGATATTAGGTGCTAAAATGATATATCTTGACTGATTTATTACCCTCTGAGTCCCTCATCAGGTTGTGGACAATGTTTTAAGGAGGAATTCCAACTGATTTCTCTGTACCTGGGCAGATTGAAATGTCTTCAACATTTCAGTTGAGACTCAAGACACTGCATGTATGAGCAGTCAGAGAGAAGTAGACTAACAAATTACAGAATGTTGTGGAGAAATGGAAAGAGCATGGACTTTAAAGATGGGGAAAAAAAACAACAACAATAATCTGGGTTTAATTCATGGTTCTGTCTCACTCAGCATAGCTGTTTGTCCTTGAGTAAGTCATTTAACTTCTCAGAACCTCAATTTTCTCTTTTGTAAATAAGAATAGCAAAATTATCTTGGAGAATCATTGTGAAGATAAAAGGAGATAAGGTTTGGAAAATACCTGAGCACATATATTAAGAATTTATATAGATACAATCACAGATATGATTAAATATCTCCAATCACATAGATTCTGTTTATCCTTTTCCCAGCTATACATAGCTATTTCATTTTTCTCTCTTTGACTTGATTTTACTTGATAAATCTTTCCACCACATCCCCAATAGATGTGCTATTTAATCAAATTAAACCTGTCTAATTCTACCTTATGTTATAAATCATACCTAACTTGTCTAAAATTCTTTAACACATAATGGCTTCCCATAAACTTTTCAAGTGAGTAAATCCACGACTAATTGAAAATGAACTTGTGCAGCACAGCAGAACTCTGCAGCTTCTCAGAAGAGAAGGTTGTTGGTCTCCTTGAAGTGAAAGCTCTTTATTTGCAGTACATGAAAAAGAAAAAAAGAAAACACTAATGAGAACAGAGTGGGGCATGCAAGGCCGTGTTTCTCAAAGCTTGTGCTATAGATGACGCACTGATGTCTTGGGGCAGAGTTCAGATGCCTGCCAAATGAGCCAGGTCATTATATTAATTAGACTGTCTGTGAATGTACTAATATATTAGGACAAATTAACAAGAGAGCTCAGCATCTCTTCCACATGTTCTCAGGGCAAAAGCTACTTTTGGCAAAGTAGTTACACAAATTGACACAGAAGAGGTTCTCTCTGTTGGGATAAAATTGGTTTACGTATTCCTTCCTCTTCCTGTAAGGTAAAGGCATAGTCCAAAAAATATTAAAATGATAACAATACTGATTTGTGTAACGAATAGTTCATGAGAGTTAAGAATGCCATAAAATATTCTTTAGATAGGCAATATAGCATGAGTGAGCATGTGCATGCAGCCGAAAAGATAATGGTAATAATAATTCTCTTAGAATGTCTTCTATTATGTAGTCTCCATTATTGAAAACATTTAGTATAAAACCTAAAAAATGCATTCCTTATTCTTAAAAGGCAAAACGAAGTTGAAACTTCTAAATGAAAGTAAAAGAATGTAATTCGATGATTGTTTTTTAAGGCTATAATAGAAAATTCTCCATCATTATGCTTACCATACTTCTGCTTACTAAGTTAAGAACTAAACATACCATCTTAAGTATTGGTAGAGAATTAAAATGAATGTGACTTTAAACTTGAGATTCTAAAGAGATTTTGTTAAAAATTTGCAGTTTTCTCAGTCTAGGTACAAACCCTGACAGTAAATGAATTAATTTTTGGTAATTTTCTAATCTCATTATACCTTTTGTCAGTAGAATGATTTATCAGAGTTACAATGCCTAATGCCGTATATCTTGTGAAATATAATCATCTGAACCAAGACAGTATCATCATTTGACTCTTTCAATATATGATATTTTCATTAGCAGCAGGATAGTCATTCCTTCCCCTCTACTCAGTAGAGCTTTAAATAGGCCAGCCAACCAAATCACACAATATTGAAAAGTTCAAAGAAGTATAGTATATTACTATTATTTACAGAATACTGCTCATGAAGTATTAAAACTCTTGACGCTTTATTTATGTGCAGAGAAAATAATGAAAACATAAAGCAGTGTACAATGTTCACGTGATCATTGCTGTGATTGGAGAGACAGTACCAAATGAAGATTTTCTTTGCAGTTAAACAGGAGCCAAACAAGCAGAAAGGTCTCTTTAGTCAATAACAAATTAAAGCTGTACTTCTTTCTATTAGATCGATAGAGGATTTTAAAATAAATAAAAGGAAAACATAAAGAAAGAAGCACAGTGGTCAGGAGAGAGGCACAGACTATTTGCCTGGTTCCAGAAGAAGCTAATATTTTATGATCTAGTTGTTGGAGTTGGAATACACTTTTTCTAAGAACGCTTGTTTCAGATCAGGCCTAGCTGGTTTAATTTTGCAAGGTCGCATCTATGATTTGAAATGAGCAAAAAGAGACAGAATGTAGTCTTATGCTAGGTTTTTGGTTTTACCAATTCCTGTCTGAGTTGTCAAATTATTTATATGACTGGGTTAAAGTAAGAGCAAAAAAGACAGTTACTCATCTGGACTTAAGTAACTGGTATTTGTGGGACATGCCTGTGCAACTTCATAACCAAGATGCTAAAACCCAAATTTTGTTCAGAAAAAAATAACTTAAAGAGAGCCATATTTAAAACTGTTCATTATACTTCCCCTATCCCCCACACCCAGAATCTTTATCCGAATCCTAAAAATTCTACTGCATTTACTCAAGGATATTTATCGCCAGATATTATGTAAAGTGCTGCAAGAAGCAGGAAGAATCCATAGTTCCCAAATCTACCATTTTA
>NW_011888847.1:174379-182210 GCF_000151845.1 Pteropus vampyrus | reverse complement strand
CCATGTGGGAAATTCCCACTCGAAGCCTGACCATCTCAGCTTCTGCCACATTACCACTTTTCCTTCATGAAGGAACAGAGTAGTGTTAATAAATTATGGTTTTTCTTCCACTGAACATCATGGGGCCTTCTTTATTTAAAGCAGAATTGAAGGTACAAAATATTGTCAAAAGTCACCATATTTGTTTCAAGGTAGGATGAATACTTTGTGTAAATCCCCTCCGTAGATCTGTTGTCATGTACTGATTGCCCTAATATGTTTATTGAACTAAAAAGGAGACAGAGAAAGAAAAAAGTTTAAGAGGGATAAAAGGAAAATAAAGGGAGGGAGGAAAAGAAGGAAGGGGAGGGAAAAGGAAGAGCAGGAGGGAAAAAGTAATGAACTCAGATAAATGAATCTAATAGAGGTTTTGCTATGAGATTAGGCTATTGGTTTGGTTCTGATTCATTATTAGTATGTAAATTATGCTCCTAAAATTTTTTAATCAAAGGCCAGAGCATGCGTTCCATTTTCTAGAATAGTCACCAGAGAATTTACCTACAGAAAAATAGTTTTCTCTGAAAAAAAATTATCTGTCTGCTATCTGTGACCAAACATGAGAGAGGAATACCAGCTCGTTAATAGGACTGTGTGGACAATCAAAATAACCCACTTTCTAGCCAGAACACATAAAGCAGAATAGGAATAGCTAAACATCTTTTTGTTTTGAACTTTGTATGGAATAAGTGGCACTTGAAATCATTTAATTTGTTCTAGACTCTTGATATCCTAAAATTTCTATGTCTTTGTAATGAAAGATGAAGAAATAGCAACAGTAGAAAGAGCAGATGCAGTCTAAGTAAATGCCCTGACTACCCCATTTAAAACACCAGCCCAGTCTGCTCACATTTTATGTATACTTACTCTCCTTTATTTTCCAGATATCATATACATGTTCCTGGAATTATATAATTATTTTTATTGAAAATCATTTTATCTGATGAGGAAAGCTGCTTTAGACATGTAGAGATGTGATATTATGCATTCTAATATCACTAACCAATTATGATAATGGGAAATGAATATAGATATCAATAAAGGAAATAATATCTTCCTTCAGGTATTAATAAGGATGAATTATTTTTATAAAATTATTCTTCTTCCCACAATAGAATGTCAGTACCAGTGCTATGTTATTAACTGATACATATTTTACTGATCCCTAGTTCTTTGATCAGTGTCTTTCTCATGATAGATATTTAAATTATAATTATTACATAAAAGAATGAATTATACAACTCATTGTAATGTTTTCTGACTCCATACTATTCTGTATGTTATTTCTTCTCTCTGGAAAGTCTTGTCTTCATTTAGAGCTGAAATTGCAATTTATCAGTCAAACCCCAACTCAGATGTTGCTGCTTTTATGAACTCGTTCACTGTTCATCATCCTGTTTTCTTTTTATACATATGTAGGATGTATTGTGCTCATAAAGTTGAATTATACTTTTCTTGTTTCTACAACAATTCAAATCTTTAAGCTGGACTAACTCCCTCAATCATTACACCCTTGTTGTCTAGGGTGACCATTCTCCCTAGGTTGCCTAAAATAGTGTCTATATATGCCCGTTGTCTCCACTGACCTAGTTATAGCACCCCCTTTCATTCCAAAGCATGTCCCTTTTTGAAGGATAAATTATATCATCACTCAACTCTTGGAACTATTGCCAATTAATGAAATTCTAAGCCATCCTGCAGTGCACCTTCCAGTCCTATTTGATTGCAACTTGATTTATCCAATTTCCATCTCATCTCCCTGGTCTCACAGGATCTCAATTCAACCTTGGTCCTCATCTTTCTAAGCACCGAACTACATATTTCCTGTACTTTCTGGCTTAGCTCACTCATCCTTCCCTGTTGGAAACTCTTTGTTCTAACCCTGGTTCCACAGAGCTTTCCACTATTCAGGCTCCTTGGCAGAGACCAGACAGCTAAGCCAGTCTAGAACCCCATCGTGAAGAGGAAAGGAAGGCTCAGATGATACATCCCTATCTTCTATTGGATATCTTGTTATTATTTATGTCTCTCCCAAATATTGATCATACTTCCTAGCACATAGTAGAGACTCAAAGTGTTTATTGAATAAAACTGTGAAGTAATTGTGTTATGAGCTGAATTGCTTCCTCCAAAAATTCATATGTTTAAGTCCTAATCCACAGTACCTCAGAATGTGACTTTATTTGGAGATAAGGTCTTTACAGAGGTAATCAAGTTAAAATGAGATCTTTAGGCTATATCTTAATCCAATATAACTAGTATCCTCTAGGAAACAGATACAAATTGCAATATATTGTCTCACATATAAAATGACAATACTACTTCTCAGGGTTTGTATGAGGATTAAATGTGATTGTTCATGTGATATGCTAAGCACATTGCATATTCAATAAATATCAATTATTTTGTTATTACTCTGAGATTTCTTTGCATGGGCGATGAATTTTTTGTTAATTGGTTCTTATGAGATCTTATTTATTAACCTTTTAGCTAAAGTAAAAAAAAAAATCTATTTTCCTGATTACTATTAGAATATTTTCATTTCCCTCTTACACTGAAAAATATTTTAGTCATATATTTAATTTCTAAACTTTATTTTCTTATACTTAAACTTAATGCCACTGCAGGAGACTTTTGGTAAGAGGCATGTTTAATAATTCAAGTATATCAGTTATTAAATGATATGTTCTTAATTGCTTTATACCTGAGTTATGGAAAATCTCTTACAATGAGTGCCTTTGAAATGTGGATCCCATTAATTACTCAAAATCATTCGTCCAATGAAGAAGAGTGGTTTAGATGTACATTAGAGATGTGATATCATGAATTCCTCTAATATTACTAAGAGTTTAAAATAATAGAAGATAACTCAAACGTATTTTAAGGAGTGCAATAAAGAAACTGATAATATCTTGCTTTGGGTATTAATAAGGATGATCCATTTTGCTTAAATTCAAATACAGAAACATATCTTAGAATATAATATTATGTGAATGTTTTCATGAGATTTATATTATCTTTCTGGAATTCTAGAATCCAGAAAATTATACCTTTTGAAACAGGCCATTAGGGTGGCATTATGTGCAATTGAAGAGTATTAGAGTGATCTAAAACTTTGAATCTGACATTTATTTTTATATAAAAATTTTCTTCAATGTGGCAACAGTTATGGGAAGTTTTGCTTTTAAGTTAATATATTCTATCATAGGGATCTTACCCTTGTTTTCACCAAGACAAGGTTTACTAAGAATTGTGGCCATTAGACTTTGGAAAGAACACTTGTGACATGAGATACTGAAATGTGGTAGAGACACAACTTGATTGAATCAAAGGCATGGGTTCTTATCTCCATGAACATTCTTCTTATAGAAAAGTAGCATGAGTACTTTGTGTCTCAGTTTCCCTGTTTATATATAATGAGAGTCATATCTGCCTTGTTATATCAGGATTGTTATAAGTGATAAAGGAGATAATGTGTGTAAAATGCATGAAATATTTTATTTCGATGTTGGTAAATATAGCTTATCAGAGCAAAATCAAGTTTTAGTCTGGATATACTCCATGCCAACCCAACTCTCTGATTGCTATTTTGTTACATGAATGGAAAAAAAGAAACAAGGGTAAGGTTTTTTTTATTACATGAAGTTATAATTAGAAGCTGTTATTTTTTAATGCCTAATTGACAGTGTTGGGGTTAGTTTAATGAAGGGAACTTTTGTTTTGTTAGATGATAAACTGTTTTGCCATTGCTGGAGCCATTATGTGTATTAAGCAGTTTGTTTTTATGCTGAAATAGCAAACTAGGGTTTATATTGATCTCTACAGATAAAACATTAAAATCCCATTAATGGGATTATTCTCACTGATGAACTGATACTCTAAACATTATGAACTTCCCTTCTGTGTTTAGACTCCAGTGATTTGGAACAAATATTAATATTACAAGAGCAAGACTCTATGCTTACTCTTAATGGCTGGAGATGAGGGATAAAAAAATAATTTTTAATTTGCACAGTGGATTAGAAATGAAACTTGACCTGCATTATGTCTCAGTTTCCTCATTTGTTAGAGAAGGGTAGTGGTATTTACTTCTCTCACTGGGGTGTCACACAAATTAGCTTGATAATGATTAAAACATGCTGTGAAAAATCAAAGAGCTCACTATAGTTTTCTTATGAATACAGCTCTGGAGCCAGAACAGGGGTGGTCCATTTCAAAGACTCATGACACTGGAATCCATTTGCAGTCTATGTTAAGATATCCTATAAGTATCGTTGGGACCTTCAACTATTTTAAGAAGTTCTTTGAAAACTTGTGAATGTTTATGCTAAAATATTTTTATGGACTTTTAGGAACTAATAATTTTTTTAAACATTTTTAACCACTCATTTGTGTGACAGTAAAGAATGTAACTAAACTCCACTTCAATTTATATTTGGAGATTAAGTCCAAATTAAGCATGAGGACCAGAGGACCAATCAAGGTGTAATAAAGTTATACATTTAATAAATTTTTAGGCAAGGAAAAAACCTTCCTTTCTCATTATTTTTATTATCATATACATTTTAAGTTTACTTAATGTTAGAATCCCCATACAAAGACCTCCAAGGAAATGTATTGATCATTACAAAACTTTGTAGAACACTATATTCACAGGGTCTATGTGGAGTCTCAAAAGGGGAGAGATGTTAAGGGTACTTACAGTGTTGGGGGACTGCAGTTAGTCAAGGCTGATTTTAGGCTGAAATTAGTAAATGGGGTTGGGTAGAGATTGGTCAAGATTTGCAAGTTTCTGAAACAGTTAAATTCTCTTTAAAATCTATAAATTTTGAAACATGAAACACTAACATGGAGAGTTAGTGTTATTCTGATCTTCCTGTAATATAATGGATCTGAAAAGGTGGTTTTAAAGTAGCTTGTGCTTAGATACTTTATGTTGCACATTATGGTATATGAGCAACAAGATACTCATCCTCTTGGTCTAAGATAAGGTAGAAGTTGAGTACATAGTGCTGAAGAAAGATGTTCTCCACCTGTTAATGATAAGACTAAGTGGCTCTCAGTATTTTTTTTTTTTTTTTATTGAGTCAAATTCCCCATTGAGGTATAACACAAAATACTTGATAAACAGGTCATTGGTGATTAACGTCAGAAAAAGAATATATTATGAACAAATTTAATTAATCTTATATAGTGAACTATGAATGTTATCAATTGACAAGATTATTTCAATCTAGAGATAAAATAGTTTTATTGATGTAGTCGATAGTTAAAATATTTTTTCAACTTCTCATTTATCAGTTTTATTTCCTTTATTCTAGGGTTGATAAAGAAAAAGGGTGTGTTTCTTTTTACAGTAAGTTTTGAGTTAGTTAAAATCTAGAGAATGGTATATAAACCTTATTATATTTGGTATCCTTTTATAAAGTGAAAAGATAAATTTTATATTACCCTTTGGCCATCTAAGAACCTTAAAGTTTGGTTAATTATAAAAGACATCACAGCAGTTTTATTGTTCTGAATTTGGGAAAGGCTAAATAGGTAAAGACATTTTAAAAGCAACGCATTAAACAACTTGATTATTGGGAAACTTTTTTCTTTTCTTTCATTCTTTCTTTCTTTCTTTTTTTTTTTTTTTTTTTTGCAAAATAAGGAAATGTTTTTAAGGAATGATTTAAAAGTGTGCCAAAGCAAAGAGAGATAACATACTACTTTGGTGGGGGGAAAAATTAAGCCTCTCTTATCAGTTTGGCATTAACTTTTCCTAAGTGCTAAATAAATTTCACCAAAAACCATCTGTACCTCATGGTTACTTTGTAGGAACCCTTTTAATCATAAATTCAAGTGTTTTAATATATATGGTTCTATTCAATTTTTTCTATTTCTTCTTGAACCAGTTTTGGCGTGTTGTGGTTTTCAAGGAATTTGGTTGTTTTACAAAAGTTATAGTGTTAACATAAATATTTTTCCAATATTTACTATCTCTTTAATGTCTCTTAGATAAATAATTATGCCTCTTCTTTCATTCCTGATGTTTATAATTTGTATTTTCTCTTTTTACAAGATGTTTTTATAGAACTTTATTATGTTAAGATTTTTTAAAATCAACTCTTAGTTTTGCTAATTTTCTCCATTATTTGTTTTTAATTAATTACTTTTTATTCCCCTCCCCTCCCCTTCTCCTTTGACAGCCATCAGCTTGTTCTCTATATGTGTCTATTTCTGTTTTGTTTATTTATTTTGTTTTTTTCTTAGATTCCACATATAAGTGAGATCATATGGCATTCCTTTTTCTTTGACTTATTTCATTTAGTATAATACCATCTAGGTGCATCTATGTTGTCATAAATGGTAAGATTTCATTCTATTTTTAGTGTGTGTGTGTGTGTGTGTGTGTGTGTGCGCGCGCGCGCGCGCGCGTGCACGAATTCTATTGATGGACATCTACATAGCTTCCATGTCTTGGCTATTACTAGTAACATTGCAATGAACATACAAGTGCCATTTGATTTGAAATGAGTATCTTGTAAGCAGCATACAGATGAGTCATCCTTTTTAGTCCATTCAACCACTCTATGTATTTTTATTGGAGAATTTCATTCATTTAGATTTAAAGTAATTATCGAAAAGTGTGTACTTATTACCATTTTGTTAATTGTTTTGGATTGTTTTTATAGTTGTCCTCTTCTCTTTCCGATCTCTCGTCTTGTGGTTTACTGTTTTTCTTTACTGTTTTGTTTCGGTTCCTTTCTCTTTGTTCTTTGTATAACTTTTGTAGGTTTTTGGATTTTGATTACCATGAGGTTTATATATATCATTCTTTATCTATAGCAGCCTATTTTAAGCTGATAGACATTTAAGTTCTAATATATTCTATAAAAACTACATTTTTGCTCCCCCATACTTTGTGTTATTAATTTCATATTTTAGCTCTTTTTGTGTTGTATATCTTTTAACCACTTATTGTAGTTTGAGTTGGGTTTGATTCATTTTTCTTTTAACCTTTGTAGTAGCTTTTTAAATGTCTGATTTGCTGTATTTATTGTATATTTGTTTTTACCTGTGAGGTTTTTCTCTTTCTCATATTTTCTTATTTCTGGTTATGGCCTTTCCTTCTCTGATTAAAAAAGACCTTTTCACATTTCTTGTTAAGCTGGTTTATGTTTATGAACTCCCTTAGTTTTTGCTTTTCCAGGAAACTCTTTATCTCTCCTTCAATTTGAATGATAACCTTGCTGGGTAAATTATTCTAGGTGGTAGGTTCCTTTCTTTCAGCACTTTAAAGATGTCCTTCCATTTCCTTTTGGCCTGTAAAGTTGCTTATGAGAAATCAGTTGATAGCCTTATAGGATTTCCTTTGTATGCAATTCGTCTTTCTCTTGCTTCCTTCGAGATCATCTCTTTATCTTTAACTTTTTCTATTTTAACTACAGTATGTCTTGGTGTGGGTCTCTGGATTCATCTTGTTTGGAACTCTGTGTGCTTCCTGGACCTAGACATCTGTTTCCTTTCCCAGATTAGGAAAATATTTAGCCATGATTTCTTTAAATAAAGTTTCTATTTCTTTCTCTCTTTTTTCTTTCTCTGGGATCCCTGTAATGCAAATGCTTGAGCAGTTGATGTTATCCCAGAAGTCCCTTTAATCAGGGATTACCATCCCCTAGGTTGCAGACTAGTACTGGCCCATGGCTTGTTAGGAACTGGGCCACACAGCAGGAGGTGAGTGGTGGGCAAGCAAGCGAAGCTTCATCTGTATTTGCAGCCACTCTCTAACACTAGTATTACCACGTTGGCT
>NW_011888847.1:122246-174329 GCF_000151845.1 Pteropus vampyrus | reverse complement strand
GTTTGATTCATTTTTCTTTTAACCTTTGTAGTAGCTTTTTAAATGTCTGATTTGCTGTATTTATTGTATATTTGTTTTTACCTGTGAGGTTTTTCTCTTTCTCATATTTTCTTATTTCTGGTTATGGCCTTTCCTTCTCTGATTAAAAAAGACCTTTTCACATTTCTTGTTAAGCTGGTTTATGTTTATGAACTCCCTTAGTTTTTGCTTTTCCAGGAAACTCTTTATCTCTCCTTCAATTTGAATGATAACCTTGCTGGGTAAATTATTCTAGGTGGTAGGTTCCTTTCTTTCAGCACTTTAAAGATGTCCTTCCATTTCCTTTTGGCCTGTAAAGTTGCTTATGAGAAATCAGTTGATAGCCTTATAGGATTTCCTTTGTATGCAATTCGTCTTTCTCTTGCTTCCTTCGAGATCATCTCTTTATCTTTAACTTTTTCTATTTTAACTACAGTACGTCTTGGTGTGGGTCTCTGGATTCATCTTGTTTGGAACTCTGTGTGCTTCCTGGACCTAGACATCTGTTTCCTTTCCCAGATTAGGAAAATATTTAGCCATGATTTCTTTAAATAAAGTTTCTATTTCTTTCTCTCTTTTTTCTTTCTCTGGGATCCCTGTAATGCAAATGCTTGAGCAGTTGATGTTATCCCAGAAGTCCCTTTAATCAGGGATTACCATCCCCTAGGTTGCAGACTAGTACTGGCCCATGGCTTGTTAGGAACTGGGCCACACAGCAGGAGGTGAGTGGTGGGCAAGCAAGCGAAGCTTCATCTGTATTTGCAGCCACTCTCTAACACTAGTATTACCACGTTGGCTCCACTTCAGATCATTAGGCATTAGATGCTCATGGGAGCACCAGTCTCTGGTGCCAAAAAGGTTGGGGACCTCTGCCTTAAAGCATCTTTTGTTTGTTTGTTTGTTTGTTTATTCTTTTCCTTTCTGCTGTTCTGATTGGTTGATTTCCACTATTTTATCTTATAGGTAGCTGATTCATTCTTCTCCATTATCTAATTACTGTTGATTTCTTCTAATATGTTTTTCATTTCTGTTATTGTATTCTTCAGGTATGCTTGGTTCTTTCTTAAACTTTCTAACTCTTCATTGTAGTTCTTCCTAAAATCCTCTATTCTACTCTCAAGTTTGGTGATGATACATTTATTTGAATTCTTTATTAGGCAAATTCTTTATTTCCATTTCCTTTATTTTTTTCTCTAGGGATTTGTCTTATTTCTTCACTTAAGAGATATTCTTTTGTCTTTTCATTCTGTTTGACTTTCTATGTTTGTTTATATTATGATCATGGAACCTGCTCCTCTCCTGTTTCTAACAATACCCAGAACCAAAGTTTAGACCTTGGATATGCTGCTTCTGAGTAGCACTTGTGAAACAGCACTCAGAAGTAACATTTGTGAATCCTTAAGTGCTACCCCTTAAGCCCCACCTCCAATCTTGGATCAGGAAGACAGGTTTGATTGTCTTCTTGCCAGTCAACTTGCAAATAAAGCTCCTTTCTTTTCCCAAAAGCCAGTGCCATAGTATTGGCTTCTATGTGCATTGGGCAGCAAACATTGTTTGGTAACAATATGATTTAGACAAAATAGCTGCCTCATTCAGTCTCGAAAAAGTGGCCTTATTAGAAGTGGGCTGTTTAGACCATTTGTATAACATGGTTTTAGCAGGCTGATAGGAAGCCAACAGATGCTGAAGGCATCTAAGGCACTAGCCTACTGAGCCAGAAGAGCTCTGGTGGGCATGCCAGGTGTGTGTAGTCATGCCCTGTTGGTCCAGCCTGCTCCCTTTGAAATAGGCTCAGCAACATGTCCAGGAATATGCTGCAGAGACTTTGCAGGCAGGCCAGAGCACCTGGATAGAGCCCTGCACCACTTTGTGGAGGTGTAGGAAGACTTAAACAATAGAGCCTCTTCAACTCCAGAGAATTCCCACAGTCCCCAGAGAGAGCTTGTGGTTCTCCAATCTTCTCCATAGAATTTCTCTCTCATTTATTGTACCCAAAGTCATCCCATATAGAAGAGACCTCTGTGCAGACTTTATGTGCCAAATAGTTTGGGGAGCAAAGCAGTCACTTAAGGTGTCTGGGACTCTAGTCTGCTGCAAAGCAGCTCTCAGCAGGGAGGCCAGGCGGCTGTGGTTACAACCCGTTTTTCCTACTTGCTGCCTTTGTTTGGAAGTAGAAGGCTCCAGGCTATGTAACTGTGAACTTGTAGCTGCAGTGATCTCGCATAGCAGGTGGGCCAAAGCACCTGAATAGAGCTCTTGCCTGCCCTGTCATAGTGGAGGGGAATGTAAACAGTGAAGTTCACAGAGAGGAAGAGTTCCTGTAGCTCTCGAAGGCTCCCTCACCTTCCCTGCCTTCTTTATTCAGTCTCTTTCTCTTGTGTTGTTGTTGTTGTTGTTTTGTTTTGTTTTGTTTTGTTTTGTTTTGTTTTGTCAGAAACTGTACATTCAGCGTTTAGTTGTCTCATAGGAGCAGTTTCTACCTGCATACATGTATATTTGATTTTGCTCATGGGAGAGGGGTCAGTTCAACGTCCTGCTAGGCCACCACCATTTTGGATCTCTGAGTTTTGCTTTTATTTTTATTACTTTTTTAATTGTATTACATTTAATTTGCTCTTTTGGTCCCAATCTTCATGCTATGAACTGAATTGTGTTCCTCTAAATTCATATTATAATTTCTTATAATTAGCACATCCTAATCTATTACCCTATTTTATCTTTACAATCTTCCTGTGAGATAAATGCTATTAGGATTTTTATCTATCTCCATTTTGTTAATGATAACAATGAGACCCAGAAAGTTTAAGAAACCAAATGTAAAGTGACTTCTAGCAATAAATCATACAGGCATTTAAATCTCTAAATTTCCCTCAAATCATTTCTTTAGCTGCATTCCCCCAAATTTGGATATGCTATTTGTTATTAAGTTTTAAAAACTTTTAAATTTTCATTGAGACTTCTTCTTTGGATTATCTAGAAGTGTTTTATTTAATTTAAAAACATTTGGTTATTTTTTAGTAATTATAATTGCTATCTATTTAATTATATCATGATCAGAGAACACACTCTGTAAGATTTCAATCTTTCAAAATATAATGAGACTTGTTTATGATCTATCTTGGCAAATATTCCATGGACATTTAAAAAAAGTGTTTTTGGTGAAGTTGTCTGCAAATGTCAATTATGTCACAGTATAATGTTACTTAGATCTTCTGTCTTATTTTTGGTCAAATTTTTTAATCATTACTGACAGAACCGTATGACAATATGCAAATATCACTGTTAATTTGTCTTTTTTTCTCTTTAGTTTTGTCTGTTTTCACTTCATGTATAGTTGCATGCACATTTAATATTATTATGTCTTCCTAATTGCCCATTTTATTATAAAATGTCACTCTTTACTCTAGAAATACTCCCTGTCTTGAGATTTATTCATCTAATATTAATATGTTTTATGATTAGAGTACTTATTGCATTTTCATTTAATATAATTTTTTACATAGTTGTATCTACATCTACCATTTTGCTAATCATTTTTAGTTTGTTTTTTTCTAAATTTTATTGTTGCTTATTGGCTGTAATTCCTTATTCCGTGTTCTTTTCATATTTTGTTCTGCAAGAGGGAATGCTGGGTACTGAAGTTGAACGTGGAATTAGGAGAAATTGTGAAGGGATTATATATGTTCTCCTAAATTTTATTGTGTAGATATTGAAGTCTTTTTTCCTTTTTCCTTTTAAGATTTGCTTTTAATAAGATCATCTTAAATGGAGAGTATTTGAATGAAACTAGGCTTAGAAGGAGGAGGATTTGTAAGAAATCTATGGAAATAGTCTGTTAAAACATGGAGAGAGCTTGAAATTAAGGAATTCAAAACAAAGATGAAGAGGAAAGTATGTATTTGAGAATTCAGAAGGAAAATACGTACGAAAATTTGATTCTATGTAAATTGAAATTGATAAGGCCAGTTTTTCCCAGTTCAATCATTAGCTTTTGTCTAGGAAGTTAATGATTTGGGTTTTTTTGTTGTTTTGTTTTGTTTTGTTTTTTAGGTTGCAGCTATTTTAACAGGGTTGTAGCTGTTCAGCTTTCATTCTGATTACAACTCTGGGAAGATTTTTAGTTTGCTCATGAGAAGTGAATAACCAACGTCATTGAATATACAGTCTAGCAGCTACTTTAAAAGAAAGACAATTATGCAGAGTCCATAACAACAGTACCTTATATTTTAATGGGTGAAATCCTAATTACATCCAATTTCAGAAGATTTTAAACATTTTTTTTTTTCATACTGAAACTCGGTTATATCAAATGATTCATAAACCAGGATTTTTAAAACATTTATCATGGATTTTTATTATAGCAATATTTGAAATGTGTTCTTAGACTTTAGGATTTCCTAAACAAAATTGTTTATGTAAGTCTTGCTGGTAAGATAGTGGATTGGAAAGGGAAGAAGGAATTAGCAATTCTAACACTGAACAACTAAAGAATGAAGAGTCAGGTAAAAACTATTACCTAGGATACATTTGCTGCACAAAATGACCTTTTCTTGTCTAGTGATTTCACATGTTCCACAGATGTTAGATGAGCCGTTCACTCTACAGGGCACAAACATCTGTAATTTGCTGTATCGCTTTCCCACTTCATACCTGGTGCTCAGAGACATTTAAATATTGCGGCCAGACTGGTTTTAAGATGATGTACATATCCTGAGAGTGAGATGCTGATTATGAATATTACATTATCATTCAAAAATAGCACTTCCTTTGTTAAAGCCTACAATGTTATTAAAATAATTTCCATTATCATCTTCCTACAGGGCAGAAATAAATAGACAAGGAAAATAAGTTCTCTCAGGAATTCTTTTTTCTCATTTCAATGGAAAATTCACACTCTTTATATGAAATATATTTGTTTTCCGTTCAGGCTGCAGTGTCTCTTACCCCAATTCACTGACATTTATTCTGCTAACTTCATGCTTAACTGCATATCCTAGGGCTATGGTAATTTGCACACCCTGTGCCTGTACAGGATGCTGCAGGTCAAATCATGCTTGTTGACAGAAAATGACACAACGATGTGCTGCTACCATACCGATTCTCTGCTCTCATCTGTGCCTGGACTGTTGTACACAGATAAAATATTCATCCATCTGCACAAGGCAAGCCACTATATATAGAACCACACATGAGGATAAGCAATGTAGTCATCATGCAGAAAATAGAGTATATGCTTTAGAGGGCAGGATTGTGTCCCTTCATCCTGGTTCCTTCTTAGTACCCATTCCTGAATTCCTGATACATTGTTCTACATATAACAGTTGCTAAAAACATGACATAAATGACTGCTTCAAAAAAAAAATACCAAATGATATTTTGAGGGGTAAAATACTACAATGAATTCATATTCTTCTTCAGTTTTTCTCTTAAACTAATTTGTCTTATAAATACCTTAAACAGTTGTTCCTTATGCATGTGTTTATTTATATATTATTCCAAATAGTAATCTCTTAAACTTGCATAATTTTAAAGTCTTATTTAATATTTTATTGATTCTGATAATCACCCTATCTCTACTATATCATGAGGTTTTTAGAACCAAAATCTGTGTCCTGTTTCTCTTTGTAACAACAATGCCTAAGAGAATACCTGACATTTTAGATTGACATTGTAACTGATGAATGAAAAAGTGAATGGATGAGTAAATGAATGAATCAGTCAATTTCATTGAAGCATCCGGAAGTATGTCATTACAGTAGGCTTGCTCTTGAATTCAACTTTGATTACTAGTGAGAAGTAGGCCAAAGGAATGCTACTTATGGAGGAAAGCAAATAAATAAAATAGATTAAGTCTATTACTTTGGAAATTGCAAAAAGAAACAAGTAAACAAAGCCATTCTTGGAGACAAAGAATAGATCTAGTAAAGTTACTGAGTAAGGATCAGAGTGAAAAAACGCAAACAGGCCCAAGGAAGAGGTCAAATGTTGGTAGGATTTGAGATATTTTGTCTCTTAAAAAATTGCGGTTAGGACAACTGGGAATTATAGCCGCAAGGAGAGATGGGCAGCAAAAAGAGAAAAGAAAAAGGACGTATTTTTTTGTTTTGTTTTTTTATTTCTGTTGTTGTGAAACGAACTGTTACTAACTTAGCAGATTCTATGGGCCATAAATCTGGTCACGACATAGCTGGTTGAAATCAGGATGTGAGCCTCACTGGGTTCTCATCTGAAGCTCAAGGTCCTTTTCCCAGCTCATGTAGTTAGTTGTTGGCAGATTTCAGTTCCTTGCATTTGTAGGACTGAGATCCAGTTTTCTTGCTGACTGTCATTTAGGGGTCACTCTCATCTCCTAGAAGCTGCCAGAGTTTCCTGATATGGCTCTCTCCTCAACATGGCAGTGTGTATCTTCAAGGCCAGCAGGAGATTGCCTGGTGCTCTTCTTATTTCTTTTAAGGCTTTACCTGATGGGGTCAGGTACACCCGGGTAATCTCCCTTTTGACTAGACCTTAATTACATCTACAAAATACCATTTGCCATATTACCTAACCATAGCACTGAGTAACATTTCATCACAGTCACAGGTCTGGCACACTGAAGAGAAGATCCTACAAGGTGAACGCACCAGCTGATGGAAATCTTAGAGGCCATGTTAGAGTGAATAATTAATATCTGAGAAAGGGAGCAAACAAAGGACATAGAAAAGGAGAATAAAATGAGGAATTTTCAAATCTTCCCAATATTAGAGTGAGAGCTGTTGATTCCCAAATGTTCTATGAGAGAAATGTCAGACTTGTGGGTAGGGAGAGGTGAACAGAAGTAGTCTCAGAGAGGAAGACAGCAGAGAAAGAAACTTAATAATTATCCAAAGGATGATGATACCTTGTCAGGAGAATAATAAGAAAGTCAGAATGTTTGCCTAGTGATCCCATTGGGAGGACTATGATTATGAAATTACTGGGAATAACCCTGAAAGACATGTTGGCAGTAATTCAGCTTCCAAAGATTAAATAGAAGTTTTAGAGGTGGGGTAATAGAGTATGTTTTGAAAGAAATATAGTTAAAAATAAAAAAAAAAGAAATTCTCAAAATTGCTGGTTTGATTATGCAGAATTATAGTGATAAAAACTATATGAATGCTTTTTCAGAAATGAAATGACTGCTAGAAAAAAACAAAAATGAATAACTGAAAAGGCACTAGAAATGTCATAAGTTTCAACTAAATAAAAGAGGCAAAAATAAAAAATATAAGTAAAAGCATTTAGAAGAAAGTTTAAAGTGGCATATAATGCAGAGCATTAGTGTTTATGATATTGGGGAGGGCATCCCCCGACCTCATGTAAGACATCTGTCAGGGCTCTTTTCCCTAAGTAGAGAGATTTGGGCTGATATATAGGGAGGGCTGTAAGAGGTAAGCAACAGGGTATTTTTTATTTAAGTGCTTTAAATATGGAGAGGAGAAAAAAAATGCACAGGTGCAGAAACAATATTTCAAGCCAATTATATGACATGGAAGGGCATATTTAGTCCAATTATTCAGTCACATCTATAAAGACTAAAAGAAAAAAACAGATATGTGAAATGAAAGGTAAAAAAATAAAAACCCACATTTTGTAGAGAATGTAGTTTGACTTGAGAGGTTGTGCCCCATATCACTTAAATTAGAGCCAGCGGAGCTCAAGCTGACTCAGGGAACAATGGTAGAGGACTCAGGCCAAAGAAAAAGTGGAACATTCCAGGGATAAGTACATTATGGGATTGCTATGCACTTTTTTTCCAAATTGAGTTCTTGATCTAGGAAATGAATATGAAGGAAAAGAAACCATACAGAAGCTTGTGGAATAGTGACATAAAGAGGAAAGAAGAAAGAGGCATTGAAAAAGTCTAAATGAACTTCACATAGCAGTATGCATTAAAATAAGGTAAATAGGTGTCAAATGGCAGGAATGCAGAATAGAAGCAATGAAAAGAAACAAAAAAAGGACTACAGAATAGAATAGTAATAAAAATGTTATTTCCCAGAAAGATGGTATTCCGGCCACTCAGATTTGCATCAGTGTGACGTTTTTGCCTCGCTGCTCCCCTTCCATCCTACACTTCTGCCTCGTGAACAGCCAATCCCCAGTGTTCTCCTGTAGTCCTTAGCTCTGAAACCTCTTTTCCAAATCTACCTTTTCTTTGGTAACGCTAAAAATAAACTTGAAGAACTCTTTTATCAGAACTATTTTTAAATTGGTTATTATTTGTTACTGGAGAAGTGGGACCTAGAAAACGAATTCAGATAATGATGCTGTCTGATAAAACTTAAGGAGATTTCCTCTCAGGAAATTGTACATTTTGTTACATGGAAAAAAGATTACCTAAAGGTGGGATTTTCAGGCACAAATGGCTAATTTAGGAGGTGGGCCTTCCCATGTCTATTAAAATTAACACACACACACACACACACACACACACACACACACACACACACACACACACACAAATATAAATGCTAGTCATCCTGCTAAGACAACTATCCCTGGATGAAAATCATGAAGCTTTGCAAGAAGAAAGTTTGGGTCTTATGATTGTGTATCACTTATTTGTACTTTACACATTATCAGTTGTGAACAAAGTCCAGGCTAAGAAAGCATTGCTAATGATAGCTTCAGTTTGCATCTTAATTCTGGGGTCACACTTTAACAAGCATTTGCTAAAGAATCTGTTATGTATCAAATGGTACACTTGACATTAGGGACACATGTTGAATCATGTGTCCTGCTGTTGCGGAGCTCACAATTTAGTGATTTAGCAAGGAAGGCAATCCTATACACAATCACCATTTTTCATTAATTCTAAACACACCTTTTATTTACACTCTGTCACCTCGGGTTGAGATACTTCATAAAATTATGGCACCGGAGTTTAATGCAAACCATTTCTCTTTCTTAGTGATATATAAAGTAATGGGGCACATGACAACCAATGATATCTTAGATTTGAGAAATGTAATAACTAATTGCAAAGATATAAATGCTACATGGATCTTATTAAAGATCAAGAGAGGACATGAGAAAAAACAATGTCAAACTTCATAGAGGAGTTGAATCAATGGAAATATTGATGATCGTTCAAGAAGATTTTACTAGACGGAAGAAAGAGTAGTGAAGCCTTTTGATCATGGAGAATAACAAGAACATTTTGCGTTTTAATCTTAACACAATTAAGTGATCCCATGTGCTCATTTATAGAGATCCTTGGAAGGGAGGTATAAAATGATACTGGAAAGGGAGGTTGTAATCAGATAGCAAGAACCTTTAAATTACTTTCCAAACTCTAGTGTAATATCATTTGTCTGATTTCTTTAGTTTTGTTATTCTTTCTTCATGTCTCAATGACAGAAGCTTGTATTAATTTTCTTGACTACCTGGCAGTTTTAACTAGCTTAAAGGAGGCTTGTAGAAGCATTAGCAGTACTCAATGTTAAGTTGTCTTGTAAGGCAGGTATTGATTTGATTCTTAGCTGGGTGACTCCTTACCCTCAAATAACAAGTAATACACAACAGTAGAACAGTGATTTTTTTTTTTAAAGTGATTCTGTCAAGATGGGGTTTAAAAGCCTTCCTTTCTTTCATGTCTGTGAATTATTTATCCATTAACTGGTCTTGTTAATGTAGGGTTCTAAATCTTCCCTTGGGAACTTGAATGTGTATGCCTCGCCCCTTTCCTACCCTTGGTGGTATGTCAGTCACTGCTGGTATTAATATTTCTGCAGGAGAGGAACAAGTTTGATAATGATTAGTTTATTAGCATTTCCTTTCTGTTGTTAATTCAGAAGTTATAGAACACTGTATCAATAATTCAGGACTCACTTAAAGTCACTTCTCTGGCACCACTGCATAGCCAGGATTATTTCTTTGCCCAAGAACCATAAGAAGTGCTTGGTTTGTGTTAGGCCAACATATTCCAGAGAGCTGGCTGTGTACTGAATTTGGATCCAATTCTCGAACCCAGCCCGGCTGCAGAGAGCAGGGACATACTGCTGGCTGTGGATTAGTGAAGGCAGCCACTGGGCTGGTAGTGGTGCTCTACCTCGCTCTGAGGCTCTGAGGCGTGTTAACATGCTTTCATCCCATACCCTATCTGTTCTCCCACCTGTTGTTGTCAATGTATTAGGCTATTACTCTTCAGCTCCAAACTCACACTTCTAAACTCTGCTTCTTTGTGCTGGTTATAAAAATATATATTTTTTGCTTTGATATCTGGCTTTTAATTTGGCTCAGCCAATAAAGGATCATAGAAGGAACCTATAAGGCCAGAAGAGGAAGGATTTAGTCCTTCCTGTCTGACTTCCTGCCTGCTGCTTGTCCTTGTCACTGTCACTCCAGCAATACTTCTTATTCCAATAGCAACAGTTCTTCCATAGCAACAGATAAATGCCAAGAGGTCTGGATCTCCGTCTCATGGGGACTCTCCTCTAAATTCCTAAGTCCTATATTACTCTCAGCTCTTCCCTTTTTCCCTAGTGGTGGTAGCTGTTTCCTAATAACTAAGAGGTGTTTTGTTTTGTTTCCCATCTGTTTCCTACTTCATAATTTTATGCCTAGTTAATTTTCTTTTATGTTAAGTTTTGTATCTTAAAATTTTTTTTTTTTTTTAATCATTGGTTTGGCTCTCGTTGCTTAACTGGACCCTGACTAATACTTTCTTAGTGATCTGCATCTAGTACCTTCATCGCAGTGCTTAAGCCTATTCGGTCTGCATCGAGTCAGGGACTTTTACTTTTATCAGAAACATGATTAAGTTGGTTGGAGGCACAAGTCCATGCGTGTCTTCTTCCCATTACTTGTGAAGAGTGTAAAGGTGGCAACCATTGTAGGCATCAGCTTTACCCTCTTCTTTTTGGGCAGTTTCACATTTATTCTGGTTTTCTTCTACCAGAGAGAATGTCTTGTTTGGTGTTCTTATATTATTTATAATGCTTTTTTTGGATTTTCCTGTGACAGCTCAGAATAGAACTGCATTAATATCCTAATATCTCCATTGCATGCTAGATTTATGATTAAATTTTGATTTTAGCTCATTACATTGGCTATACTTGTCAACAGTTAATAAACAACATAAAAATTACATATCAAAATTATAGCTAAACTAAAAAGTTAACAAATAATATTAGGAATATATAACTTTTCAACAAAAATATATGTAAAGAATTGACCTTTTTAAATTAGAAATAAATATAATATAGGAGGCAGGTAATTGTGTTATAAAATTTCTTCATTTGTATATTATTACTTTCATATACTTATATAAAGGATCTGTTATGTTCTAGCTGTTGTCCTAAGTGCTGGAAATGTTTTAAGGAATGAGTCAGATATGTGCCAAGTGGGTGAGTGAGGCAAGTAAAAAATAATTGCCTTGAATGTGACAGTTGTTTGAGTAAGCTCAGGAGAGAGGGTATTCACCTTTCTCAGCATGTGGAGAGAGACAGAAGGAAACTTCAGAGAAGATAAAGTGGGTCATAAAAGGTCTGTAGAAAGGGGCAAGGAATGAACAAGACAAAAATTATGCATACAAAGGTATGGAGTCACAGGAAGAGTGAGAAATCTCAAGTAGTTGCTTATCCTTATAGCAGAAGGTGCAAGAATTGAAAGTGTGTGGAAGTGGCGGCAGGACAAGGATAGAAAGGGAAGCCTTGACAAGACCCTGGAGAGCTTTAAGTAATCTTGCTTAGTAATTTGTACTTTACTCTTTAGATGATAGGGACCCATTGAAGAATTATAGGAAATTGCAATGAAGAGATTTGCGTCTTGAATAAGGCACTTCAGTTACAGTCTGGAGAATGTCTTGAGGCGAGATACTCTGGAGATAATGAAACTAATTAGGACGCTATCTTAATAAGCCTGTGGGAAATCAGCAGCCATCTACTAATATCATAAGCGTTTCTCCTTTCCTTCTCTTTACTTATATTCTTTTATATTTTGTTTTAGATAAGCAAGCTGGAAGAGTTTTAAACTGTTAAGTTCAAGACTGTGATGCATGTATCTTTGCAAACCTGTTACCTAATGTGATGCTTGCCACAGAGTAGGTCTTCAGTAAATGTTGATTAATGAATGAGTGAATGAATCAAATGCATTCATAATGGACCTAATGCAGAAACAGGGAAGGCAAAGGAAGCTTTTAACAATTACCAGAACAGCTGCTTGGTTGTGGAGTGTGGGGGAAAAGAGGAGATTACAACAACTAGGGCTTCTGGGCAAGCTGGGCAAAGTGGACAAATGACGATTCTACACAGAGGCTAAAAAGAATGCAAAAAGAAGGGGTTTGGCGAGGTTTGGAAGTAAATATTCTCACCTTAAATACTCAAACATTTGTTTTGCTCCTCAGCCATGCACAGATATAAGATTTAGGCTGATGATGAGGCATTTACCTTGAAAATAAAGCCATGATGAGTTTCTGCTTCACACCAGACAAGGCACAAGGCAAGGAGACGCTTCCTCTGGTTTTTACCTTAGATAACTTAAGTTATCTAAGATAACTAAGTTACCTTAGATAACTTTTTTTTTTTTTTTTTTGGTAAAATTTTGGTGCCTGATATTTGTTTATCAAGCTGTCACTGGATTCTTGATGTGATAATTTTCTTAGATGTTATTTATCTTCATCTTCTCAATTTCATTATTTGAGATATCAGTCATTTCTGCTAAAATCTCAACCAGCTCTGGAGCTTTACAAAATTTTTCTTCTCAATTTCCTCATGAATACAGTGCTTGCTGCTACTTATTACATTTAAGTTGAGAGTATTGCTTATCTAGCTTTTTATATCTTAGCTACAGAGTATTTTTTGCACCCTGAGATTTTATTGCTGCTGGAGAAAACAAGTACCAGTTACTTTAAAACAAAGAGTAAAAGATGGGACAACTTTTGACAGATGCATTAGATTTCAAGATAACACAAATTTGGAGTTCAGGCATTTAGCTTACAAAAACCAAACCATTTATTAAAATAGAACAATTAAAATAACTAGATTTCCTACTTAGAATTACCCATTAGAACAAAATTTATAAAAATAATGCATCTCTATTAAATAAACTTAGGTTTAATTAATTCAAATCTATTGGTGTAAAAATGCCTAATGTGTAAATGGAAGAAACTACATTATATATCTTTAAGTCTCTTCCAGTTCTATCTTCCTTTGTATTTTTGTATTTAAAAATCCTGGCACTGTCAGTCATTGGCTCAAACTTCAGCTAGCAAATATAGCAAAAACTAACTCCTAAATATGGCAGTTCTGCCATAATAAGTATAATAAACATGTTTCTTCTGGCTAAGACACATAATAGACATATTCACTAATGTTCTATTTTATACAAAATATAGTTCCCTGCTTGATTTTGGAGGTTTTTCTCCTCTGACCAACCAGAATAAAGATATTAATTTCTCTATTATTTCTTCTCAATATTAGTTTTCTCTTGCCTTTTAATCATTTATCTAGATGGCTTTCTATCGTTTAACTTCAAAGATGCACCTTTTCCTATATTTTCTCTAACTGTTTGCAATCTCAGGGAAGATTCATTGTTATAAAACAGCCCATTTTCAAAGGATACATTTATGTAAAAGCCATTCTAACTCATAACAGTATTCACTTAGATTTTTTTTAATAGTTTATAAAATATAAATAAAAACACATGTTAATAAAAACCCCTTACCCTATGACATTATGGACTTTGAGTAATGATCTCCCTCTTTGTCCCAGTTTGTTTTTCCCACCCAATTAAGGACACAAGGGGAGAAGATCATGCCAGAGAAGTCAATTCAGGAAGTAATTTCCAAATCTTATGCACTCAAAAATAAACGTAGATACTAGATGATTGAGGAAAATGTGACCGACAATGATGTAGAATGTAAAGAAATAGAAAGACTCCCCTGTCCCATGCTTGTAGTCCCACCCTTAAATCTGGTTAGAGGTGTAGCTGACTTGGGCCTCATGCTTTAAAGGGCCCACCTATTGTAAATGCTTGTTCACAAAAATGTGTTAAAGACACATGGGAGCATGTGTTCATTTGAAATTGGGTGCTCAAGTCTGGCAGAGCTCAATCTACAATCCCAAACATTAATTCTTGTTACTAGCACCATTCGGGGGATGGGGGTGAAGGCAGCTACATCCAAATGCCATAAAAGTTTATGGATTGTGCTGCTACCTACATAGAAATGTGAAAGTGTTTAGGTTAAGGGAGAAAAATCAAAAATAATTAACTTGTTAAATATATATGCTCATATTACATAAATGTAGTGGATTATTGCTTAACAAAATTACCTTCTAGTAGTGTCAGGTATCTATTTTCTTCTTTTTTGGGTACTCCAGTTGATGGTTCTGAATACTCATGAAGTAGAGTGCTATTTCTAACAGTTGGAAGGAGGGATAGGGTGAGAACCATTTTTTATATTAAATAAACCATATTAATATGAAATTTGTAGGTATACAGATTAGAAGTAACAAGCATAAGCCTAATACTGATTTTTTTCCCTTTGTTAATTACATGGACATTGAACACTACAATTGCAAATCTTGTTATTTGCCTTTAAAAAGTTAATAAGGTTTAAATATGACTTCAAAAAATTAAATAAAAATCTCATTTTATGATATAATTTGGTTGAAATTATTTATATTAACCAATTATAATTTGTATAATGCATTTTGATTTTAATAGAAAATTTGAATATCATAGAAAGGTAACTTTTAAAGACATTTATGGAAAACAATTTTACTTTCTCAGTCTTTTACTTTACATTATTGCTATGGACATTTAAAATTTATATAAGTTGAATACATGCTATTTTTTTATCCTTGAAGTTACTAGTGTGATTAGAACACAAATTACATGAAAATCCTGATTAAAACAACAAAATCAATCATTTTGCTGAAATTAAGGCAAAATAAATAAATTTACTAAAATAAAAAATGCACTCATTTATCAATTATTTATTTTTAAGTTTTTACTCATTCAAACATTGCCACCCAACAAAACACCCAGAGGTGTCTAATAGTAATTAAGTTTATCTACTGTTTAAAATATTTTAATGCCAAATTTCAGGCATTAAAGTAAGCATAACTTTACTCCTTTTTAAAAGTCTTGTCATTATAAAGCTGTTTTTGATTAAAGTAGCAATGTAAGATCTATTTTATTTAACAAATTAGTTTATAACTTTAAAATATTTCTTCTTACATGTTTTGCTGGCCTCTCTTTGTACTCCATCCTGGGCTCTAAGAAAGTTTGAGATGGAGGTCACATGCCATGGCATTGTTTGATGGAGACCTGTAACACTGCTTTTCCAGTTGAAGACGTAGGCCCACAGTGTGGAACACTCTCTTAGGGCGGAGCTAGTACACTCTGTTTGGATGTCAAAATAATTTTAAAATTGGAGGAGACTCCAGTGATCATCTGACATAAACCCTTTACTTCATGAGTGAGATGAGATCATTGAGATAGAAGTCATGTGACTTCGTTGAGACCAAAACTGGTTCTTCAAACCTTTCCCTCTAATGCTTAAACTTATACATTAAATATTTTCTGAAGTCATATTTAGGAGATATTTTATTCACAGGCTGTTTGATTCTCTGAAAGATGCAAATTTAACCATGGAAGCATAGCTAATTAGCTGTGGAAGACAGGGATGAAGGAAGGGAGGGAGGGAACAGAAGAGGAGAGGGGCCAATAAAATAATATCTTCACTTTTTAGAAATGCGACATGACCTTGCTGCTGCAGGGATAAAAGCAAAAAACAGAAACAAAACAAAACAAACAAACAAACAGCTTCCAGGACCCTCAGTGACACTGAGTTCATGTTCAGAATTAAACATTAACAGCAGCTTAGATGTTTTGCCTTCATTTCCATCTGTATGTTACAGATTTATTTTTTAATACAACATAGTATAAAAAGTGCAATTTCTGAAGCAAATTGAGATCTTGCAGTCCAAAGCAAATCATGTTATTTATGCATCACCCAATCTGAAACTGTCCTTCAGAAATTAGAAATAACATACTTTCATTTTTAAAAATATATATATACTTGTACATTCGGTATTTAGGAATTTCTGAGATAGTATACCTTCTATCTTTTTCACTTCTGCTGTGAAATTGACATGAATTCCTTCCCTTAAGTCATCAAAAGGTGAATGTAAACAGAGAAAAGGAGCCAAGACTTGAATCTCAGCCTTAAATGCTAGTGGTCCCAATTTCCTACCTGCTATGATTAGCAGTGGCTCAAAAAACAGTCCCTGTCATACAAACTCTGCCCCTCCTTCTTACCTATGCTGTGAATTCCTTCACAATAAACAAAATCAAGCCACAAATGCAAATATACTAAGATAATCACGTTAAGTACTTGCTTAAAAATAATTGTGGTCTCTTATTTGCTATAAGGAAGGGTCACAACTCCTTAGAATATCTATCTAGGATCTTAAATTTCTGGTCCAAACCTAACTTTCTGGCCTATGCTCCAACCATTTGACTCACAAACTCAAACTCGCATCTGGTCATCATTACCCTAAAATGACACATCATGCCTCCATACCTTTGCCCGAGCTGTTTCATAGTCCCAGAAGACCCACCCTAGTGGAGTACATGTGGCAAAATCCTTAAGCTTCAGATGACAATTGTATGTTGTTTGTTTTTTCTGGTTTTCTCTGACTCCTCAAGCTACAGATTCTGTGTTCATTTATAAGATGCTTTATACTCATGATGCTTATAAACCTGATGCTTTATACAATTCTCTGTTGTAGCATTTATGTTGAATTTTAACTGTTTTATGAATCTACCTTCTCAGTTAGATTATGAGCTCCTGAGGGATAGAGAAGAATAATACTTTATTTTTAGGTGCACAGCAACTAGTAGGGCACCTGACTGACACATGTAGACCCAATAAATGTCTGTGAAATTGAATCGACTCTTCTAGGAAGTCTATTGGCTCAACACACCAAGGTAGATGTTACTAGTATAAATCTTTCCTGAGGGCAGAATGTTTTTGTTTTGTTTCATTTTGTTTGTTTTTTAGGGAGAGTGTACAGAATACCTGAGGGCACTGAAGGTGAGAAAAATATATAAGATATTCTATGGCACATCCTCTCAATATACATTTCCAGTTTTAGAGGATAATTAATTATACAATGCAGACGAGAACATCTTTTTTGGCTTATTTCAGTGTTAATGTAGCACTTGGCCAGCAGAGGGAGAAAATACAATATGAAATACAAGCAGCAATATTTAGCTCACTTCATTACAAATGATGTGATTTCATATTTTAAAAATTAGATCAGAATATGTTTAACTTTGATCTAAGAATAATCTTTATCAACTCCCCCAATTTAAGGCCCTACCCTGTTTTTTTTTTTCTTTAGGTTGAAAGAACTCAGCTATGTATTATAGTTGAGAGCCACTAAGCTCTCACCTGAAATTAATGGAAAATTATGCCTTTCAGAGAGAGTTACAATTTCCAGATGCTCATTCCTTTTCTCATTGTACACTAATGAAATGAACTGGAATATTTAGGCACTAGATATTCTGTTGGATAGGTATGAGGGCAGTCAGTGTCTGATGATACAAGATGGAGTTCCTTCTCCCCTACAGCAGCAGAGATGTATATATAGGATTAATTTTTTGGGGGGCGGGCAGGGTATGTGGGTAAGATGTTGTTGTTCAGGGTATATTAGGAATGTAATACATATATATCTATATATTTTTTCCAACCTGCCATATTAATACCATGTGTGCCTAATGAAAGCATAATATATGAAATGTGTATTAACGACATAAGTAAAATGAGAATGATTACTCAACATGAAAACCTTATTCTTCCCTGTATGATATAATTTATAGCTCTCATTAGTGCACATCCAATAAAATCAGATCTTTGAAACAAGACACATAAAGTTTTCACACCCATTACAAACATCTACTGTTTAGGTAATACAGCTTGTAATGAAAACAAACAAAGCCAAGTGAATATTAGCGGCAGTTACAAATAGTTTGTGATACATATAATGTATCATTATCTTGCTTCCTGAAATTGTAGAGACTATAGCACCATTTTCCCCATTCTTTTTCTGACAATATGTGGATGTGTGTATTATTATTATTTTTTATTATTTTTATTTTTTTGTTCGGCTGCTTCTTGTCATCTCCTTCCCCTAAACCTCTTTCTATTCTTAAATGAATTATTTCAGTGATTATCATCAACACTGTCCACTTAAGTATCCAAACTTCACATCTGGACTTCATCCATAATACCTTCTTTTCCTTGATTCTTGCATCCAAACATTCAAGGAATTATTATTGATTCTACCACCTCTGTATGTTTCAAATGGGTACAATCCTCATAAATACCATTGCCATTGATTTAGCTTAAACCACATTCATTTCTTCTTTGCACTACTTTACCTCCTCATCTTACTAAAGTCTTGCTTTTCTAGAATAATATTCCACACTGCATTCAAAGAGTTTTTAATATACATATATTTTAATTTTGAGATTATTATGGATTCATATGTAACTTTAAGAAATAATACAAAGAGACCCTGGGTACCCTTTACTCAATTTTTCTCAGTGTTAACTCTCATAGTACAATATCACAACCAGGATATTAACATTGATACTGTATATTTCCATCACCTCGAGTCTTCCTCACGCTACCTTTTTAGTCACACCTACCTCCCTTTTTCTTCTTATATCCTGAATCTGTTGTCCAGTTCTATAATTTTGTCACTTCAAGAATATTATGTAAATTGAATTATACATTATATAATCTTTTGGGATTATTTTTCACTCAGTGTAATTCTCTGAGGATTCATCCAGGTTGTTGAGTATGTTAGTAGTACGTTCCTTCTGTTGTCAAGTAGTATCTTATGGTATGGATGTGCCACAATTTGTTTCCCCATTAACCTGTTGAAGAACATCTGGTTTGTTTCTAGTTATTGGCTATCATGAATAAAAGTGCCATAAAAATTTATGTGCAGGTTTTGTGTAAACCTAAATTTTTTTCCCTCTAGAATATACACTCAGGAATACAGTTGTGATGTAATACAGTAGGTGTTTGTTTAGTTTCAAAGAAACACCAACCTTTTCTAGAACAGCTGTGCCATTTTGAATTCCCACTAGCAATGTATGAGTGATGTTGTTTCTCTGCATACTTGCCAGCATTTGGTGTTGTCATTTTTTTTTTTTTAGCAATTTTGATAGATATGTAGTGATAGTTCATTGTGGTTTTAATTTACATTAAACTCCTAGCTCACAAAGATTTTTTCCTTGTGTTATTTTTTTATAATTATATAGTTTTATGTTTTACATTAGGCCTATCAATTATTTTGGGTTAACTTTTGTATAACTGAGGTATCTTTTCTTCGTTTAATTTCATATGCATTTTTGTCAAAAACCAGTTGTGTATATTCGTATGGATCTATTTCTAGGTTATCTAGTCTGTTGCATTGATCTATGTATCTAACTCTTAGTATCATACACAGTTCTGATTATTGTAGGTATATAATAAGTTTGGCATTTTCTTTAAAATGATAGCCATTGACAGGAATAGGATGATGATATGGAGTGAGTTGAAGGAATGTGTTAAAAGTTTGGCCTTATGAAAGCATAAAAGACCAAACAATATGACTTGAGGTCATTAAGATTGAAGGACATGAGCACTAAGTCCAGATGGAAGAGTCTATAAAAAGGGCAGCTTTGGGTAGCACACATCAGGAGCTGACCACCACAACAGCATGGGCACGGATGTCCTGTGGGCAGAGTCCATAGGGCTGTCATTCACTCAGGTTTCAGGCTTTTTCACCTAAACCATCCATGTTAAGTAAACATAGCCCCTCAACTAGTGTGCTCTGTAACATAGAAGAAGCTTCCTTGAGCAGTACCTTGGTCTCCAACAGAAGTCCAGACAATTGCCATTCACTGGTACTCACAACTGACTAACCTGATTCTCTAGCCTGCTTTTAGTTTCTAGTAAATACCTCCAGCCATAGCCTAGCTACATCCTGTCCATCTTCTTTCCTTCCTCCTTACCTCACCATGTGTTGGACCAGAATCTCAGTAAATATTAGTTATTGTCATCTGCTTTCTGTGCAACACACGTACACACATATGAGCACACATGTCCGCACACACACACATCTTTGTTGCACATACCAAAATTTTATGTAAGTGATTCTTCTACTTCCACAGATTGACTAACCCACCCACTTGCCTGATTTCTCACTCGGAAAAGGGAACAAATCCAATTACATTCAAAGATAAAAATTTCAATCTGGATTCAAAGATAAATATGATGTCCGACATAAAATAATTTTAGATGTCTAGTTACCAAGAAAATTAAAAGAAATAGTTCAGTCTTAGACTGACAGTGGAAATTTAAGCTGGTTGGGCAAGGATTAGCAATGCCCTCTAAAGCTGTAGTCCCATGTACCTATTCTCGGGAGAAGAAAAATAGACCAATATTTAACTCAATCAGATACCCAAATTGTAGTACTGCCTGGAATCGTCCAGTTGTTTTCAAATCAGATCCCAATAACCAACTATTCTACCTGTTAATATTTTTTTATCACCCATCCAAAAAACAAACCTTAAAATACTAGTGTCTGCCAACATCAGTAATTATGGCTACATAATTTTTGAGCTCTTGAATGTACATTTAAATCTGAACTTGAGGAAGTGTCTTAAATGAACATTAATGAGTGACCTGTATTTTGCACCGGCTTGTGCTCATGAACACCCTTTGAGATAAACAAACATTATATTTGAAGAACCAGTTGCTTTGAACATTTCTTAAGGCCCTGTTTAGCCCTAGTATTCCTAAATTTTACTCCTGACTTACAGTCTAAAGAAAGAAAATGTTCATTTAGCTGTTTGCTATGTAGTGACAGATCAGTTAGGTTTAAACTTTTGATTGAAATGATCTTGATATAGGTTTAAACATTTGGTTGAAATGATCTAGATATGAAGCTAATATTTAACAGGAAAGCATATTTTCTTCTCTCACTCTACGTGGCTACATATTTCCCACCTCAGCACTTGGTGCATCTGTGAACCCAAAGAACAAACACTAGAGGGAATTGACAGAGGCTCTAACAGGAGACTTTGAGAAGTTAGCTAATCTAAAGTGTTTTTAGGCACATTTGTTCTTGGTACTTATCAGCAACTTTTCAGGGCCTAATAGGTATTTAGTATTTCAAAACACAACAAGTATTGCTCTCATTTCCACTAAAGCCAAGTAGATTTTTGGTGAATAACTAATAGATATTTGGGGAAGGTAATAATCGGGTAAGAAAAATACACCAAAAGTTGTACTCAAAATCCTCAGAAAGTAAAAGAGAAGCTAGAATTTGACTCCATATAGGTCAGAGTCTCCAGAGGAATGTCCTTAAAAATTCCGCATTGTCTGATTTTCTATTTCCAGTGACATTAGTGCCTTTTATAACTTGCTATTTCATCCCAGCTTACATTTGACTGGCACTAGAATCACCATAAAGAGATAACAAAGGTGAAAAGGTATCACATCTTTTTTTTCTTTCCTTTTGTATAATACAGAGCTATTCTTTAGCCCTTTTTCTAATCTGAGAAAAAAAAAATATATAGGTCCTAGACATTTCAAAGGTTAGGAATTTAATGGATGAGATAAATATATTCTCTAGCTCCTGTGGCTAGATATTACCCTGTGGGTGATCTTATAAGTCTATGGGTAGATGACAGATGCTTACAAGTATGAAATCAAGCCTGCCTAGAATTTCTGTTCACTCATTTTGTTAAGGAGAGGGTTACCTCCTAGACTCTCTTAGATCAATGTGCCCTAGCTCCACCATAATGTCTGAACAGCCTAAGTAACTCCTGAAAAATAGCAATATGATTCAAAGGGAGCAGGGTCAGGGTTATGCAGAGAAAATGCATCCCAAACCACACTATTAATACCCCAAATACTAAAACTTCCTGGTAGATATGACAATGTACAATATGTACCTTCTATCATCAAAACTTTATTCAAATTCATGCATTCATATGTCTCTTCTCAAAATACACATAAGTCCATCATGTCACTTGATTCTTAAAAATTTTTAAGGTCTCCACATTCAGACAAGCTTGCATCATAAAAGGAGTGTCTGATGAGAAGTTAAAATTCTCTAAGAATCAGTGCCTCTTATGTAACTTTACAGGGAAGAGAAATCTATAATTGATGTTCAAATACGTTTGAGGACATGGCCCTGAGAGTCTCTGGATAATTCCTCCCTGGAAATCTGTGTCTACTATTATAGCTCAAGAGCTAAACCTTTAAAGCTCTTAACAAAGCACCTCAACTACAGAGCAGATAAAGTAAACTTGAGAGATAGCAGTATAGCATTACATTCTAGCATTCCTTGTAGCAACTGTGCGCTCTCCCAGGTAGTGGCGAGGGCCCAAGCAGAATGGCTCCAAAGACTGGATGTGTCTGGGCTTGCTCTCCTGGGGTCGATATCTCTGGGGCTTTGCTCTTGGCTGTTGGTTAGGTTTCCCCATCCTTCTCCACATTGCAGCAGCTAAGACTAGTAGGTCCAAAATGGCTTCTTCATTCACTTGTGTGGTGTTTGGGATGAGATGTTGAGAATAGCTACATCAGGCTAGGTATTTTTTCCTAACTTTCTGGCCTGTCCACACAGCTAGCTCATAGAATGAGTGACCTCAGAGTAGCTTCCTACACATCAACTGGTTTCCCCCAGAGTAACTGAGCCAAGGCTGGACAGAAGCTGCAGAGCTTTTTTTAAAGCCCCAGAAATACAAGAACATTACTTCCAGTGCCTTATATCGGTCAAGTCAGCAAGGTCAGCCCAGATCTAAGGGGAAGAGAATTCGACTCCACCTTACAATGGGCGGATTTGCAAAGTATTTGCAGAATCTTTAATATAACATCTCTTAAACTAAAATAAAAAACATTTATAATGAAGATATGTATGTATGTATGTATGTATGTATGTATGTATGTATGTATGTATGTATTTAATTCTGTTCCTCTCTTATGTACTCTTATGTACTTGGAAAAACCACTTGATTTTTCTGTGCCTCTGTTTTATTTTTTTCATCTGCAAAGTGGTAAGAATGATTCTTGCCCCTTTCTACTTACCAGAAATAGTGACATAATACAAAAGATAAAAAAAAATAGCAGTCCATTAAGGTATTCAAGAAATATTTTACATAAAAAAAGAATAAGAAAGTTAATATCATTACCTTTGTGGAAAGACAGAACTACATTTAACATAACTCTGCCAATCTCATAGTGTATAATAGTTAACATGCTTAGCACTATTCACATTACACAACAAACAGAAAGTTAACATATAGCTATTACAAGTTCTGCCTATCAAATGTAAACTCATGAAGGTGAATTTTTGATGGAGATTGTAGGACCAACCTTAGGTATACTGATAAAAACCAGACTCTTCAATACCTTGGAGATATCGTTTTTGCACAGGCAATGTGCTATAAAGAATTTTGTTTCCTCTTTATTTTTCTAATCTGTGCACAATACTCTTCTTGTTTCTGAGAGCTACCATTAGGGAGGCTCAATGTAATTAAAAGGTTGATTTTTTAGAAACAATGCTTAATAACAGGAATGAAAAAGTGAAAGTAATTCTGCATTTTCAAGCACTGTCCTCAAGTTAATTTAACCTGAGCTGTTTGTGAACCACCTAGAAAGTCTGGGATCAATATGTCCTGGCTGAAATCAATGGACCAGAGAGAAGAAGAGACAAACTCTGATTGGCTAGTTCATTCAGATTAGTGGAGCCTTGCGAGAGAAGTATTTGGTGAAACATCCACTTCATATGCTCCAGATGCTAACAGTTCAGGTATGCAAGGGAAATATTTTATATTTTATTGTTCTCTAAAGAAAAAATCAATTTTCATGCATATATGTAGATATGTGCACTTACAGATAAACATAAAAAATATTTAGTATGTTATAAAGCCAAAAAATGAAAGTGGTTCTAGCACCTGCTTCCTTCTTTATCAAAACCTACCCTCTAAAAAACAACAACAAAAATATAATAACAAACCTTGAATAATCATCAGCTACATTTGTTTTCAAACTTTCTTCACCTAAGGATCTTTGGGATATCACATTTTTTATTACTATCTTTGATATCTTTATTTTATGCTCTTTACCTACGCTTCTGGTTAGCTTTTCTGTACAAACCTCCAACATGATTTCTCTTCTGTTCTATCAGTCTTTAATAGTTGATGAATTTTCTTTAGAAACTATTTTATTTCAACATTCATTGGGAACCATGCATGAGCCAAGTCTTGCATGAGCAAAGAATTGATGATGGTTTATAAGGTGCCTCTGAGCAACTCTCCTTAAGAGCTTAAAATAACTGCTTGAAAATAATAGAATATGGAGCTACAGTATTGATCCTTCAATAAAAATAACAATAAATAAAAGAAGTCTCGTTGAATGCTTCTGGTCTGTGATATTTTAGATGTTTACTATTTAGAACAATGTACTTTTATAGTTAAATAAAATAACTCAGTAATGATCTATGACAAACACAGAATTCAGAGCAAGGCATTCTAGGTCTGAATTTTACATTTAAAAATTACTAGCTGTAGGACTTTGGGCAATCACTCAATCATACTAAATTGATTCAGATATAAAAGTGAGATGAAACAGCTTATATTATCATGAGAATTAAAAAAAATATAATGTACTTAATGCTTTGCATTATTAGAGTTCAATACTTTATTAAAAAATAAAAATTAAAATCAAATTTGCTGCTTTAATTGTGTAACATAAAAGTGTACTGGGCAGCTACTAAGAGAGTAGAATTATAGGAAAATTATATTTTTAAAATTAAGAATATTTTAAAGGTTTATATTAATAGTTCTGTTATAGATGACACTTCTTCAATGTCCCAGACAAAGCATTATCTAGCCATAGCTAAAGGAGTGGTTGTTCCTTTGCAAGACAGTCTATTTCATTGAAGGATAGTTGTGACTTCTTATTTTTAGATTCCTGTAGCTTTCATTCATTGTTTGTAATGATCTTTGTGTAAAATAGAATTTACTCCCTATTCTACATGACAGCCTTTCTAATATTACCACCCTCCCTCCATCTTGCCTGGGATTTCATTTTTTCTTTTTTACTCTTCCATTCTTAACGTCTGGTTTTCCTTAGTTATTATGAAAACTATATGGATGCTAAACTTCTCGTAATCTTAATAACTTTCTCTTGAAACTCTATTCATCTCAAAATGTGACAAAGAAATGACTATAGTACTTTTAAGACCAAGTTACAATGGGTTTATCACCTTCCTTGGCTTGCACTTAATTCTCTCTAATAATGACACTTAATGTTTTATTATTTTTTTTAAAAAAAAGCTATAATACTTACTTGGATTATATTGAATTTGTGATCAATTAAAATCATCAGATTTTTTTTCTAAGACAGATCTCCTTTAACTTGTACCTATGAAATTTATTATTTGAATTTAAATGTAGGAATTTATACCTATCCATGAGAAATTTATTGTATTGAATTTGAATACTGGCTATTTGAGATAAATTTATATCTTGATTCTCTCATGCAGTATCCTCCCAACAAAATCATTGGACAATTTTATACACATTTAGTGAAAATAAGTTCACTAGGAAAGATAATAGGCATGCCTCAAAAGACCTCACTCTAAACAATGCTTCTTAACTGGGAGGATGGGGGGCGGATTTTGTATTCCAGGAGACATTTGGTAACGTCTGGACAGTTTCCGTTGTCATGAGTGGGTGGGGTGTGCTACTGGTATCTACTAGTTAGAGACCAGGGATATTGATAAACAACTTACAATGCACAGGAAAGACTCCTCAAACAATTATGTTATGTCCAAAATGTTAATATTGCTAAGGTTGTTAGGGATAATACATATCAACTTGCTAATCACCTTTAAGCAGAGATTTACTCAATGTATATATCTTACTTATTAGAGGACCATGAGAAACTAAGTTGGCTTGCAATCAAGATACAAAATAATTTCCATAATTTTCTTCTAATATGTGAACCTATTGAGAAAGAAATTAGTTTAATTCATAACGTTGCCGCTTCTTTTAAAAATTAGCCACAAAGCATCTATTTTTAAAAATAATTCTAGCTTTGATTTCAAGCTCATCACTATAGAATTTGAAATGTCCTCAGAGTATTAATTTTAAAATTAGAGCAAAACTTACATCTTCTATTCTTTTAGTATTACTTCTTATTTTCTAAAAATGTCAAAACAACCAGTATAATTTTGTAATCATGTTAAAGTTCTCTGGACTGTATTTGGCCTTGACATGGACAAATAAACTTGTGAGAAAGGGATCTGTAAATTATTTACTGTTTACTTACTTTTAGCATCAATTCTCACTATTTCTTGGAGTCTGATTTCATGAGGCTTAGGCGTAAGTGTATGGTCTCTGACCTGCTTAGCCCACCCTAGAATCTCCAATAAATACTCTGTTATTTTGTATCATTTTCAGAAGGCCACTATAATGGACTTTTTCTTCCATCATCTTTCAGTAATCTTTCTCAATATCAGAATGTTCTTCAGCGAGGTTATTCCAGACAACATTGGAACGGGCAGGGGAAATGACCTAGAAGAGGAAGAAGCCCGTTAAGGTTGTTTTACATAGTAGGTTACTGCTATAGGCAATAGAGGCTCAATACTACTTGGAATTCTAGTAGACAATGTAGACATGCTTCCAAATTGTTCTGCCTGAGAGCTAAGGAAATTGGGATATTTATCTATCAATTCCTGTCAGTCTTTGTAAAGGGCTGCTAGGGAGTTGGGGGTTAGAGGTGATAACTCCAAAGCACTTTGTGTGGCTTTGCAACCCGATTGCTATGGTCCAGAGAAAGACCTCAAGCAAAGATCTGCAAGTGTTTGCAGCTGGTAGTCGTTTGGTTACTGTGCTCCAGAATAGTGAATGCTAGGAAATATGGATGGGTCCTCTGCTGATATGATACCATTTCTTATGCATTTTTAATTTAGTACTTTTATTTCCATTGAATTCATTTAGTTCTCTGTCTAGTAAAATCACTTCTGAAGTGAACAGGACATTCTCCAAAACGATGTGGTTCTACTCTCAGAAGTCTCTTTATTTAACCTGTGCCTCTGTGATGGTTTCCTTAGGACCACCATGGCTGGTTTCTGACCATCTTGCCATTATTTTCTACCATAACTGTAGTAGTCTAGGAACGTCTATCCTTTTCTCAGTTCTCGTGGGATAATCTATCTCAGTGTCTGTCACATAAAGCAACTTAGATCCAAAACCCAGACAATAGTCTCCCTAAACATAACCCAGAACCATTGGGAAAGTGGTAGCTCCTCTCTGCAGATAGGGGAAAAAGGTAGTCATGGAAACCAGATTCTCCTGTTTTCTTCATCAGTATGTTCTTCACAAATGACTCACTTTGTGTTTTACCACTCACCGTGAAGTTGTCTCAGAAGCCTGCCACTAGCTGGGAAGGGATGGGAGTGGAAATTCATCCCTTCCCTATCTGTGTGTGTGGGGGGTGGAACACAAACACACACACAGAATGGACCTCTAAAAGTTTTAAACATTTCTTTACTCCCTGATCACAGAGATAAATTTGAATTTTACATAGTCAGGAGATGAGATGGAGGAGGTTGTGCCTTTGATATGGCTAGCTTACCCACATACACTGTATGTGGTGCGAGATCTCACCTCCAGACAGACACTGTGTGCCTGTGTGGTTTTCTCTGTGTGTTGAAAAGTATTCCACAGAGATGCTCTCTTCTTTACACCTTTCCTGTTTCCCCTTTAGTCCTTTTCACCTCTTCATTTTTACTCTTCCTGTGACATGGAAATCTTCATGATAGATGGTATGAGTTTTAAGGCATGGACATTATGTGTTTCTGTGGGGGAATGCTTCAAGTCTTTTATATGGAAGAAAGGAATGCAGGCATCCAAATGGTCTTATAATCTAGATACACTTTTATTTTCTTCTTTTCTTTCTATTTTTCTTCATTGGTCCCCACGTATGAAAAAAAATCAGACATCACGCAGCATGTTATTTTTCTGTCAACAACCCTCATAAGATACCTTGCCTGTTCACTTATTTTGGACCAGATTATGCTAAAGAGTTTCTGTCCTCTTATTGACCTTAAGTCATGTTACAAAGACACCTCCATTACTTTAGAAGCCATGTTCTCTTAACTCCTCCTGATTCCCCCACTCCTCATTCCTGCCTATAAAGGGAAGGGATATGGCACTTATGACTCCTCCATGTGGTTTTAAAATGTGGGCTATCAGAGAGCTCTGAACCCAACCACACAATTACCTTTACTGTCTACCCATTATTTCATCTTAGGTCTCATTTCTAAAATTGTATTTTTTAGAATATCTATTCTATTTTTATTTATTATATATTTATTTGTTTGTGTGTTTGTTTATGTGCTGCCAAAGCAAGCACTCTATTCTATTTTTAGAGTTTCTTACTTATCTTTAGCCCTATTTACTCCAGAGCATCTGGCTACTGGGTAACATATATATTTTCTCTGCATTAAAATAAAAATATTTTCTTTCAAAGCCCAGAGCACATGTCCGACCTGTCCCCAAGGTTGTTTTCCTTCTCTATCATAAATTTTACAAAATTTCCTGTCCCTTCCATCACCACCTTAGCACCTCATTGCCTCTTGTTGGTGCAAATGAAGTCCAGAGTACCAAATGACTCTGTTGCTTTTTAAGCCTTGTCCAAATGATCTACTTTTGATAAAATGAATTTTTTCATAAGTAATATAAATAGCTGGGATTTTGACATCTTGGCTCTCTGCCTGTTTTATTCCCCATACTGATAAAATCTTACCCATTCTTCTCCATAATTTTTTCTTGTGTACACTTTTATCATTATCACAACATTCTCACCATACTTCAATATTAATCTTCAAAATATCTTTATTGTACAAAACTTTTACATAGATGGACAGTCTGCTCCTGATTACTGTTGATTTTAAAATGTCATACTTAATTTGAACTTGTGGATAAGACTTTGAATATAATTATTTGTTGTGAAAACTGAAGCATGTAGTTAAAATTTTCTATATGTTTAATAGTTAATGATTATAAGCATCTGTGGGTGCATTATAGTTTGCAAAGTACTATCAAAAATACCATTTCATTCAATTTTACACTAACCTTCTGTATAGACAAAGAAGATGATATGTAGATATTACCAAAAGTAACAGAAACAGATGGTTTCAGAGATCTTTAAATGGAAGTATACTCACAAAAAAAGTTAACTAGCCAAATTCATTAGTTATTTTTTATTTCGTTGTTGTGAGGACATGGAGGGCATTCCATATGGTTAATGGAAATTCATGATAATGTAACAAGATCAACAAGATCTTTCTAGCTTTATCATGTTACAAATCATTTCTTGAGTAACTGGCCAATAGCAGATTTTTTTTTTTTTTGAGGGTTTCTAACAAAGGGCAGAAGTACAAATACTCAGTAATAAGTCAGTAACATGCATCTGGGGCTTTGCTAATAAGAGAAATGAAGGAGAGAATGATCAAACAAAAGAACCTAAATGTAATTATGCATTTGAGTAATGTTTTGGCGATAATGATATTTCTTATAATTAGTACATCCTAATCTATTATCCTATTTTATCTTTACAATCTTTCTGTTAGGTAAATGCTATTAGGATTTTTATCTATCTCCATTTTGTAAATGATAACAATGAGACCCAGAAAGTTCAAGAAACCAAATGTAAAGTGACTTCTAGCAATAAATCAATATCTGATATATTAGGTTGTGCCTCACATGAAATCAGGGGAACTAAATTTAGTATCACAGATTAGAAGCGCTGAAAAAAGACTTTTAAACTCCTTATTTTGTAGATGAGGAAATTGGGACTTAAAGTTAGAAAATGACTCACATGAAATTACACCGCCTGCTGGCAGCAGAGCTGAGACTAAAACCTGGGTCCCCCGGCTCCTATTCCTGTAATCTGTCTCCATAACCAAGAAATATAGACTTTGCAAGCAGAAAACAAAATGTACCCATTAGTGATGCCATCATTACTTTCCTAAACTTGATTTCTTTCCAGCTCTCTGATGTAAATCTTCCAGCTGACCTTGCTATTTAGCAGACAAAATTAATGCTTTAATGTTAGTGGCAGAATGGGTAATGTCTAGCATAAAGTGGTTGGTCAAAAAATTTTTTTGAATGAATGACTCAATTAATACAGTTGATTTAACATTGGCATTTTTGCTAATATTTACATATTATTTCTCTATATAGCTAATTTTCATTCAAAAATGAAAGAATTCACCTTTCCTTTGAGCAACAAATACAGAGGTTATGTTGGGTTTTAGGACCATGTTGTAATGGAAACCTATATTTTTATTTTTCTCTGAACATGTAATAAGTGTGTGAGAATTAAAACTGAGGGAAAGTCAGATTTATATCTTTCTCATGCTCCTTCTAAGCTTATGCTCATTGAGTAGAACAGAAAGCTAAATCACTCACATCATTTATATTTGTGTCTGTTACTATCTTTTTAAAAAAATAGCACCTCTAGCTGAAATTCTGTTTATAGGAAATGTCCTCATTCTATTCATATTACTAACATAGTGCAAATGACTAGCAATGGCCTTTGTAGCAGTCCATAAGAACTGCATTAACTCTTAACCCAAAAATACACCCACACACTCCCCACAACTTGGAATTTGTCATTATGAAAATGTGGATGACTCACCCGTATTGAATTTTAAAAGGCTTTTATAACAAGAAAAATAGTATTCCATGAAAAAAAAATATTAGAGGAATGATTCCGTGATGGACAAAGAACAACACTATATTCTCGCCCTAGACCTTTTCAAGGGTGTATGTGACACCAAAGGAGATTCAAAGGGGCAGTAACCAATGACCAATATGACTTTTCAGTCTCTTGGTGATTATTTACTGTTGGAAAAACACTTGCTTAAATACTAACCAATGTATAACTGCCAGAGACCTTTTAATTTGGCACAAATAGTAAAATATGATCCTCCAAAAGATGGTTGAAATCACTTGGTTCAAGCTGGCAATGACACTATAACGATAAGGTCCAAGAAGGTATGGGTGGGGCAGTCTACTACATTGAAAATAAACATAAATAATAGAGGGGATCAATAAAGTCAAATGCTGGTTTTAGAAAAGATTCATAAATTAAAAATCTTCTGGAATAGTCAAGAAAAAAGAGAGATTTTAAAAGAAACAAGATTAGGAGTTTTTTATAATGGAGCCAGAATTATAGATACTGCAGAGATAAAAAGATGTTATGAGGATATTAGTCGCTTTGTCCATTTCACCTAAGTTTTAAGATTTACTAATGAACATTTCCAGAGAAACAAAACTTACCAAAACTGACTCAAAAAAATCCGAATTGCTAATAACTATTAAAATTGTTGAAGAAATGGGTAAAACTTCCCCCAAAGAAAAAACTAAGCCCATATATTTACCAAGGAGTACCATCCATGCAAGGAACAAAAAATTCCAAGTGGAGGCTTGGAGCGAAGTAAGTAAGTAGTGATGGGAAGCGATATGAGGCGGGGTTGGAAAATCAACGGGGGCAGATTATGCAAAGCATTGTAGGCCATATTAAAGTGGTTTAGATTTTAGTCTAAATTTAACAAAACAAAATCAGTAAATAAACAAAATGAGAGGTTGCGGTGGAAAGAGGAGATGAGGTAAAGACACTGGAGATGGAAAGAAATGAATGGATTCAAGATATATTGTAGAGGTAGAATGTAGATGGCTAGCTAATAGATTTAATGTAAAAGATGGTGAGAAATAGAACAAATCAAATATGGTTTCTAACTATTTGGCAACTAAGTAAATGGTGAAACCATTTGCTTTGAAGAGGAAATATTTGAGGAGATATTTTTATCAAGAACCTCCAAAACTCAGAATTGAATAAGTTAAACTTAGGACACTTGTAGCCATCCAAGTGTAGGTATTAAATAAACAATTGGATGAATATGTTTGAACTAAGAGGATTCTCTGAGTTAGAAATTAAAATTTAAGTTACCTCCACACCTGGGATATTTAAAGCCATGGGAGTGGATATCATTACCCAAGTTACAGAGAAAAACAAAAGGGCTTTATAGAAGGAATAAGCTCTGTGGACCTCAAATATTTATAGGTATGGGTGAATAACTTGCAAAGAAGTAACAGCCATGTGGGGTGAGGAATGACAGAAGATAATGTCATCAGAGCAGAAGAGAGTGCCTTAAGATGAGAATAGTTTATTGTGTTGGGTGTTAAAATTTAAAAATTACGTATATATTTATATATATCTTCCTTATATAGTATATAAAACTATATGTATAATTACATATATGTATTTCCTTGATGGTTGATAGGCACCTGGAATTGTCAATTTTGCTTCAGCAAACCTATAAGAGGAAAAACTAATTCACAAGTTTGAGCAAGAAAGGATTAATTCAAATAAGATTTGGATCTAATTAACTCGGGGATTCTCAACTCTCTAGAAGCTTATTAAAATCACCTGGTGAACTTTATATGCCTAGGCCTTACCCTGGAGTCATGGGTAGGGCCCGGGAATTTTACTTTTCTAATCAGTCAACTGGCTAATTTATTAGTTAATTAATATATACATTTATTAATTTATAAACGCTCTCCAGATGATTCTAATGGACACCAATGTTTAAGATAGATCACAAAATATACCTGACATAATCTCTGCTTCCAATGTAATACTCTCCATGTGCCCAGTAGCCTGTCATATATACTACCAACAGTAGCTTAGATATTAGTGAACATTTAATGCATACACCTAATAGTGTCAGTCAAAAACAGGAATTGGTTGACAGTATTGAATCCTTACTTTTCCTGTTTCATAGCTCCACTATGGTTATTGAGTCTGGATACCTTTTCTTCTAATTTGGATAGTCTTTTTTTTCTATTTATTCCACATACATACATCTTACCACCCCAACTATAATGTGAATTCGTTGAGGGTGACACTTAAATTTTACACTTCTTTTTTAAGCACCACAGAGCCTAATATTTAATTATTGAAACTTAGAATAAAATTGATAAATATGTGACTGATTAATATACTGATATTTTCATTAGTCTATTTCAATTTCTTTTTGAAGGAATTTATCAAGATGGAAGGAGTAGCCTTCATGGCCAATTTCAAAAATATTATCTCTAGTTGCTAAAGGAAAATTCTCATTTTCTATTCTCTTAGAGACTTTATAGAGACTTATTTTGTCTTCTCACCTCCTCCCCATTCCTAAAATATAATAATACCACAAAAGGAACAGAAGCAATAGCAAAAGTTTATCCACTTAATTCAGCTTTGGCTTAAGCCAGAACAGATGGTAAAACTTTTTTAAACCAGGCAATACTTGAGAAGCAATGAATGGAACTGTGCTGCTGCTGTTGCCTTATGCTTGTGAGAGCTAATGCACACTGGATAGTTAACAAATTCACAGAGTAAAAATGTTGGAATGGGTATTTGTAGTCCATTAATCTGTATGTGTTTGTGTGTGTTGGTAAAACATTGAGGACACTTTAAGAAATGGTTCAAGGACACACCAGTGCATTTAGAAGAAATGAGAAGTCATCAAATCGCCATTGCTCATGAAAAAAGAACACAAAACATTTTTTTTTTCTTTTACACCGAAGCAGAAGGAATGACTATGGTCAAAAGAAAGAGAGAGAGAGAGAATGAGAGAGAGAGAGAGAGACAGATCTTTCTAAATTGCCTAGTCTTACAAACTCACCATGAAGCGCGAATTTTCTGGCATTTTGTCATGAGGAATGAGGCTTTGGAGAACAGTGACTGTGGCCAGCTTTCACATTTTATTTATTCTGTTTTATATTTTTCCTAACTCCAGCCATAATTAGTGCAATGTAAAAAAGCTCATCTCATAACCTAAAAACCGCCAGAAATCTGCTGATCATGTAGTTTCTAATTGAGCTGAGCCAAGAAACTTTCTGAGTTTCATCTGGAACTTTTCTGCCCTTTGCCTTCCAAATAATTTATTTATTTGATCCTTTTGATTTATTGAAAATGTTGCCACTGGCCTTAGGGCTTCTTGGAAAGGATACAAAATATGGGTGCGATAATTAAGTTAAATCTGGTACAAGGGTGGGGCAAGAATCAAATAAAAGAGAAATCTTTTTAGAAAATGCCTGCAAAGAAAGTTTATATCTTGTATTTGGATACAATAATAGGAAGCTATGTCCATATCATTTCACAAATATAACTAGAACCTGCTTTGGCTTAAGCGCTGGTAAAGTAAAAATGTGTTTCATTAGAATCTGTAAACCAAAACTACAAATAACAATACAAGAAATGAGACTTAGGTTATCTGCATCCAGATGTTAGAGCATCACCTGTGATGCTGAGTATAGGAATACAATAAAGGGCGACCTCAGACAGAATTTTCATGAAGCGCCCTCCCTCCCTCCTTCCCTTCGTTCCTCCTTCCCTCCTTCCCTCTTTCTTTCCCTCCCTTCCCTCTCCCTCCCTCCCTTCCCACCTCCCTCCATTATTCTGGCCAATTGTTTCTTCCTGAATATAATATATAATGTTTAAGAATGTAGAGAGCAGCATCCAATGAGTTATACTCTGGTTCATCCATTAATGGTTTTAACTTCTGCATTCTGACTCAAGGAAAAAAGTTTTCTCGTTGCATTTAATTTCCTTATTATTTCTCACCTCTCCATTTACCAATTCTCTTTTGTTCTTCGTATCTCAGTCCCTCAACTTGCTATAGCCTAAGTGCCTGAAGGATGGGATAGAGCTTCTATTTCTTTTCCACTACCTGCTATAAGTCTTGACTCATGCATTATTAAAGCAAAAATAGTTAGAACAGAATTGCAGGTGAATGTAGCTAATAATTCATTCATTCATTCAACAAATATTTACTAAGAAACTATTATGTTCCAGACCCTTTTTAGGCACTGGGTATAGAGAGGCGACCAGAACAGATACAGTTCCTCTTGTGAAGCTTTCATTCTAAAAAGCAAGAGACTCCTTAGATGATCCTTGGTTCCTACCAGATCCTTTTAATTCACAAAAGGAATGGGTCAAAGATTAAAATGAGGTCAAGAAAATAAGCCAAGCTCTTCTAGGAAGAATGTGGGTGGTGGGGGAGTGCATTGAGCTATGTTTCCTGGGAAAGCACTTCAGAAAGGTAGCTCCTAGTTATATTTCCTCCCTCTCCCTCACTCATCTTCCTTACGATTATGTTACCCTTCAGAAACCTTTTCCTTTTAATCTGCTTTTGCCTTTTATTTTTACAGAGAGAAATTCAGGGCATTATCTACTTTCAACCCAGAGAAAAAATCCTTTTCTCCCTGGGGTTCCCTGATTGACTTATTGAGTGCTGAGAATTTGTCCTTAGTTCCATATTTCTCCCTTTAGTGATTGAGGGAAATCTCTGATGACAATACTACAACCCTGAAGGTAACGCCTTAAATCAACACAGAACATTGTCATTCTGTGCTAGCTGTGATCATCAGCTCCAGTGATTTTTGAAGAGGTAAGGAAAACTGAAGCTTCGAAACAACTTGCCTCCTCATAGGCTTAGTGATTCTTAAGCAATCACAGTTCTGACCTCACACTCAGATGATCATGCTTGCCCTGTCCTTCCCCTGGCTGTGGAGTCAGGCAAGGAGCCAAGCCATCAACCGCGCCGCCGAGATAGTCATGCAGTGTGGCACAGTGATGTCCTGAACTAACCAAGCAACAGCAGATACAGAAAAGCTCTTTGGAAGGCCGATGCCAGCAGTCAGGGCTCATGCACTGTCTACAGGATATCAGAGTAATATCGGCATCAATGGCTTGCCTTTCTCTCTGCTGACTAACATTTTCTCATGGGCAAACAGGTTCTTGTGGAGAATTGTGGTGCTCTAACTTAAAGCAATGAAAACATAATATACTTGTACAAATGCTTGATTGCTGTATTTATTATTTTTAATGGTTAAATACATGAAAACAAAGAAAGAAGAGACTCGAGTTGTCACTAAGATGTAACGTAGTGGTATGTAGCAGGAAGTAGGTAATCAACATAGGAGAACTGAAAATGCCCGCCTTAAATGTGGCTAGAGGATTCAGTGCACAGTACTCCTTTACTATGTAGACCACACATGGGGTCCAATCCTTTACTAGACAGTGGATACACAATTATTCCTGGCTCTTGATCTTTTTCATGGTCGTATTACAAATCATCAATATGTTCATGTTCTCATATATTTTATGACAGTCACTGTTGGCTGAATATCATTTCATTTGTATTGCTACATAATGAATTTAATAATTTTGTCATAGTTAGATTTTTTCTAATTTTTCATATTCAGTTGTATTACAATCAATATTTCAAATGATATTTTTATTGAGATATTTTATTAAAATTAATGCATAAGAGTAGAAATTCTCAATCAAAAGGTATGAAAATCACAGTTCGTGATACGTTTTATCATTCTGTTTGAGTTTATATCAGTTATAATGTCACAAACAATGAATGAATGGACACTCACAACCATCTTGTAATCACTGAGTACTAAATATATGAAACTTGTAACTGTATACCTTCCTTCATAATGTATTTTTAAATTGCTAGTGCGAATAAACTTATCTACTGTGCAGTTCTTCTCTGATGAGGTTAGCCTGTGTTAATTGTTGCCATTGTTTCTCAATAAAATCTAATATTGCCCATCTTTTAAAGATTTAAAATACTTAGACATGATCACTTAAGAAAATATTACATTTAATCTTGAAGCGATTTGAAATAGACTACTGTAAACATTTACAGCTAATTGATTGGCAGTTATGTTCCTGTGTGGTTTTGTAATTTAAAAAGATTTCACAAATATGTTTCTTCAGAGACCTTCATATTAACCAAAAACAAAGAAATAATAGAAGAGATCCAAAAAGAAATCATGGAATCATGAGCCAGGCTTTACAAGAAACACATTTCTTAGTATCTGTGACAGTTGTTGGACATAATGCATGTTAAATTATGGTTTATTAATATCTCAGTCATAACAGGCATCTGGATGTGTTATTTGATTTAAGCTGAACTGCAACTAGGATTATTAAATAAAACTAAACATAGTGCTAAATGAATGACTGGGGATTCTGAGACCTTAGTCAATTCTGTCAATTAGTTAAGAAGTGGGAAATTTAACATTCATTATATATATAAAGAATGAAAATATATTTTTATGAAGAGAAATTTTATAAGGCTGATGTAAGTAACTGTGCATAATGTATGTAGAGAGACATGAACAATCTCATTCTCTTTTGTTACATGTATCAAGATGAAATGATTACTTTCAGTCCCTCTCTTTTTTCCTCATCATTCAGTAAAATATTTGTTTCTGTGATGTCACCAAAATTTATAAGGTGATTTGTATGCTTCAGAAATTTTAAATTTTTTTAGGTTTTATACATTAATGGGAATAAAATGCTCATATTTTAAAATCAAACCCATTTCCAGTCATCCAGGAGATGTAAAGTGCTTCTGCATTTTATCCAATTCCTCAATGTGTTTCAGAAATCTACGTTGTCACAGAAACAAGCTGAAATAACAAAATTCTTTGTTCTTGTCTTAAATTCTGTCCTAATTTATTTTCAGGTAAATGCCTTTACCTCTTTAAGTTTTATCTTCATCCATCAAATGAGGGGAAGGTCTTTTAATGATTTGGAAGAAAGCATTACATAAATCAGAACATCTATTTTAAAGTATAGAATTCTAGTCAAATTTATGTTAAAGCTGTCCCACCAAGAAATTTCTGTGTCACCAGTCCCCTATATATTGGTTAATGGGTGAGAAATTTTACTCAATTTCCACTTACTAAACTCTTGTTATCCAAATAATTCTGCTTATTCACATGCCCACTACCCTGAAAGCAACTGCAGAAACTTTAAATGAATTAGACTCTGTATTGGAAAAACCCAGTATGTCCTCTTTACTATTCACATAGAACATGCTTCACTTCTGACCCTTCTGGTCACAAAATGTGTGGGGGTTTTCCCTACAATAAGCAATTCTCTGTGACACCAGCTGGGTGTCCTGCATGTTAACTCAGTTTATCTCCAAGTGAATACTGTCATATCTCACAGGTTAAGGGTTCAATCCCACACGACTTCCCCCCATTTCAGATGCAAACCATAAACGATAGGTCCCCAGGTTACAGTATAATTTCTGTTCGACTTGGCTACAAATTAAAAGTTCCCATGACCCCCTCCCCCATGGATTCAATTACTTGCTATAGTAGCTCACAGAACTCAAGGAAATACTTATGTTTACCAGTTTGTCAAAGCATGTGGTATAGGGTAGAGATGAACAGCCAGAAGAAGAAATAGATAGGGTAAGGTCTGGGAGGGTCCCCTAAGCACAGGAGCTTCTGTCCCTGTGGAGTTGGAGTGTGTCACCTTCCTGGTATGTGGTTGTGTTCACCAACCTGGAAACACTCTGAACACCACACTAGTTAGATTTTTATGGAAGCTTCACCACACAGGCATAATGTATCATTAACTCCATCAGCCCTTCTCCCTTCTCAAGAAAGTGGGGGAGACGGCCTAAAAATTCCAAGTCTTTAATCATAGTGATCTTTCCCATGACCAGCCCCATCTAGGAATCATCCAAGAACCCACCCAGAGTCATCTCATTAGAACAAAAGACACACTTATAACCCAGGAAATTATAAGGGTTTCAGGAGCCCTATGTCAGGAACCAGGGTCAAAAAACAAATATTAGAACAAATGATGCTCCTCACCCTCTTATCACTTAGGAAATTATTAGATATGTGTCAGGAACCAGGGTCAGAGATAAATAGATGATGATGGATGGATGGATGGATGGATGGATGGATGGATGGATGGATGGAGATAGATAGATAGATAGATAGATAGATAGATAGATAGATAGATAGATAGAAAGAAAGAAAGAAATATGGGTACTTATTTATATTTCACAGGTTCCATCCACCAAGATCTTCTATTCTAGTCCAGGAGATGACACTTAAACATAGGAAAAAGTAAATAAAAACAGGCTGGGTATAATAAAATATTGAAAATGAATATTGAGAACAATTGCTTAAATTAATTGTAAAGCATTAAAGAAGGGAATAAAAACAACAAAAAAATCTAAAGTTTTTGTTTTACTTTCCACCACTCAACATATACAAAACTAAAACATATTTCTCTGATGAGAATTTTCAAGCTTTTTAGTATCGCGAAGAAATAAAGCTATGGAAAATAAAGCAGTGCATTAGCTACTAAAATTTAGTAGGGTGAATAAAACTATATTGTTCATTTTTTTCCTAATTAAACTTTATAGATTTCTTAGATGTTAATCAGCACAAAACGTCTGGGATTTTTACTTCCTGAAGCAACAGCAAACTGATTTTTAAATTATACAATAGATCTTAGTAGAGAAAAAGTGGATTGGAAACTGTGTCTTAATTATAAAAGTTTCATGGGGAGGAAAAAAAAAAAAAAACCTGAGCTAAATTACAATGGCATAAAATTGGGAATCAACCCAGAATTGTTCTTCTCTAATTTGTTTCTTACTTTTATACAGCTAGGAATAGATGATCCTTTAGATAATGATTACTTCATCATCAGGAAAATATTGAATATACTATTGTTTACACTCATTGAGTTGGGAGATCCCTTCACCATTCATTATGTCTTGAGCCAAATGGGCTGTCTAACAGGGAGGAGGAGAAAAACAAAAAAAAGTAAACGGAGACTTCAAATCATGAACAAACACTTTTTATGGTAAACATTTCTATGAATAAATCTTTCATAGTTTACAGTCGTTTACACCACTCTTAGCTATGTCTTTCATCCTTCCTCCATTCTTTGGAAATAGTGATCCATCTTTCCTGGGTGGAGATACGAATGAACATCTCTTCTTTAACATTTCTCTCTCTCTCTCTCTCTCTCTCTCTCTCAATAGTAATAAAAGAGTAGAATATATGCCTGTCTGTCCTAATTCTAACCAATTGATAGATAGTTAATGTATATGTGATATACAAGGTGAAGACTTTTCTTGGGTCTTCTAAAAATGGTCTCTCTGGATGAAAGTCATTATCAGCAGCTGCAGTATACAAGACAACACTGGAAATTATGGTCATTTGAGATTGCTGATTCTTTTTTACAGTCGCACAGTTGAAAAGCTCTGTCTATCCAGCCTCAGTGTACCTCTAGTATATAACTCTTCCATCATCCCCTCTACTGCAGTTTAGTTTAGTGTCTCTTTATTTCTTGATTGATTCCTTTAAACATCTCCTAAGAAGTGGTCATATTTGCCATCATACTCCCATATTTTATACCATCTTTCCAATTCTACCTTGGTGATTTTTCTAAAATGAACATCTGATATTGTCTTACCTCTGATCACAAATCGTTTGTTTCCGGCAACATGTCATATTATAAATCTTTAAAAACCCATCTGGTTAAAAACAAAAACAATAAAAGCAAAACAAAATGTTGGATGAAAGGCTTAAAAGTCTTATAAATGCATAGATGAGAGGAAAGAAAGTAATAATAAAAAAAATACTTCAAAACCAATGAGAAAGCACAACTCTAGAGATGTAAGAGAGCACAGAAGCAAATCCTGGAACGATCTTCTAATCCCCGGTAACCTAGAGCTTCAGAATCAGCACAGAGGCTGCACAGATAATAGGAGTCCTAATGTAAGGCCTGAGCAAAGTGAGAGACATTAGATCAGAGATCACACTTAAAAGCTATAACCTCCCCTCACCTACTATGGAAACAGTGGTAGTGAAAGGGAAGAATAGGAAATCAAAACAAAACCAAACAAATGAAAATTTGGAAATAAAAAAAGTGTTCAACATAAGAATACGATAAAAAAATGCTTATCTTAACTTCAGTTTGGGGTCAAAGAAAATATAATGTCTGTGAATTTGTAGTCACAAACCAGCTCAAACAGGAATATGGGATGTTATTCTCATAACTTGTATTGTTCAAAAGATCCTCTTCACTGAATTTATAGTGTTCTCAGGTCAGTAGCACCATGGTGCATGGAAGAATCATTGCCAATTCTCTTTAGAAGAACATACGTTAAAAACTCAGTTCTCAAAGAAATTCCTAGGGGAAAAAATTACTGTATTAAAAAAAATCAGAAGAAAAACAGTTAAACTCAGACATAAAGACCATATTCTTGAATTAAAAATAATATAAAATGTTCAAGCCTTTAATCCCTTTCGAGTTGATTTTTGTTTATAGTATAAGATGTTAGTTCAGTTTCATTTTTTGCATGTGACTGTCCAGTTTTCTCAATACCATTTGTTAAAGAGACTACCTTTTCCTCATTGTATATTCTTAGCTCCTTTGTTGTATGTTAATTGACTGTGCATTCATGAGTCTAGTTTTGGGCTGTCCTGTTTCATTGATATTTATGTCTCTCTCTTTTTTTTTTTGCCAAGACCATACTGTTTTGCATACTATAGTTTTGTAGTATAATTTGTAATTAGGAAGTGTGATGCTGCCAGCTTTGTTCTTTGTCACAATTGCTTTGGCTGTTTTTGGTCTTTTGCGATTCTATACACATTTTAGGATTGTTTGTTCTATTTCTGTGAAAAATGACATTGGAATTTTGATAGGATTGCATTGACACTATAGAAATTTTTAGGGTAACACAGGAAGTCCTCACTTGTTAATAGGTTCTTGGAAACTGAGACTAAGTGAAACAATGTATAGCACAGGCTAATTAATATAAAGAAGAGTTAAGTTCCCAGGGCATATTTCTGGTTATAAAAACATCACCAAACTTCTAAATAAAGACCCAAAACACTTCTAATATTAAACATTGAAATAAATGTGAGCTATACATATATTTAAGAAAGATTAATAAAAACAAATAAGATACAGACACACTTCATTTTACTGAGCTTTGCTTCACTTTACTTCACAGGTGTTGCATTTTTTACGAATCGAAGGTAAGGTACTCCACCAGCAAAAAGATTACAACTTGCTCTATTGTAATATAATAAATATTCAGCTTTATTATGGTGTTCTGGAACCAAACCCACAATATTTCTGAGGTATGCCTGTCTTTTATTTCCAGCCCACTTATTCCAGTTCAGGGTCTCCAGTAGCCTGAGCCCATCCCTGCATCTCAGAGAAACAAGACAAGGACCCATCCTGGACAGGACGCCTTTTCATCACAGGGCCACCCACACTCTCTCAGACTGGGCCAATTTAGACACACCAATCTACCTAACATGCACATATTTGGGATATGGGAGGAAACCAGATTACCCAGAGAAAACCCCTATAAACATGGGGAGAACATGCAAACTCTACCTAGACAGTGGCCCCTGGCAGGAAATCCATTTTGTTTCTCATCAACATTATAATGAAACAATGCGGTATGGAATGACATGTTTTAGGACCTGCTATAGGGATATTTTAACAATATCAATTTTTCCAATCCATGAATACAAAATTTCTTTACACTTATTTGTGTCTTCATTAATTTCCTTCATCAGTGTCTTACAGTTTTCAGTGTACACGTCTCAACACCTTGGTTAAATGTATTCCTAGATACTTTATTCTTTTTAGTACAATTGTAAATAAAATTATTTTTTAATTTCTCTTTCTGATAGTTTGTTAATAGGGTATATAAACACAACTGATTTTTGTATATCAATTTTGTATCCTGTGACTTTACTGAATTTATTCGTTCTAACAGTTTTTTTTTTTTTTTTGGTAGAGTCTTTAGGGTTTTCTATATTTAATATCCTGTCATCTGCAAGTATAGACAATTTTACTTCCTCCTTTTCCATTTAGATGTCTCTTATTCCTTTTTATTGCCTAATTGCTCTGGCTAGGACCTTCTGGAATATAATGAGTAAAAGTGGTGATAGCGGGCACCCTTATCTTGTTCTTGATCTTAGAGGAAAAGCTTTCAGTTTTTCGCCATTGAGTATGATGTTAGCCAAGTTTGCATGACCATATAGGTTGCCTATATACATAGATGTATAATAATACATATGTATTTTAGGAAATTAGGTAAAGGGTTTAGGTTCATGTGTAATGACTTAGAAATTTTCACATATAAAATAATGAGAACGAGTCTCCTGATAAACTTTCTACCCAGAACATCTAATTTTCAGGAATGGCTTTCAGACCTAAAACTGAGATGCACTGCAGTATGTATGACATATTTTGTAATATAATTTTTGTAGTTTTGTCTGTCTGCTCACAACTTTGAATTCATACTCCTTAGTTAGATTCGTAAACCCTTTATATTCTGCTGGATGCTCATCATTCAGCTTCATCACTGTCTACTCCTGCCTTGACACCAGTGAGTTTGCCATGCCCTTTCATGCCTCCATGCATTTGTATGTGATACTCTCTGTCTGGGTACTTTCCTCCTTACAAACTCAGCTGAAACATAATCTCTGCATGGTAGCTGCTCTGGCTTCCACAGCTTTTATCTCCCACAATATCCTTTAAGTCTTCTGTCATAGAAAACAATAGGGTATTCAAACTGGTAGTTAACATCTCTATTTTCTACACTAATCTATAAGGCTTCTTGACCAAAAGGATTGTCTTTCATATGGCCATGACATTTAGTAGGTTTTAAATAAATATTTACTAATAAGGGAATAGATCCAAAACAGTAAAAGAATATAGATCATTATGGGTTAAGGTTTTAAGAAAAGAATTGAAGGACAAAATGGACCTCAAAGATATAAATTTCAAAAGAAGAAAGTAGCAGAAGTAAAAGCTTAGAAACTGGCAAAAATTGATATGGGTTTGGAGGAAAGCAAGTGGAATTTCACAGGGGGAATATAGAAGAAAAATTATGAAATAAAAGTAATTGAGATTATAAAAATTCTATCTTTGCTCTTTATATTATGAGACTCAAAGTTGTATAAATCTTTAATATTCAAATCTTATTTTTAGTTGTATATTTTGATGTCTTTACACACACACACACACACACACACATACATACACACACACACACACGTTTTGGAGAGATAAATGAGGCTCTTCCTGATGCTCTGTGTGCATATCAGATATTAATGAGAGGTTTTAGAATTAAATATCTTCCTTCCCTGCTCTACCCCCACCTAGAATAGCCAACTCTTAATGTATTCGCTTAAGATGAACTCTCTTATACTGCTATAATTGAGTCATTAAACACACAATAAATAAATCTTTTCTTTGTTGCATTTTTGGGTTATTTTCCTGAAGATGACTCATATTGACTTAGAAAATCATGTGAAACACAGGTGACTAAATGAACTTTCTGTGATGATGGAGACTTTTTATTTGTGCCATCCAATACCATTGTCTCTATCCACATGTGGCTACTGACATTTGAAAGGTATCTCGTGTTACTGAGGAATTGAAATTTTTATCCTATTTAAGTTGAATTAATTTATGTTTAAATAACCATGTGTAGCTGGTGTTTACTATATTGGGCTGCACAGTTCTGAAACATTTGTCAGAAACCTAAAATTGCAGCCATTACCCCTACCTCACAAAGCTGCCCACCTCCCTTGTTTGACACAGGTAGCTGGTTGAGCAAATAGATGTGAAAGCTAGAGTGGTTAACTTTTAATTTGCTGCAGAATCTCCAATGGCAGTCTTTAATAGGAATTAAGAGCAAGCTGGCCCATGAAGATATACTCATTCCCTACTGTTACACATGAACGACCAACAGAATCTCTGTATAATCAGTCTATCAAGAAAAGTTATAATTAGAATCTTATTTATTTCCTTCTCGTGGAACGCTGGGTCCCTTTTACCATATTAACACAATCAATGCTAAAAGGCAAAGGGAAATTGGCTTTGGTATGCACATCATTCTTTTTGTACCCGTGAGATTTTCAGCATAAGTCAAAGTAGCATTCTGGATTAATGTTAAAGATGTTTCTTTGTGATCAGACTGCCCTAAATAATACATGAGCTTACCAGTACATACACATTTCATGTCAGCCACTACCGAGAGAGCATTTCTAACTACCCCTGGTAATTCCTTCTAGCCCTCTGGAGGTTCACTTAGACAAGTGGTTAAGTTTGCTCAGAAGGACCCCAACCTAATTTAAAAAGAGAATCTCTCCAAGCATTGGGTGCATGGTTTTATCTTCCAGAAAGGGGGTTATAATGCAAAAAGGTAGGGTGTGGTCTATACATTTGCATTTTAATAAGCACTCTTATAACCCTGGTGCCTCTACCCTGTGTTTGAGAAAAATATAATTAGACCGTAGAAGTCATCAGAGGACCAGGACACAGACCAGGCACATAGCCTGGTAATGTATGTTAATGAGACAGTAAGGCTTTAAGAGATAGACTGGGTTCTCCAAAGAACATATGCCTACAGAGATGCCCTGTGCATATTTAAGGTGGGAGGAGGGGGCATAATCATATAAATTCTAGAAGAAGGCATTCAGAAATAGAAACTTTTCAGAAAACTGAAATAGTCCATAGAATTACAGCAGGCTCAGAAAATGAATAATTGTTGTAGAGCCATAAGCCCTTTCCCCTCAGCAAAGTACCCTGATCACCCAGCGGTTAACAAATGGCATCCTCCATATTCTGTTTCTCTATTCTTCTTAGTAAGATGGAGGTAAAAGCAAGAACTGACCTGAATCACAATCCCTGGCCGTCCTGTGGTGGGAAGCACACTTCTTGTTTTAAAAGCTCTGTTCTGAGATTTGGAAAGCAGCTTAGACTAAAGTGATTTCCAACTTTCTGTGTTGTTTTCAACATGGTAAGGATTCATTAGGTATGGATTTCTTGGTGGCACATTTGGAGAACACCATTGGGAATCTGTTTAGGTAAAACTATTTGGAAGTAGCTTGCCTTCTGGTAGTGCAGTCTTGGGACCCAGGCCAGGCCTCCCTAGCATCCCGTGATGGTGTCTTGATTATTCCAAATAAAATCACCTGAGAAGCAGCAGGAGCAGGAATATGTCTCTGACTCCTTCGCCCCCCTAAAATCAAGAAGTAAATCGCCATGATAGGACTGAGAGACAAACTTATCACAAGAATTATAAAATCCAGTCAAAAAGATATGTTTAAACAAAGTTCTTACTCCTTTTCTACCCAAGGCCAAAACAAACTTTGTTTAGATTCCTCACTAACCCATACCCAAATCTCACTTCAATTCCTTTCTAATGAGCACTTTCTTTGTCTTGTTAATGTCTCACAAATTTGTTTCTTTGACTGCAAAATGTAAAAAGGGGTCTGATTCAATCATTTCTTTGAGCCTCACTTTATGATCTGAGCATCATATTGTGCTTCTCCCATGTCCGTGTGCACATATTAAATTGTTTTTTTCCTTCTTGCTAATCTAGTATTTTCTGTATCTTATTATTGGTTCAGCCATAAGAAATAAAGAAGGGTAAAAGGGGGGAATCCTTCCCCTCCCCAACAGCAATCAGTAATAGCAGTGACTCTCACAAAGACTACTTCACACTTATAATCATAAAAAAGAGCCATTTTGCTATGCTCTCTCTCAGAGAAAGGCTTGTTGGACTCTGTGCACGTTGTGCAGACACTGTTCACAGTAGCTTCCTAAATGAGAGAATGATTATATTTTCAAGAATACTAAAAGGGCGCTTTGATTTGATTTCAAAGGGCCAGAATCTGACAGATATACTAAAAATGTCACATATTAAACTCTTGGAGGTACACACCATGTTTCGGTAAATGAAATCCTTTTTCTTCAGCTGAGTCCCTAAGGTCAACTTCCTCTCCATCCCCCTTGCCTTGTTTAGAAGATGATCATCAATATTAAAGGAAGGGTACTCATATTTCCACTCTACATCGGACACTTTTAAAAAAACTTTTGTGAAATAGCTTATACTATCCCCACTTCATAAAACAACAAACCAAGTTTTAGAGCAGTGAATTAACTTGCTCATAATAAAGTAACTAGTAAGTACATGGCAGACCTTATCAGACCTAGGTATGTGCAACTGCAAATTACTCTTTTATGCTGGTATCTATATTATTTCAAAATTGAACTCATACCTATTTTTAAAAAGATTTTGCTAAAAAATACATTTTCCTCTTTTTTATGTCTACCTAGACTCTTTCAATAGCTCATTCTCCGGTGTTCTTGCTGGAAATGTCCTTCCACTACAATTTAATCTGCCAATGACTGCCTCCTTTTCCCTCTTAAAGCGCTAAGCTGCCATTCCACATCCAGAGGTGCTGTGCCATTTATCATTGTTACCAGCCACGTACAAGAGTGCCCATTTTCTCATAACCTGACCAACGGAGTATGTTGGAATTTTGTCAGTAGGTGAGAAATGGTGAAACTATTCATGTATAATGAACTCATCGGATGTTTTACTAACAATTACATTTCTTTAATATTTATCATGTATAAGGCCCCGTTTTAGGAGTTATGTGATATACCTTTGTTTTTATTGCAGTGGCTATTAAATCAAAGAAGGAGCTAGCAGTTAGTCTCCCAAAAGAGGATGGTAACAAAAATCTGAACTAAGAAATAGTATTTCTGAAATCTAGTGTTTTTTTTTTTAATATAGAAATCAAAACTTTTAAATTCTAGAAGATAAGCACTAGAGTAACAGAAAATCATTTTAATAGACTAATGCCAAATTCAAGGTGAATATACATTAAGCAAGAGTCATGTATTTATATCCATAGCACTTTATTTTTTCTTGTTAGTGCAGAACTACTAATTTTGATTTTGAGGTAACAGTGAACAAATTTCCTTCTGCAGTTATGACAAGGCATAATCAACTAGATATTTCAGGAGACTCAATAAGAAAACCATGTATTGGCATTATTATACTCAGAAAGAGTTGTCTGCAGCTGCTGTTTAATCTTCAGATTGGTTTTCATGCAGGATGACCCTTCAGAGAGTAAGATAAAAATGCCCAAAGTCGTGAAGTGAAGCAGTTGTTTATGAAGCAATAACGCCAATGTGACGCTGCAGCCACTCATGCTAAACGCAAGCCTTACCCTGATTTGCTTTTGCTCTCTTGATTGGTTGTGACCTGTCAGTCCAGTTGGAAATTCTCTTGTGCACCTTTTAAAATAATTTTTAAAACTCTGTTCAACATGCGAAAAGTTTTTTTTCTCATTGTGCTGGGTAAGCAGTAAAAGAGAATTCAATGATAGTGGCATATTATATCAAGTATAAATCTTTTTCTTCAGAAATGTATAGAAATTGTTCGTAAAAGACAACTTTTACCATATCTACTTTTCCTAGTAGAATGTCTATATAACTCAATGAATAGTTTATAAACTAAAACTAAGAGTAATCAAACCTGCCCTTTAAGCTCTTATGTTTTTCTCCTGGGTTTCTTTCTCTGAGTTTACACCTATTCTTACCTAACAATATCATTCATTTTCATGGTTTTAATGAGCATACGTATGCCAAAGACGTAAATAAGCCAACCTAAAACTGTCAGACCTCTGTGTATCCAACTGCCTTGGTTTGAACATCCTTTTGACACATCATCTCTCTTAACCTGTCCATTCCTCCAACTTCACACGCACATTTCTGCTCCTCTTTCTGTGGTCTTTGTATCAGTGAGTGCTAACACCATCTACAGACTTTCCCAAGTCAGAAGTCAAACCTACTCGTTCATTTCTCTTATTCAATGAATCAAGTCCTGTCGATTCTTCTAAATAAATTCTGGAAGCAGTCTGTTTCTCTCTATGCCAGTGCAACTATTCTCACCCAGAACATTCTCATCTCCCCACTGTATATTACTACAACAGTCTCATCACTGGTCTCACTTGCCCCCTCAAATCTAGTCCCCAAACTGCAATAAGAGTGATCTTTAAAAAATGAAAATGTGTCCATAATATGGTGCTCATTCCCAGGTTAAAGACTTTCACTGCTTTGCCATGCATCCTAAATGAAGACAAATTTTTTACCCTGTCTGATAAGCTGCTGTATACTCTAATACCTGCTAGTCTTTCATCCTTCACCATTGGCCTCTTATTGTATCCACTCTAAGCAGACTCAACTTCCAAAATACCATTTCTATTTTTTAACATCCGGGTTGTTCCAATTACCTAAAACATTTATATTTTCCTTCATGTTTTATTTCCTGGATGTCACATCTCTTGGATGTGAGTTGAAGGCGAGAAGCAGATAAATGCATTGGGAATGTTGGCCATCAGCTCATGCATGTGTCTTGTGCTTCCAGGACCTGTTGCTCCAGATCTCATGTGTACCTTCACAGAATGATAAACTGCTGCAGGGTATGCCCGACTATATGGTGGTAGAACAACATCTAGACCACAACTGGCAACTCAGGTTAGAAGACCCTTTGGATGGTAGTGGTCAGATGATTAGTCTTTACCAGGATCTAGTGATATGACAGGAACTGTTAATCAAAAGTAGCAATATTATTTGCTGGGCTCCAAACTCTAAAAGCCTACATCATGATTCTCCTATCTGAGTTTTCCATATAGCATCTTGGTCTTCTACAGACCCTTTGAGTCTTATACGCCATGTGGCGGAGCTTCTGACTCTAGAGCTTGAACAATTTTGTGAGCTGTTTCTTTCTCTGGAACTTGTTTTAAGGTGGCAATCTTAAGTTATCTGGTAAATTGTTCAGAATGGCACATCCTAAATGAGGTAATGTGTTAAGTTCTATGAAACAAATAAAATTAATGTAGCAATAGGGAATAATATGATATTATAGTTTAGATAGTTTGGTCAGGGGAGGTCTCTCTAAGAAGATCATCTTTAAGCTAGGATGAGAGAGTGAAAAGGGACTAGCCAAGTGAACAGGCACCCAGAAGATGAGAACAGATGTGAGAAAGAGGGCAGTGTGACTGGAGCCTGGAGAGCAAAGAACATGTGGCATCCAGGGAGTTTGGAGATGAAGTCAAGGGTGTGGCTATTTAGGGCATTGTAACCACAGATATGAATCTGAATTTTATGCTAAGATCCTAGAGGCAATTGAAGTCACTTCTAAGGTCAGAAATAGTGGAGGAAGGCAAAGAAATATAGTGACACTAGATTTCCAGACTGGAAAGCTGGGACTGAATTTGGAAACATTGTTTTTGTGTTCCCTTGAGAAGTTATATGTAGTTCTTTACAAAGTAGATGGAAGTTCCATCAATGAAAGTAAATTTCAAAAGCTTAAAGTGTAGACTAAAATAGTTCTATTTTCCATGTAATTAAGAAAGCTAAGTGCTGATTTCTCCAGTTATGGTCAATACCTTATTTTCTGAGAAGCTTAATTTTTTTTTCATTCAGGAAAGTGCTTTCAAAATTACGTGGCTAACCTCTTCATGATGTGGGTGCAAAAACTGAGGCCCAGGGGAGTGTGGAAGTCAGTTGAATTTCACACAGAGATAGTGGCAGAATTTCACACAGGAATCCCTCACGGGGGTTGGGGGAGGTTACATCATGAAAAGAGAGGAAGAGGAGCCATGGAACACTTCAAGGATATCTAAGTGTATCGAGTGTATCTAAATGGTAGGAAATTGTTTACTAAGGCAAGTGATTCAGTCATCTTGAAATTCAGGGTAAGAGCAAGGGTTCTATTGTTTTCGTTTTTGTTGTTGTTATTGATGTCATTTCCTTTCCCAAGACGGAAAGAAAATTAAACATTTTGGGAGGGGAGGGAGGAAGACAGGAAATTAAACTTCTCTATATCTGGGTTGGGTTTTAAGTTATATATTGAATGGACAGTTATAAATGAAATGCCGTGAGAAGACAGGGAAATCAAGAGGTAATTTTGTCTGGAAATAAAAGGAAGTAATGAACCTGGGCCTTGATGGAAGAGAGAGCTTTCTCAGAGGTAGAGATGGAGGGACTACAGGGCTGAGGAAAACGATGAGAAAGGCAGAGGGATTTAAATGTAGTTGTGTAAAGCAGAACAAGGCTCTCCGCCAGAGGCCAAAGGCTTCAGGCAAAGACAAATCATTTTTCAGGATCCTTCTTATTTCCCCACAGATCTTTAATGATATTTCATTATTTGTTTCAATTATGGGTTATGAGGATGAGCCCTTTCCCCAGCTTGCCTTTTCATTCTTCTTCATGAATATGATGTTCTAGGAGAAGCACTGGAAGTGCCTTTGTGAGCATCTAGGACAATTGTTATTTCCAATTTTTTTGTGGCCTTACATTCTGGATCTTTTAACTAAACCCACCTGATTTATCCCATCTGAGCCTTTACATTTGTATGTAAACTTAAATGTATTTTTTACCAAAGGTAATAAGAGTTGCATCTTCATTTGAGAAGCATTTCTGCTTTGGTAAGGAGAAGTAGTAAACAATGAAGAGAAATACAATGGAGCCCAGAAACAAGGTATCCACTCAGGACATTGGTAAAGAGAAGCCAGAGTAACCACGTATCGGGGCCTAGGGAAGATCAGTCTATCACAGGGTAGCAAGACTGAGGGCAGTAGGAGGGAGGACCTTAAGATTTGATGGATTGTCTACTATATTGAGTGTTTGGCAAAATATTTCTTGCTATTTGATAGATATATTAGAGTGTTAAGAAAAAAATGTTAAGCACGTGGAGAATTATGCAACAAATGAATATGTTTTTAATCACTTTTTTCATTTTGTGATGAGGCATAATTTATATACAGTAAAATTTGGTCTTTTTGTATGCAGATCTGCATGTGTTAAAAATGCATACAGTCATGTAACCATTACCGCGAGATCTAGGATAGTTTTACTTTCCCCCCAAATTTATTGCTGTCCTAATAGTTAATCCCTCTACCACACCCAGCTCCTGGCAAACACTGATTTTGCTGTCTCCACAGTTTTGCCTTTTCCTCAGTGTTATATAAACGAAGTCACACAGTATGTAGCTTTTCACGCTTGGTTTTTAAAACTTTGCTTAATGTATTTTGATTCATCCATGTTATTATGTATAAAAATAGTTTATTCCTTTCCTCCCTTGCTTCTTTTTATTGCTGAGTAATATTTCATTTTAGGGGTTTATCAGTGTGATAATCCACTCACTACAGGAGGGATATTCAATTTTTCCCCATTTTTGGATATTACAAATAAAGTTTAATATGCCATTAACTTTTAAAATGCTT